>NC_137619.1:45844996-45965395 GCF_963280865.1 Gymnoscopelus braueri | reverse complement strand
AACGGTCGTGCCCCCTCTACTCACACAGCAGCACGCGGTGACAGTGATCTGGATGGTGTTCCTCCCGGGTTGACAGACGTGCTTCAGGTGCAGGGGCTTGTGTGACGTCTTGTTGTCCCCCCGCTCGATGGTGAGGGGCGTGGCGTTGACGCTGACCTGAACGGAGGCCGGCCAGTTGGTGTTCATCTGCCGGTCCTCGTGGTGGTAGCACTTAAACTGCAGCTCCAGGTCTGACCTGTACCACAAACATACACACACACAGTGCTGCAGGAAACATACACATACACTCCCCTTTGAGGATCAAAGCTGCCCCCACCGTAGGGACTTTTAAAAACATGCTTCAGACCCACCTTTTCACTGTAGAGCAGTGGTTTTCAACCCTTTTCATATCAAGGACCATTATTTATTCGGCATTTGAGCCACGGACCACCGTTTGATGAGATTTAGCCTCTCAGACCCAAAACTTTGAATATTTTGTTATCGTTGGATATGATTTTGTCCACAATTCCATGCTGTATTGATGTTGGTACCATGGGAGAGACAACAGGCAAACGTTGATCAAAAACAATTCTTTAATTAAGTAATGCAGATATTTAACAATAATTTAACTCTTGAGAGCGTAAAATGAAACCGAATGGACCCGTACGGGTCCATTCGGTTTCATTTTACGCTCTCAAGAGTTAAAGATCTATAAGGGTCCATTTGGTTATCAACTCTCCATCATTTAGCTGGGGACCTGGGTCTTGTCCTATGTTTTTCTCTTTTTGTCTTTCTCTTCTCTTTCTTCGGACTGCGCACTACAAATACCGAACCTACGAACCTATTGACCACTTTTGCACGCACACAAATGTTTATAACCTGGGAGTAACATCGTTCACAGCCTTTTCTAATCTCCGAGGAGAAAAGCCTGGTGAGCGACCAAATGCAGAGCATGTCTAATAGGGCGGGACTTCCGTTGCATGTACTTCCCCTGTACTGTGAGCTGACATTTACAGTCAATCACATCATGGCTTTCATTCACAGTGAACAGATTTGTAAAGCGTCAACGTAACGTCCTTGCATAGGCAGTACTTCCCGGTTAGACACTCTCAGTAGCAGGTCTCACCCAGTGTGGCCTTGTGCACAGCACCTTAAAGCACCTTAAGCCTAGTAGCACATGGGTCATTCCGAAAAAGCTTAAAGGTAGGGTAAGTGATTTTCTTTGGTTAAAATAAGTAGCTAAATAGCTCTATACTCTGATAGCATATAGGAGTCTCCATATTTCTCCTGCTCTTTATTAAACAGAAAATGCAATTACAATTTTATCCAATCAGGATAAAGAACTCAGTCAGGATACATATTAAACAAGTGAAATTGGAAGTGATGAGACAAAGAAATGATGCTCATGCTCACTCTGCTTATTTACGATCTCGCACTTGTAAGTCGCTGTGGATAAGAGCGTCTGCTAAATTCTTACTGTACATCGTAAATAGGCTCTATGCACAGCAGCCATATTGGAAAGAAATTGGGCCTCTTCCTTACTTCCTTCACAGGTGTTACCTATTATACTATAGTTCCATTTAGTGTAGCACAGTGGCTCTCAAACATTTTAATTTCAAGGACCGCCCATAACTCTGAGAGTGTACAAATGGAACCAAATGGACCTGTACGGGTCCATTTGGTTCCATTTGTACACTCT
This sequence comes from Gymnoscopelus braueri, assembly GCF_963280865.1. Taxonomy (NCBI): domain Eukaryota; kingdom Metazoa; phylum Chordata; class Actinopteri; order Myctophiformes; family Myctophidae; genus Gymnoscopelus; species Gymnoscopelus braueri. The sequence goes on along the minus strand of NC_137619.1, from coordinate 45,963,717 downwards.
CAGAGTTACACGCCCGCAAGGGGCCATTTGGAACCCCCCCTGAGGGTCCCTGGAACCCACTGGTGTAGCAAGAGTGCTTCCAGTGAGCCAACATGCACAATGTCAGCGACCCTGACTCTGTTTTGACCAGAATGGAACGGAGCCATAATAATTAGCATCATTGGTAACACTTGTAAAGGAAGTACTGTAACGAGGCCCGATTTCTTTCCAATACATCAGGGGTCTTCAACAGGGGGTCCGGGACCCCTAGGGGGTCCTCAGAGCTACTATAGGGGGTCCGCCAAATCTTTGTGTGATAGGATTTAGTTTTTTTACATTAACCACTTGAACCCTAGAATTCCTTTTCTGAGGGGAACATTAGCCGAAAATAGCAGATCTACAAGCTCTCAACGCCTCGCGCTGCGAGATGTTGAGAGCTTGTAGATCGGCTATTTTTTGGCAAAGAGGCTATACTGTAGGTGTAGAGGGGAAAAATAGCAGACTAAGTAAAAAAAAAACTTTAATCTGAAACACAATTTTATACAATATAGAGTAGGGGGTCCCTGCTTCATCTCTCTCTCAGCTAGGGGGTCCTTGGCCTGAAAACGTTGAGGACCCCTGCAAAACGGCTATTGTGCATTTAGAGCCTATTGTACATTTCAAGACAATTAAGAGGCGTTTGGAAGTGTTGTTGCGGCAGGCAGGGCGCTACATTACCTCCACATGAGGGTCTGGTGGACGGAGGGTCTCAGGTGGAACACGTGGTTACTGACGGCCAGGTTGTGCTCTAGGCGGAAGGGTTCCAACACCACCCCGTCGCGCACCGGGAACGTCAGCCGCAGCTCCTCGTTCGGGTGGGCTGGGAGAGACGGAGCACAGCTTTCTTTTAGGACACAATTTACCGTATACCTCTGGTGTGTAAGGGAGTGAGTCTCAGCATTTTCAATGTCATGTCAGTTTAACACATTGACTGCCAGAATTATTTCAGATTTTTAGCTGTAGCCTGCCAGAGATTTTTCATTGAAAAAAAAAAGTACTCAGGAGCCGAGATACAGAATTTTTAAGTTTTAAGTTAACAAGGAAGTGGATAGGAGTCTAAATCTTCGAACAATCATATCTCCTTGGTCTTTGGGTCAAAAAAAAAAAATAGAACGCAGATCTGCGTTCTTGGCAGCCCACGTATTTATTAAAAATAGAACGCAGATCTGCGTTTTTGGCAGCCAATGTGTTAACTCTCTCAGTGCCAATGAAATAAAAAGATATGTTCATACTGTGCCAGCAATTTTTTTTTTTTTTTCAAAGTTAAAAAAAAGTGCTTAGGAAGCGAGATACAGCCTTTTTCAGTTATAAGTTTAACAAGGAGTGGATGGAGCTGCAAATCTTCAGACAATTATATATATATTTTTAAAAAAATAACTCGGGATAACTCGTTCTGGCACTGAGGGCATTCAGAAAAAACTCGGGATAACTCGTGGCTTGGCACTGAGAGAGTTAAGATAAGACTGAGGATTTACAGTGTAGATTTGGGTCTCAAAGTAAAAAAAATAAAAAGTCTTATTAACTCTGAGCGTGTAAACATGGAACCAAATGGACCCTAAGGGATCCACTTGGTTCCATTTGTACACTCTCCGAGTTACAGATCTGTAACCCCTCAAGTTGCACACAAAATAGTCAAACTGCGCAAGCTCACAGTGGTTCTGAAAGACACAATGCAGTAGGCTATATGGATAATCTGACTCTGATTATTACTTATATAAGGAGGCAAGGTTACAGTACCTGAGGTAATGTCAGCCAGCCTACCAGCTATCGTCTCCTCAACTTTGTTAAAAAATACTATACTATCACTACTATCACTGATGTGATTCTGAAAGTGAGTGAGACCGATTTGTCCTTCTGATGGATTTTGATTGGCTGTCAGCATTTCTATCGTTCATAAAATAGTTCTGGAAGGGATCCAAACAATATCGTTCATGGCTATCGTTCTCGTTGCAGTGGTGGTGTGGAAGTTATAGTTTTTAGTGCTTGCTGTGTGTGTAGCCAAGAGAAAGACACTTTGGACCGGAATATCGGGGACAATGTTTGAGTGCGAAGTTCTCACCTGACAGCGGAGGAAGCGATGTCATATTTGGCTTCATGTCGGGGGGAAAGGGGGGCTTGGCGTCCTGATTGGGCGATAGGTACGGAGGAATACTGCTTCCTGGGGTCATGGGGGGCGTGGGGTTACCAGGGACAGGCGAGTGAGGGTAGTTACCAGGCCTTGGAGGCTACAGAGAGACAGACAGACAGACAGACAGACAGACAGACAGACAGACAGAATATACAGTAGTTATTTAACACTTAATGCATTTTTAACGTACTCTACCATACAGATTGGTTAAAAATAATTGTATTCACACACACACAAAAAGGAAGTTATGGATTGCAGCTTTTAACCAGTAGAAAATAGTGATTTGAAGGGCAGGAAAACGTACCCCATTGCCTTGGCTGTAGGAGTACCCGCCCCCAGAGAAGTTGTTACTCTGACCGTTGAATTGCTCTTGCTGTGAAGGACATACAAAAGAGGAAACAGAGCACGGTTAGTTGTTTATACCGGATTCTATAGCACAATTATTTCAAACTATTGCCTTCTTCTCAACCTTTTTCATTCGAAACGCATTAGGCCATGGACCCTCATTTTGTATGATTTGCTATGTCCGGGATCCCAATCAACGAATTTAGACTGTTTTTCATCGCACCCATGCCTCATGTTTTTACCGTCTTTGTTCATTTGGTGTTCTCTAATGTTTCCTTAATTTTCTGTGTAAATTCCTGTTAACTGTTAGGGCCTATTAAAGGGATTGTAAACAAAGAAAAAAAACTCCAGCAGTTCGTTTCCCCGACCACCAGGGGGTGACGTAGGGAGGACTTCCATAGAGTTAAGGGGACTTCTAAACGGGCCATGCCGAATATAGGTTACTTTATTCTGATACAATTCACGGAACTGCCCGCCCCTGCCGGTTCTCTGAATTTTTATTTTTAAATAGGCTCTTTCATGACAAATTTACCACATATATGAAGTTAAACAACTAAATTCTATCCAAACGCTATCTGAAAAGTAAATTATGTGCCTCAAAAACGAAGTTTGAGAGCGTTTTCAAACCGAAAGTAAAAAGTTCACACGGACACGGACGCGCACGGATGCGCACATGCGTGCATTAATTTACGGCCCGCTACAAACATAAACAGTAGGGAAAATACGATTTCAGAAAGAGGACTGTGTTTCAATGCAGGAAAACACCCCAGCATCATTATATAGTGGCTGATAGAGGGGAAAAAATGCAAAATATATATATATAGATATTTTTCAAATTTAGGCTTAATGTTGCCAACAATCCCTTTAACTGAAGACACCTCAGCTTTACCTTGTAGTACTGGCCCATGGGCATGCCAGGCGGGTACTGCCCCTGGCCCTGCTGCCCTCCCGGCATCCTCTGGCCAGGGTAGTTAGGAGAGGGCAGCGGTCTGGAGGCGTTGGCCGACGAGTACTGACCCTGCTGGGGCGGGAACTGACCGTTAGGTCCATACTGCTGACCGCCATACGGTGCCTGGAAGGACAATGGAGAAGATTACATATCGTCTTTGTCGGGGGGGGGGGAACTGTGTATTTCCAAAACTGTTACTTTTCAGGATTAAAATTCAATGGCAAAAGAAAGTATGGCTGATTGATGTTAAAGTAATACAATGCAGGTCCACAAATAACGATGTTTAGCAACCTCTGCTGGTCACTACCGTCATTGCAGGCCTGTAGTGGATGCCTGCATTACCCAGAATTCCATTTGTTTTCACTGGATGACGGAAGCGTTTCAAAAAGCGTTCTTTTAATTGTTTTATACTATCTGCGGATCGTTTCTCTTAGCCAGTGGAGCATTAGTTACCGTGTGCTGTGTTTTCTTTTTCTGTTGTTTTTCCATCTTCAAATCTTATAATCTCTTAAAAACAGCGTGAGATTCCCTTTTGTTATTAGCGCGGTAGTTCCTGGCCAAAAAGGAAACCGGTGCGGTAGTTCCTAGCCGTTTTCCGGCCGGATGACGTCATTTTTGCGGGAAACACGTCCCTGTCAACTTTCAATAGAAAATATGTTTATAAAAGGCTTTCGGGGGTGAAATTCATGGAGTGGGTGTTGTGAAACGTTTGCCACTCAGAAAAGATATACAATTTAACTTTGGTTTTTGTTTTAAAGTTACCTAGTATTACTTTAAGTCCTTTCTGAAACTTGAAAAAAATCGAATTCAAAATTCGAGGATCCTCTGATAAATTCTATACCTATTGGCAGCCATTAATAACATATGTGAGCAGACTACAGTCGTTATCATTATTATTAATTTATTTTTATTTTTCTCCTTTTCTCAAATTTTAATTAATTATTTCCCTCAACATAATTTTGTGTTTTTTCTTTTTGTGTCTTTAAATTATGTACCCAATTTATTCGTTTATATGTATTGTTGTTTGTATGTCCGGCCCTGTGGGGAAGAATGGTGGGTGGATGGGGAGGAATGGGGAGAGGTGCAATGGAGTTGTGGGAGAAAATATAAAACCAAAGAGTTGTTTTATTTCTGTAACTTGAATACAATGTCATGTGTACATGTTTCTACTCTTTGAATAAACTTTGCTTGAAAAAAAGAAAGTAGCAAAAGTATCAGATCTACAAGCTCAACACGTGTCGCTTTGTGCTGTGTTTCGAGCTTGTGGATCTGCTACTTTTGATGCTTTTGTGTGACGCTGTAGTGTGATCAAGCAGGGGCGTTAATTTACAAAAAAACACAAAGTTACAATATGGATATAAGAGGTTTCTGCCCAACAGCTCAGCGAACCTAGGTAGGTTCGCTGAGCACAAAATACTCTTTTCAGCAACGCTCTGCTTCACACTCACTCACTCACTCACTCACTCACTCACACACACACACACACACACACACACACACACACACACACACACACACACACACACACACACACACACACACACACACACACACACACACACACACACACACACACACACACACACACACACACACACACACACACACACACACACACACACACACACACACACACACACACACACAGGAGCTGCCTGGTTCACACCACACCACACAGTCTGATAGAGTAGATCCACAGTGCAGCTCCACTGGAGCAGTTAGTAGCGGGGGTTAGGGTGCCTTGCTCAAGGGACGACGCGGACGTGCATGTAAACAAAGCCTGTGTGCGAGACGGCGGAGGGTCCCGACTAACGCCTGCCTGGAACAATAATATTTCTAACGCGATCCTCCATTGCAGAGTGATCGCCGATCGAAAACGGCTCACTTCCACCACGTTAAAAATAAATAGGAGATATTAAGCTTTTAGTCATGGAGTCAACATTGGAGCGGACGAACGGAAGCATTTTTGACATGGATCCACATCCGGCCTCTCCTTCTTAGAGACTCCTTGGATGATCCCAAAGTTTCGTTAGAGCGCCCCACGTGGGAAAAATATATATAAAAAAAAAATGGGCCAAAAACGGTCTGGACCGTTTATGGCACATAACGCATAGCTTCTCAAAAACGGTCCGGACCGTTTTTGGCACACAATGTGTTAAGTAAAAAAAATGGAGTACTTTTCCCACCACTGCCCCCTAAATGCTGTGATGGATTAAAATGGTCGCCACTTGCCTCTCCGGGGTACGGCCTCTTCATGGCCTGCATAGGCATGCCCTGTCTGGGCCCTCCGGGATAGCCCTGCTGTGGCATCCGTTGCCCGTGCGCTCCGAAAGGCACCATGCCCGGGCCTCGAACTTGGCCCATGCCCATGGGGCCGGGCCCGCCCATGTTGGGGTTGTTCATGGGCGACGGCATGCCGGCCGGGTTCATCCCTCCGGGGGGCCCTCGCGGTGGGCCGGCCTGGCTCATGAACTGGCTGGTGTAGGTCTGTGCAGGTCCCATCTGGAACGACGGACACATCTGGAGGGCGAAACCACGCGTTGTTTTATTTATCGGGGGGGGGAAGACAAGGAAAGAGGCTCTCACTCTATTAACTCATTCAGTGCTATTGACGTGTTTGACATGTTTTTTTCCCCGAAGGCCCTGGGTGCCAATGACGTGTTTGACGTGTTTTGCGAATTTCTTTTTTTTAAACACAGAACCAGGAGATAACGAGATCCTAAGATTTACTGCTCCTTTCACTTCCTGGTTAAAGTATTTGGGAAATATTCTGTATCTCGGCTCCTGTGTTTTACTATGTTTGTTTGGCGAGACATGCTATTTTCAACGGCGTATAACAAGCGAACGGGATGCCTTTTTTCTTTTTTTTACGGAAGCACAGTGAAACCCTTGGTGATTAGCAACCATCAGGGGATCGATCATAATGGAGATAAATATTCTGTGACTACTTGAAAAGGTAAGAAAATCTAAAAATCGCTGGCACTATGGCCAATTATTTTTTTATTTACTTCTTTAATCTTTATTGTGAGTCCCCTTTAAGGCTTCCACTGCATATTAGCGTCACGTTTTGGTCTTTTTAAGCACTTTCAACCAGGCGTCCCTGGTTGAAAGAACAAACATTTTTTCCCCCCGAAATGTCTAAAATGAGTGAAAACATGTCCCTGTGTTGTGCTTAAGGTAAGGTAAAGCAAGTGGTTAACCACTTTAAACCTATATACTTGACTATATAGCTGTCCCCCAGAGGTCTATACTAGAGCCAGTAGTATATTATCTTCTACACCAGGCAAGGCAAGGCAAGGCAGTTTTATCTGTATAACACATTTCAACAACAAGGCAATTCAATGTGCTTTACACAAAACATCAAGCAAAGGAAACACAATTATAAAATTACATTAGGATGCATAAAACAATATCGTCCAAATCTCTTCCCCCGAAAATAACCGACATATTTTCGACTAATGTTTCCCCCAAGAATAGGGTCGTTGCTGGGTCTCCAGCAGTGTTGATTTCGTCGACTAAAACTAAGATTTCTTTTTTGTAGACTACTTTTTTTCACTGTCAAACTGTCACAAATCAAAATTAAAACTAAACTATGACGACTAAAACTAAGACTAAATATATTGACAATTTCGTCAACAAATAAAAACTAGACTCAAATGTTAGGGAGGGACGAGTGGAGAAGAGATCCGGTAGAACTAAAAGACAAGTCATTTTATGTTTGGTTGCGCTCGGGTGTTGCGCTCTGAAAATAGCAGATCTACAAGCTCACAACGCGTCGCCCTGCGACGCGTTGTGAGCTTGTAGATATAACATTGAGCTTGTAGATATAACATTTCAGATGACTAAAACTAGACAAAAACTAAAACATTTCAGATGACTAAAATATGACTAAAACTAAATGGAATTTTATTCAAAAGTATGACTAAAACAATAAAAAATTTTTTTGTCAAAATCAACACTGGTATCCAGCCGTGAGGAGGCGATGGATGGCGGCAGCTTGGTTTGGCTCACCTGTCCGTACTGGTTCATTTCTTTGTTCTGGGTCTCCTGCTGCATGGCCGCCACGGTGGCGGTGGCGGTGGCCGTGGCCGTAGCGGCGGCGGCCGCCACGGCAGCAGCAGCGGCCGCCGCGGCCGGCTGGGTGAAGTCGCCCCCCGGGCGCGAGTGGGGGGAGGTCATACCCATGCCTCCTGGAGGGGGGCCGTTGGGACCGCCGGAATAACTGCAAGAAAAATGCAAGAAAGACAACGGTAATATCGTCGCTGTCGTCGGGGAGAGAAACCTCTTATCTAAATTTTTTCTTTTTCATAAATTAACGCCCTATACTTGATCGTACTACAGCATCACACATAAGAATCAAAAGTAGTAGATCTACAAGCTCGAAAGCTTGACATTTACTACTACTACTTTTGCCGTTTTTGACTTTAAATCATGAAAAGTAACAGTTTTGGACATATGAGGTTTCCACCCGAGGGGAGGGGAGGGGGGGGGGGGGGTTAATACAGAATAACAATCATTTTAGCCACTTTATCCATTTCTAATGTCGGCTATTCAAAAATGGCAGATTTACAAGCTCGCAGTGCGGCATGAAGTGACGCGCTGTAAGCTTGTATCAAACAAAACAAAAAAGGAAAAATGTTTGCGTATTTGAAATATTTAGTAATTTAGATTTTTTTTTTACATAATTCTTCTCTCTTGGGAAGTACCTGGAACAAAAAAAAATCCGATGCGGGGTGTGTGTGTGTGTGTGTGTGGGGGGGGGGGGGGTGTAGTGTGGGGTGGGGCAGGGGGCGGGGGGTCCGCGGCCAAATACAGGATACATTTGGGGGTCCTTGAGCAGTGTTGCCAGATTCTGTGAGAGAAACAAGCAACCAGGTCTTGGGAAACCAGCCCAAAAGAAGCGACTATGGGCCACATGAGCATTTTAACATATACATCAGCTATTTGAAAATAGCAGATGCGACGCGTTGTGAGCTTGTAGATCGGCTATTTTCAAATAAAATCTTGCAGGGAAATTATAATAAGCAGATCTGGCAACCCTGTCCTTGACATGAAAAGGTTTTGAGAAAAAAAAACTGTGTTTAACAGTATACCTGCCACTGTATCCCCCAGGGCCTCCGGGGTAGCCGCCGGGTCTGCCGTACATGCCCTGCTGCATGTAGGCCTGGTTGGAGCCTCCTTTGGATGGGAACTGCTGCTGCTGCCCGCTGAACTGCGGCGAGTTGAGCCCCGCCCCGCCGCCAGACATCCCCGGACCCATAGGGTGGTTACCCATAGGGTGGTTCCCCCCCATGTTCATAGGGTTGTTGCTGTTGACCATCGCGTTACTTACCACCTGCACACACACACAGCGTAGTCGAGGAGAAAGTCAAATACAAATACAGAATATGAATTAATGTTAACTCTTTGACTGCCAATGACATTTTTTTTCCCGTCATATTTTGCTAAGGCTCCGATTGCCAATGACGAGAATGACGAGATTTCGTGTTTTCAGTGGTTTTTACGCTAGATGGCGCTGTTCGCTAACCTATGAGTCACCATTTGACTCCCATTGAAGCAAATAAGCAGCGATCGCAAAAAAAAACAAAACTTCACTTCCATGTAAATGGATTTGGAAAAATGGCATTTTCTCTGCTTTCTGCTGCTTTTTGGCGAAAACAACCTACAATCAACTGCCAATAACTATGGAATGGATGATCGCGACGGCACGCTCCCCCCCCCCCCGATTCTATGAGACTCGGATACGTCTTTTAAAGCGTTTGGAGGGATCGATCATACTGGAGATAGATATTCTATGATTTTTCAAAAGTTGGTGAAAACACTCGAAAATCGCTGCCAGTGGCTTAGCAAACAATGTTTTATTTCTGGCAGTCGAAGAGTTAAAGGACCATACTAAAACATGTTAACATGTCTAAAAACATGTTAAAGGAAGGTACCCCCCAAAATCACAGGTTTGAGAACCACTGCACTATGACACCATGAGTCGTAATGAATGGTCTATATACATTTTAGACCATTCACTACGACTCACGGTGTCATAGTTTCTCATAGGTTCTCAACCTGTGATTTGGGGGGGGGGGGGGTCCCCATCCCAGATGACAGTGAAGTGACAATTTAATGACTTTTAAGAATTTTTTTATACCAAAAAAAATAAACATTACTGCATCAAAAGTAATCAACAAACTATACTATAAAAACGAGTCAAAAATTTGCCACATTGTCAAATAAATAAGTACATCTGCTTTTATTCACAATATTCATCTGTCGAACCCGAGTCAAAATAAATGTAATGCCTCAACTTCTACATTCCAAGTGCTTATCAGGGTTCAAATATCTCTAGACTCTAGAAATGATGTATATATTCAAGTGGAGGCACAATTGTAACCTACGTGACTTTGGGACGTGTTGGTCACACCCCACACCGTCGTGACCACGGAGAGGGACCCGGGTTGTGGCTGGTTGTGGTTGGTGTGGTTGGTTGTCTGCTGCCACGGGACCGAGTCATAGGGGAAGGAGCCATCACTGCAAAAACACACGGAGCCAAACACACACCACTGTTATCACTAGGAAGCAAAACCAGTGGAGGAAGAAGCACTCAATTTTTTGTTTACATAACCCATTAAAACCAGGAACGCATCTGTGTAACCACTTAGACCATTATTTTATACTTTGGCTATTCAAAAATAGCAGATATACAAGCTCATAGAGTGCCGCGCTATGAGCTTGTATATCTGCTATTTTTTTTTTTATCTTGAAAATTGGTGCAAATCTTTGAATATCTATATTTTTTTAAAGCAATTTTTTACACAAATCTTTGCTTCTGGGGGACCCTGGAACAAAATATTTTCAGATGGGGGTCCGCGGCCAACTACGTATAATTTTAATTTTGGGGGTCCTTGACAAGAAAAGGTTTGAGCACCACTGATATCATATATTAGCAACATAAGTGTTTCAGAAAACTGCTATGATTAAGAAGACATTTGTAGAATAGTATCTCAGGTCTTAATGGGTTAAGTAAACGTATCAATACTGCAATATGGAAATACTCTGTTACAAGTAAAAGTATTGTATTCAGAAATTACTTGAGTGAAAGTTTTGGCATCAACATATACTTAAATTAAATAGACTAAAATAACATATAGCCTTTTTTCCCTACTTATATTGATCCCAAATAACTGGCCATGGGGCCTATTTGCAGAATTGCCCATGTCGTCCAGTTTCCCCAGCAACCCCCATAGCATAGAGTGAAGCCCATAAGCTTACGCTATTTGTTGTGGTCAAAAGTTTTTCATTACACACTCATCCATGCCTTGGTTTTCCCACACGTAATCTCGGAAAATATACAAATATACAACATAATTATCACAACAAAGACACATTATCTTTGTGTCTGATCCAGAAAATTTTGGGAACTACTGGGGAAAGACACATTACTGGAAAGCAAAGACCCAAACACTCAAAACTGCGTCACTACAACTTTTAGTTGGCCAAGAAAACTGCAGAGAGAGAGAGAGAGAGAGAGAGAGAGAGAGAGAGAGAGAGAGAGAGAGAGAGAGAGAGAGAGAGAGAGAGAGAAAGGCAAAAAGGCTTACATGCACTCCAAACAAATGTGAATAGTTTGGGGGAATATGTCCTGCCAATGGCCAGATTAGTTTTTTACTTAAGTAAAAGTAGCGATACCGCAATCTAGAAATACTACTCTATCCCAGCAAAAGAATGAATAATCGCTTTGGGATTAAATCTTAGTACTTTATAATGGCATTATGATTATGTTATTCTGACTCACAAGACATATTGTTCTAGATAATATAACTCAACTGGCTGAAAGTGCTCCAACAAGTCTTTTAGGTTTATACTTTCAAGCCGTGCTGTTTCTGCTGGACCATTGGTTCTCAAAGTGGGGTCCGGGGACGCCCAGGGGTCCTTGGGGGGGGGGGTTTCCAGGGGGTCCCCAGCAAAAATGTCAAAACAGCATCACAATAATTTTTTTAACCACGTTATCCATTTATGCGTTGGCTATTCAAAAATAGCAGATGTACAAGCTCACAGCGCGTCACTTCGTGCCGCACTGCGAGCTATTTTTTGTGTGACGCCCATGGGCTTAACACCAGAGGGAGATCACCTGACCTCGTTCCCCCGCAATTTGGCTCAAACATGGGGGGGAAATGCATTCTACTATGCTGCCACCAAAATGGTCTTCCATACCTAAAGTCAAAACTAATGTAACCCATTAAGACCTGAGGCGATTCTTAAAAAAATTCTAAATCCTAACAGTTTTTTGAAAATAATCAAAAAATAATATTTTCATGATTTTTCAAAAATAGCAGATCTACAAGCTGATAGCGCGGCAGCTTGTATATCTGCTATTTTTGAATAGCCAAAGAAATCTAAAGTGACACAGATGCGTTCCAGGTCTTAAAGGTTCTATGACATTCATTTTCACTTTTTTTATTTTTTGTTTTTTGGGGGGTTTTATGACCTCAATTACACCCAAAAAATCTGAACTTTGAACATCCAGTGGATTTTCTGTGGTCTGAATAATTAGGCTGAAAAGTAATCTGAGCTTGGCCCTTCGGCAGTGATGTCACAGCCGATTAATCCCGCCCACTCTCCTCCTCGCCCCTCCCCTCCCCTATCCTTTCCTTTGGGGGGGGGGGCGGAGCAGAGGCGATGATTGACAGGCAAAATCCCTCAACAGCGACACCAGCAGGCAAAGATTTATTTTTTCATTGCAGTTGAAAAGGCTTTATAAATGTGAGAGAAAAACACCTGCCATGGATCAATGGAGTGGATTTTTTTGTTAAAACTTTTTATACACGTTTGAAGGACCATGACAAAGACTTTTAATGTGTGGTAAAACTGAACGTCATGAAACCTTTAATGGGCTAAAAGAACACCTGTCCTCAAACAACACAAGTGGACATAGTTTAACTTCTTTAACACCTTGATTGTAGAATCCTCTGAGCCCCGTGCCTCCTTTCTCTGTGAATATACCTATGATTCTTTATTCCAATATGTTTTGTATTGTATTGTATGTATTATATGTATTACTGATGAATTTAGTACAATGAATGGACCACAAACGAAGCAAGTCCCTGGGGCTTTTTGTGTTATGCTTTTAGCATTACCTTTTGACTGCACTTCTTGTACTAATAATGATCGTGTTAATAAAGTATTCAAACTGAACGGTGGAACCTTTTTCATACGTCCATACACCAGCCTCCCTAAGGTATATAAAGGTGGTAGTTTAATGTTGAAAATGGGTGGTAGTCCCCTTTAAGGGGATAGTTTGGGGAATATGTCCTGCCAAAGGGTTAGGCAACTCCAAATGTTTTGGATCTCAATTTCAAAACATTCTCTCCAGGAAAACAGCGAGAAGGACTTGTCTGGGAGGGGGGTTTGCATGCCCTCGTGGAAAAAATAATAATAAACTGTGATGAAATCTGTGATGAAGTCGCTGCCAGACAGACAGACAGACAGACAGACAGACAGACAGACAGACAGACAGACAGACAGACAGACAGACTTTTCAGGCCAAAACATGAGAAAGTGTGAATCATAATAAACAAACCGGGCCCTCGTGGGGGGGAGTAGCTTTTACGGAGTAGCAATAAAAAAAACTAAGTACTTCTTCCACCGTTGCTCTTGGACGGCAGTGTGTTTTTTGTTTCTCTAGAGGTGAGCCGTTTGGAATGGACGTCGTGTTCAATATTTCCTTATAAATGCTCAACATATCCCAGCATCCTCAGCGGAGGGTGAGTTTACTCTTGGCAGCCAAGCCCAGGCAAGAGGGAGTGAGCACGGAATGTTCTACAAACTATGACTTCACTGCTCTCTTTCCTACAGTGTGTGTGCGCGTGTGCGTGTGCGTGTGCGTGTGTGTGTGTGTGTGTGTGTGTACGCACTTGTATTACCAAATGTCCCCACAAAATGTCCCCACAACGTCGATATAGTAGAATTTGACAAGTAGACATCGTGAGGACAATTTCCCAGGTCTTCACAAGATAAATGGTTGTCTAACCCATACATGGGCAACTGGCGGCCCGGGGGCCACATGCGGCCCGCGGCCCCCACCTTCACTTAATGTGCCCCGCAGGTTAATATCGGAATACTGATATATTATTGATTTTAGCTGTTACAATTCCAAACACGCAAACATAACCCGCTACAATTACTTCAGTCTATGTAGCTTAATGACTGGTATAAAAATTGTATTGTCTTTTTTATGTCCAATGTATTTGTATTTAAGTTCATAAAGTTAACCTAAGTATAACTAAATGCATTTGAAATAAAAAAAAGTTAATTTTCAGGATTCCAATTCAAGCCAAAAAAAAAATCTGATCTGAAAAATCAGATTTACAAGTTCAAAACGCGTCGCACTGCGACACGTTTTGAGCTTGTAGATCGGCTATTTTTGCTACTTTTGTGTGACATAGAATGGCGAAGTACGGCATTAATTTACGAAAAAAGTTAAAATACGGAGATAAGAGGTGTCTGCCCGACAGTATATGCAATGTGGCCCTCTGGAGTGAGTGTGGAAATATAGTGGCCCTCTCCATCATTAAAGTTGCCCACCCCTGCTCTAACCCATTAAGACCGGGAACACATCTGTGTAACCACTTTAACCATTATTTTATACTTTGGGCTACTAAAAAATAGCAGATCTACAAGCTCATAGCGCGGCACCGAGTGCCGCGCTATGAGCTTGTATATCTGCTATTTTTGAAAAATCGTGAACATTTGTGCAAATCTTTGAATATATATATGTTTTTTAAAGCAAACATGTTTTACTCAAATCTTTGCTTCTGGGGGGTCCCTGGAACAACATATTTTGAGATGGGGGTCCGCGGGCAAATACATTTTGGGGTCCTTGACATTAAACAGTTTGACCACTGATATAGCAACATACGTTTAAAAAAAAACTGTTAGGATTTAGAAGACATTTGTAGAATCCCCCAGAAGCAAAGATTTGAGTTACAAATGTTCGCTTTGAAAAATATGTATTCAAAGATTTGCGCGCATTTTCATGATTTTTCCAAAACAGCAGATATACAAGCTCATAGCGCGGCACTATGAGCTTGTAGATCTGCTTTTTTGAATAGCCAAAGTATAAGATAATGGTTAAAATGACAGATGCCTTGGTTAATGATTTAAAAAAAAGAGTCAGGCTTATGATTAGGAAAAGAGGTTGGAGTTAGGGTTAGGGTTAGACATTCAGAGGTTAGGTTTAGGGGTTAGGGATGGAGTTATGCCTGTCTTAAACTTTGTTGTGTGCCCGTGCCGGGCAGCGGAAATAGCCGATCTACAAGCTCACACGACATTACGCTGCGACACATCGTGAGCTTGTAAGGCTGCTATTTCTGCTGCGTGACACTGGCACACAACAAAGTATAGCTCAGGCTGCCGTCAAAAATGTTGTATAGTAGTACCAACGTGTGTGTGTGTGTGTGTGTGTGTGTGTGTGTGTGTGTGTGTGTGTGTGTGTGTGCACTACTCCAGATCATGTGTATTCCTTCCCAAAGCCGTTTTGTGTTGGAATTATCTTATATGGAATATTTTAATTTTTGTCGCATTCCTATGCCAATAATTTGATGACGAGCAGTGGGTTCCGGTAGGAGACACAAAGGACACTCTTTGAGTAATCGATAGAAAAAGAGTCATTTTGGGGGTGAACTATCCCTTTAAGCTACCGTAAGCATGGTCTCCATGAGTGACAGCGGGTCATATCACAGAGATGCACTGTATAAAGCAGTGGTTCTCAAAGGAGGGGTCCGGGAACACCCAGGAGTCCTTGAGTGGGTTCCAGCAAGAGGGGGTGGGGGGGGGTGTCCCCAGCAAAATGAGGAACAGTTTAAACTTTAAACACTAAATGTTGACCATTCGAAAATAGCCAATCTACATATCTGGTATTTTCTAAACGTTTCGACAGATCTTCTCTTATGGAGGTCCCTCCCTGGCACAAAAGCTTTTCAAATGGGGGTCCAAGGCCAAATACATATGAATTTGGGGGTCCTTAACTCTTTCACTGCCAAGAGTTTTTTGTAATTTTTCATTCAAAAAAAGGGTTTTAAACACTTATGACAGTTCTACCAGTAGAGAGCAGCAAATCGACACATTGATCGCCTCGTTGACTCGCTCGCCCCCTCCCAAACAGGCTTACGTCACATCCGGTCATTAACCGGATGTGACTTTTTCGACAATCGCTGATCGGGCTAAATTACGATGTGATACACGACTACGATGACTGTTAGTCACCCAGACCAAAGAGAATAGAAGTAGACCTCTCCGTTCTTTTTTTATACCGTGTGAAAAACCGTGACTTTCCCTATTCTGGCCAAAAATGACGCGGGAAAAAATTTGAACCGGAAACGGAATCTGCGTCATGAAACCGGAACCCAATGAGTCTGAAGGAATCAGAAAGCGAAAGTGATCATGAAAAATAAACAGAATAGCGTGACCACAGTAAAAAGTAAAAACTCGGGATTTCTCGTTCTGGCACGGAGGATATTCAGAGAAAACTCGGGATAACTCGGGGCTTGGCACTGAGAGAGTTAAGATGAAAAGGTTTGAGAACAACTTGTATATCGTCTCTGTCGGGTGGAAACCTTATATGTCCAAAACTGTTACTTTTCAGGATTCAAATTCAAAAATAGCAAAAGTAGCAGATGTACAAGCTCGAAACGCTTGTAGATCTGCTACTTTTGCTATTTTTGAATTTGAATCCTGAAAACTTTTGATGCTTCCATGTGGCGCTGTAGTGTGATCAAGTAGGCCGTTAATTTACGAAAAAACACAAAAAGTTAAAATATATAGATAAGAGGTTTCTGCCCGACAGCAACGATATATATATTTGGGGGTCCTTGACATGAAAATTTTGATTCCCAAACGTTTGGCAACGGACCCCCATGGTTAGCCATTAAGTTACAGACTTGGATAAGGGTCCATTTGGTTCCTGGGGAGACCCCCTGGAACCCCCCTCAAGGACCCCCTGGGGGGTTAGGGTATATAGGTACTGACTTGTGTGTGAGTCCAGGCTTGAGGCTGTTCATGGTGGGCTGCATGGGGGGGACTTTGCCTTGCGGTTCGTTCTGCCGGCTCTTCTGGTGACGCAGGAGTAGGAGACGACCCAGCTCCTCGCACCACGATGACAGCAGGGCTGCAGAGAGACACATACACACACACACGTTAGTGTCCTGTCTCCGTCTCTCACACTGACATGGACATATGCCGACCTGTGCATGATCATGTATGCACATGGTTTGGAACACAGAAAGACAAAGACACACACACACACACACACACACACACACACACACACACACACACACACACACACACACACACACACACACACACACACACACACACACACACACACACACACACACACACACACACACACACACACACACACACACACTCACTCCATCATTCTGGTCCATTAAAGATCGTTTTTTCATCGTGCATTCCTTTCATTGCAAAGATACAGCCCAGGTATGTAAAGACAAAAAGAAACTCTCAAATACTGCAATCCGCAACCTTTTAAAAAACTCCATTCACAATAATTTACGGCTTCACATAAAACATGTCCCTGCCGTGCCTCGTACTTCAGCGTTTTACCTTGTAAAAACGTTGCCATCTTTGATTATGTCGGGGTTAAGCTGACTCAACAGAGATATATATCGACTTTGATGAAGTGCAGTGTGTGTGTGTGTGTGTGTGTGTGTGTGTGTGTGTGTGTGTGTGTGTGTGTGTGTGTGTGTGTGTGTGTGTGTGTGTGTGTGTGTGTGTGTGTGTGTGTGTGTGTGTGTGTGTGCGCGCTATTCCTTTTGGCCTCCGGGGGGCAGCCTAACTCAATAAACTGCTCGCTGGCGGTGAAGGCTGTGTGTGGATTTCACTGACACACTGAAACACACACACATACACACACAGTCTCCATCTATCTGCAGAGACTGGTCTTTATCAGCCGTACTAAAGAACCCCCCCCCCCTCCCCGCCTGTGTTTCTTCAGGATGAGCAGAAACTGATCAGACACAGAGAGAGAGAGAGAGAGAGAGAGAGAGAGAGAGAGAGAGAGAGAGAGAGAGAGAGAGAGAGAGAGAAAGAGTACTAGATGGAATCTAATTGTACAGTATCCAGTATGTCTAAGGCTCAGTGGTCCTCAAATGTTTTTCAGCTCAAGGACACCCGATTATATAGTGGTATTTTGGTGTCAGAGGAAACCATTGCAACCAGTTGAACATGGCAGAGAACATGCACCTCAGCCTCTTGTAATATACACCTGCCAGTAACCCCATGAACATGCATCAGCAAGTAACTAGCAACTGAAGCTGTCAGTAAAAAAAAAAAAAGTACAGTATTTTGCCTCTGAGATGTAGTGGAGTATGACGTATGAAGTATTGAAAAAAATTGCAATTAAAGTGAAAGTACCTCAAGTACCCATACGTTAACCCATTAAGACCAGGAAATCATCTGTGCCATTTTAAGATTTCTTTGGCTATTCAAAAATAGCAGATCTACAAGCTCATGTCATATGAGCTTGTAGATCTGCTATACAAAAAATAAAAAATAAATAAAAGGAAAATGTGTGCACATCTTTGAATATATATATACATTTTTAACTCCAATCTTTGCTTCTGGGGGTCCCTGGTCCGCGGCCAAATACATATCATTTTGGGGGTCCTTGGCATGAAAAAGTTTGAGAACCATTGATATATACAGCAACATACATTAAAAAAAAAAGACATTTGTAGAATCTCCAGAAGCAAAGCTTTCAGTTAAGAATGTTCGCTTTAAAATATATATATTATGTTCAAAGATTTTTCAAAAGAATTGCAGAACTACAAGCTACATAGCTTGTATATCTGCTATTTTTGAATAGCCCAAAGAAATCTAAAAATGACACACAGGTGCGTTCCCGGTCTTAATGGCTCAAGTACAGTACTCGAGTAAATGTACTCGGATGCTTTCCGCCACTGCCGCTAAGAGCAGCACTCTATGCCTCTCTCCTCTTAGCGGCTCTCGCTCTCTTCCACGTATCGATCGGAGGAGGAGGAGGGTAATGACTAATCAGACTGCTCAGCATGCTCCGAGCGTCTGCACACACACACACACACACACACACACACACACACACACACACACACACACACACACACACACACACACACACACACACACACACACACACACACACACACACACACACACACACACACACACACACACACACACACACACAAGAGAGCAGAGGACATGCTCTATTACACTGCTCCCCAAACAGTGGGTCGGGAACCGAGTGCCGCGCTATGAGCTTGTAGATCTGCTATTTTTTAATAATTAAATAATGGTTTAAGTGGTTACACAGAGCCATCTTTGGGTCGCGGATACATTTTTATGGGGTCGCGAATAAATATATATTTTCCTACATTTAAAAAAAAAAATATATATATATTATTTCATAAGATTAAAAAAAGTTTAAACAAAAAAATCCCAACTTCAATTAACTCTCTCAGTGCCAAGAGTATTTTCATAAAGTACTCCCCCAGTGCCAGCAATTTGCGTTTTTTTTAATTTTTTAATTTTGTAATTTTTCATTCAAATAAATTATCTGATTGGGTTTTTAAACCCATAATACAGTTCTACCAGTAGAGAGCAACAAATCGACACATTGATGACCTCGCTGGCTCACTCGCCCCCCCCCATACAGGCTCACGTCACATCCGGTCATAACCGGATGTTGACATTTTTGACAATCGTTGATCGGGCTAAATTACGATGCGATACACGACTACGATGACTGATCGTCACCCAGACCAAAGAGAGTAGACGTGGACCTCTCCGTTCGTATTCTATACCGTGTGAAAAAACGTGACGTGAAAAAAATTAGAACCGGAAACGGAATCTGCATCATGAAACCGGAACCCAATGAGTCTGAAGGAGTCAGGAAGCGAAAGTGATCATGAAAAATAAACAGTATAGCGCGACCACAGTCAAAAGTAAAAACTCGGGATTTCTCGTGCTGGCACGGAGGGTACTCGGGAAAAACTCGGGATATCTCGGGGCGTGGCACTGAGAGAGTTAAAAACTATTCAATTAAAAAAAAAAGTATTTCATAACTAAATTAGTAGTGAAAGTAGCAGATCTACAAGCTTGCGACGCGTTGTGAGCTTGCAGATTTACTATTTTGCTATATATATTTGCCTGGGCAAACGTGTCATTTCTCTTTTGGGTCTCGAGCGTTTTGGCCACTGCTCTATTAGGGCCGGGGCAAATAACCAAAAATATATCGAAACCAATATTTAGAACCAATAACCAGCTTATAACCAAATAATCCAGAAGCAAGATTTCTGGGGGGATAATTCCCCCCCCCATCAACGAATCAGCACGAATGAATTCTAATTGATTTCTTTTAAAATTATTGACCAAATTGATTAGCTTGATTAGACTTTGTTGTGCAAT
This sequence comes from Gymnoscopelus braueri, assembly GCF_963280865.1. Classification (NCBI taxonomy): domain Eukaryota; kingdom Metazoa; phylum Chordata; class Actinopteri; order Myctophiformes; family Myctophidae; genus Gymnoscopelus; species Gymnoscopelus braueri. The sequence continues at coordinate 45,943,816 of NC_137619.1, read as the reverse complement.
GGCGGCGTACAAAAATAGTGAAAACAGCCGATCTACAAGCTCACAATGCATTGTGAGCTTGTAGATCTGCTATTTATTTTACAAAGTTCACACCTTAAGTACCCCTTAAGTACCATTTAATGACTCACAGTCAAACAAGATGAACATATACAGTCAACATAGGGCTTAATTGGTTAAAAGTAACTTGTAACTAAAGTTTCTCAAATAACTGTAGTGGAGTAAAAAAAAAAAAATCCTCTAGAAAAAAATGCACACACTCAAGTAAAGTAAAAGTACCTCAAAATTGAACTTAAAAAGTACAGTATTCGAGTAAATTAGTTAGTTTCCTCCATCGCTGCTCAACATGCTCGGAGGGTCTCGTCGCTGACGGACAAGAGAGAGGAGAAGGAGAGGACGTGTTCTAGAGAGAGCGCTGGCGTTCTGCTCGGCCTCTCCATCCATAAAACAAGACGCCTCCCCCTGCACTCTTAACCCATTAAGACCGGGAAGGCTATTCAAAAATAGCAGATCTACAAGCTCATAGCGCGGCACTTGGTGCCGCGCTATGAGCTTGTAGATCTGCTATTTAAAAAAAAATCATTAACATTTGTGCAAATCTTTGAATATATATATATTTTTAAGCCAACATTTGTAACTCAAATCTTTGCTTCTGGAGGATTCTACAAATGTCTTCTAAATCCTAACAACAACAAAAACTTGTGTTGCTTTAATCAGTGATTCTCAAACTTTTTCATGTCAAGGACCCCCAAAATGATATGTATTTGGCCGCGGACTCCAATCTGAAAATATTTTGTTCCAGGGACCCCTAGAAGCAAAGACTTGAGTAAAAAAATATACATATATATTCAAAGATTTGCACACATTTTCACGATAAAAAAAAAAAGCAGATCTACAAGCTCGAGTGCCGCGCTATTTTTGATGTGTTCCGGGTCTTAATGGGTTAATGAACACCCAGTTCCACTGGCTGGCGCCCGGGCCATCCTCAACACATCTGAGGGCTCAATATTTTAAGACTTCTGATAATGCTGAACCTACAGATCTCAAGAATAGGTTTCATGAGGATAGGATCATCTAAATTCTTGTCAAGGCATGGAGGAGAGGAGAGGAGAGGAGAGGAGAGGAGAGGAGAGGAGAGGAGAGGAGAGGAGAGGAGAGGAGAGGAGAGGAGAGGAGAGGAGAGGAGGGGAGCAGTGTTGACAGGTCTGCTTATTATAAGCGACTTTGGGCTTGTTTTTCTGTATAGTTGCTTGTAAATATTGGTGGTTGTGTTTTTTTTGGGGCTTGTTATTAAAGTGTAGTTGCTTATTTGGGCTTGCATCCAAATTTTGGGATTATTGTTTAAACCAGTGGTTCTCAAAAAGTTTAATGTCAAGGACCCCCAAATGAATGTGTATCTGTCCACGGACCGGACCCCCATCTGAAATTATAATTTGTGCCAGGGACCCCCGTACCAGATTTGTGTTGCTAAAATGTTTCAAAAATATTCCACATTTTGCAATTTTTTCTCAAGAGTTTTTTGAAAAGAGCAGATCGCACGCGTTGTGAGCTTGTAGATTTGCTATTTTCAAACAGCCGACATATAGGTTTGAAGTGCTCATGTGGCCTACACGCTTCTTTTTTGTCTTGTTTTCATAGACCTGGTTGCTTATTTCTCTCACAAGATCTGGCAACGCTGGAGAGGAGAGGAGAGGAGAGGAGAGGAGACATATTTTTTTTCCCTCTAGAGGGTGGAGAGAGCCAGGCCTCCTAGTTAAAGAGAAATTATTCCACCCTGCCATTACAGAGAGCTTATCTCCCCACTAAATCACCACCTCCACACTGTGGACCGGTCTGCTCAGCTGACAACCCACCATTTAGACCTAAAGACCAGCTCCACGCACACAGCCGATGCAGACAGCCAAACAGTTCTACATGGCAGAGACACGGGCCATGGGGGAATACTTTTCTGCTGGGTTTAGAAGAAGAGTGACTTCATGTACAGTATCTGCCGGGCCATGACCCCGCGCTGTGTCTAGAAGCCAGGGTTGCCAGATCTGCTTATCAAAATTTCCCTGCAAGATTTTATTAAGGCCATTCATAATAGAGAGGAGGTATTCTCCTGGTGCTGTACCGTGCAAATTTAGAAAAGCTTAGCAGAGTCTACATTAGCGGTTCTCAAACTTTTTTCATGTCCATGACTCCTTGACCTGAGCTTGTAGAGCTTGGAGATCGGCTATTTACAAATAGCTGATGTATATAGGGTTAAAGTGGTTAAACCATAGAGTTAAAAAATTATAGAGAGGGCACCGGAAATCCCCCGCCCATCCACTTGGTATGGAGTAGCTCACCCAGCGCATACTGCTCCCTTTTCACCCCTTCTTCCTGGTTGGGAAATGTGACGGGCGGGGCCTATTTGGGGCCTCTGTGACACGTTTTGCGTCATGGAGGTGACGCAATATGAGCAAGCTCGTGCACAAGCTCGTGCACAAGCTTGTGCGCAAGCTCGTGAGTCGAGCCCATCGGTCGAAACCGTTATCGCTCGTTCATGTCTCGGGCCCCGGCCGTAATAGAGAGTATGCACATGCGTCACTTGTCCACCTGGACACGCCCCCCTCATCTAGACTGAGTGGCAAAACACTGAGCAGCATGGAGTGTTGGAGTTTGGAAGCGCTCGTTGGAAATCACTCAACGGTCCTGCGTACCACCTGTTTCTAATGTCACATAATGCAGGAGGCAGCAGGATGTTGCGTTATTGAAAACGAGCGCTTCCAAACTCTGACACTTAGAAAAATAATCACCTGCATGGAATGTATCGACAGAAAGTAGCTCATAACATGTCTATGGTGGATCTTCTTGAAACAAAAACTTTGCAGATAGAAAGAGGATAATTCAAGCTTTCCGTACAGCTGCCATGTTGGTGAGTTTAACGTTGTTTAATACAATCAGATAGGACTTTTCTGTTTGGATGTATGGACTGTCAAGGCCAGAAAGTTGTTTTTTGCCACTCAGTAGACGTTCCCGCATAACTTCCGGGTACGATGATGTCACGCGCATAGCCTCTATTAGCTCTATGCACAGCAGCCATATTATCACTTCCTTCACAGGTGTTACCAATGATACTAATGAAGGCTCTGTTCCATTTAGTGTAGCACAGTGGTTTCCACGACCCCCATAACTCTGAGAGTGTACAAATGGAACCAAATGGTTCCATTTGTACACGCTCAGAGTTACACACCCGTAAGGGGCCATTTGGAAGCACATGAGGGTCCCTGGACCCCAACTTTAGACCCACTGGTGTAGCAGAGTGTTTCCAGTAGTGATGTGCGGGTCGGGTTTTTTCATGACCCGCCACGGAACCTAACCCGCCTCAACCCGCCCCGCGAACCCATATATAAATCTATGGCTCAACCCGCCCTGTGACCCGCGGTGGGAATATATATATATATATATATATATTATAAAGCGCTCTTTTAAGTACCCAAAGTCGCTTTAAATGTCTACAGTAGCACAACATTGTGATGGGCTAAATAAACAAGCCTGTTGTTCAAAATATATATATATATTTTTTTGCGTGTGAGAGCGGCTGACCCGCTCACCCGCAGCCCGCAAAAATTGCCTCTGAAATCCTGACTCGACCACCCGTGCCGCGGGTTGACCCGCGGGACCCGCGGGTTACGGCTCGGCCCGCTCATCACTAGTTTCCAGTGAGCCAGCATGCACAATATCAGCACCCTGACTCTGTTTGACCAGAATGGAACAGAGCCTTTATTAAACAGAAAATGCATTTTCAGTGCTCTCTCCTGATTGGCTTAAAATGTGTCACCTACCTGAAAATGTATTATATTCTGTTTACTAAAGAGCTGGAGAGACCCCTGTCTGTGACCGAACAAACGCTCTGTAGCAATGATTACTATCAGAATATAGTACTTTAACCTTTTAAACAAAAACAAAACAAAAACTAAATATATATATATATCACTTACCCTACCTTTAACTAATTTAGCTGGGGACCCTTTGGAATGCCCCCAAGGACCCCCTGGGGGTCCCCGGACCCCACTTTGAGAACCACTGCTTTAAACGCTAAATGCTAAATAAAGTGTTCTTTTATCATGGCTAGTGGAATAACACAAGAGGATTTGCTATAAGACCAGCGCCAATCCAGACAACACTGGAACCAGATTAGGCCCAAACATTTTTTATCTTTCTTCGCTGTGCCCTCTCCTTCACTATCTCTCCCCTCTTTCATCCATTTCTATTAAACCTCATAATTCCTATAATTCAATCATAGTCTCTCTATCAGCTATACCTGGTAAAGACAAGGCAAGGTCACCTACTTAAAGGCTCTTTGGTAGGGCCCTATTCACCCACTAATGACTGCACATCACTGGCTTTGTGCAGTCCTGGAGAAAAAAAAGGCACTGACTTCCACAATACCCATTAAGCATTCCATTAAAAGCCTTTTTGCCATGCAGAATGTACTGTAAAGTGGATTTTGAGACGCAATGAAAATGCCTGATTACCATTTTATTAACAACATGAACCCCCGGTGTCCCTGTTCTAGGGTGAACACTCTGCCAAGATCTACAAGCTTATAGAAGTAAGTAAGTGAGTAAGTAAGTAGCCTTGGGGACCAATGGTTTCCATGCCATGTGGCCCATAGAGCAGTGGTTCTCAACCTTTTCAGGCCGTGACCCCCCAAAATAATCATATTTGAACTGGAGACCCCCCATTTTGTTTGACTCTGTTCCACAGATGAATATTGTGAAAATAGCAGATCTACAAGCTCACAACGCCTCGCGTTTGCGAGGCGTTGTGAGCTTGTAGATCTGCTGTTTTCACAATATTATTATTTGACAATTTGGCCAATGTTTTATAGTATAGTTTGTTGATTACTTTTGATCCAGTAATGGTCTTTGTCTTTTTTTCTTCTTTTTTTTTTAGGTATTAAAAAGGTCTTAAACTTGTCAGTTCACTATCATCTGGGGACCCCCCCAAACTCATGTGGGGACCCGACCCACACGTTGAGAACCACTGCCATAGAGCAGGAGCCTCGCCATTTCAATAGTATGAGGTGTCAATGTTACAAATTCATCCCCCAGCAATGATGTAGCCTACAGGTACACCCCCCTGGAAATGACACTATACTACTAATTGCTCACAGGTTCTCATTGGAAACAAGACCGCAAGGACTTTCATGAACGACCTGTTAAAAGGAATTATCCTTATCCTTAGTATATGTCACAGGGACCTACCCCTCAATCCAACCCCTGATGCAGCTGAGTGCCAAGCAAGGAGGCATTGGGTCCCGTGTTTATTGAACCCCGATCCTCCCAATCCCAATCAGCAGGGCACTCTAACCACAAAGGCCCAGTGAGCTAGTAGTACAAGCTCATATAGAACCAACATGTGTATCGCCCCGGGATTCGAACCCGGATCTCCTGCGTGGGATAAGGGACACTTAAAAAGGCCAAACATCTAATCCACTAGCCTAAAGGATAGATAATCCCCCCACTGACCTGGGGAGATACAGTATTAGGCTTTTTGGTCTTCAGGCAGAGGCTCTCTGCTACATGAGCACGAGCTAAAGATGAGCTTGTAGATCTTTTATAGATGTGCTTGTAGATTGTCTATTTGCGGCGAAGAGATTTTGGTATAGACGGGGGGGGGGGGGGGGTTTAGAAAAGACCCTTGGGGGACTTTGGTCAATGAAGAATAAAGGGTTTAAGTGGTTAAGAATTTGGGGACTGACTTGCAGTCCCAAAAGCTTTAGTTTCTAATGGTAAACATTTGAAATATTAGTGACTAGAATCACTAGATCAGGGGTTCTCAAAGTGGGGTTCGAGGACCCACCAGGTGATCCTTGAGAAGGATCCCCCCCCCCCAGTAAAACGAGGAACAGTTAAGCCCTACACTTGTGCCCTATTTGATTTTTGGGGCTATTCAAAAATTGCTTATGTATACAGTATATAAGCTCAGAACTGACCTTTTGGAGACCAGCAGTTCTTTTTGTTGTATTACTCTTGGAAAATCTTCTTTTACGGTGGTGGACCCCCGGCACAAATGTTTGAGAACCCACGTGTTCTGCATGAGAACTGTCCACCACAGCCAGTGACAGCTCAAAGTGCAGCTCTTAGAGCATCTATTGTCCTCTATCTGTCCACAACGAACGCTGACAGACAGCTGAGTGTAAGCTGATTTAGGAGACAATTCCTTTAAATGCGGCCTTTTGAAGAAGTCACTGCAATCATTGAGTAATACGGTACCTACAGACATATGGCTACGGGCACAGGTGGACAGTAACTAAGTACATTTACTAAACTCTACTTTCGTTTATTTTATACTTCTACTCCACTGCTTCTCAGAGGCAAACATTGAACTTTTTACTCCACTACAATTATTTGAAAATATTAGATACAAGTTACTTAGATTACTTAGATTATCATTACCATACATCCAATACATGAACCAATTAAGCCCTATTTTATACTCGAAAATAGCTGCGAAACGTTGCGTTGTTGTGAACTTGTATATATGCTATTTTGACAAATTCGAAAAAAAAAAAAAAAAAAAAAAAAAAAAAAACCTGCGAAATACATTTTGAAGCCAATGCTTTTGTACCTTTACTCAAGTAAAAGTTTGAATCCAAGACTATTACTTGTAACAGAGTATTTTCATATTGTGGTATCGCTACTTTTACGTGAGTAAAATACATCTACTTCTTCCACCACTGCGTTGGAGGCCGACTCGGTTAGCAGAGCCCCCAGCTTGTTCTCACCTCTACCTCAGCGCCTAGGGAGCGAGGTAAGCCCTGGCAACAGGCTGCAAGCCCCATTAACTAATGACAGAGTGTGTGTGTGTGTGTGTGTGTGTGTGTGTGTGTGTGTGTGTGTGTGTGTGTGTGTGTGTGTGTGTGTGTGTGTGTGTGTGTGTGTGTGTGTTCGTGCACAAACCCACTTTCTTTTACAAGGAAACCCCGATGCTAATCACCATGAGCTCAGAGTGTGTTTTCTTAGCGTGTGTGTGATTGCATACGCGTGCGGTAAAAGTGCTCTCCTACTGAGCATGTCATTGGACGGTTAAACCATCTGCAAGAGGTAAGAAAATCATTCCAGGATGAGAATTAATAGTGCACACCCACTACTACGTAAGCGGACATTTAGTCTTTAGTTAAAAGTTTTGCTAGGCCTGTCCCAAACTGTGATTTGTGAAACAGTGTGAAAGCGCTACCACACGGCGCTAGCTCTGTGTTTCCTAAACAGTTAGCACAATATGAAAATTATGCTTCATTCTAAACCTATATTCTACACATACGCAGTGGTGGAAAAAGTTATATTTTACTTAAGTTAAAGTATCAATACCGCAATGTAGAAATACAAGTGCAAGTCCGGAATTCTAAATTTACTTGAGTAAAAGTACAAAAGTATTGGCATAAAAATTTACTTAAAGGGATATTTCACTTTCAAAAAAACTTTTGGTGATTTTATCGTCTACTCAGGCTTTTGTGAGCACCCCTGACAGTTTTTAAGTTGCTTGATTCAATATTTAGATATTAGATATTCATTTTATCAGACACGCCCCCTTCCTATACAAACCCATTGTAACTTCAAACTCCATTTTTAACATGATAGATTCATCAAAAACACCCGTCCTTGGTTCTGGTGACTCATACCGCCCCCCCTAATACGCGAGGGGGCCGTGTTTTTTCAATTACTTTTTTCATTTATTTTTTATATTTTTTGGGGGAAAATTAAAAATGAAAATACAATAAAAAAAAAAAAAAAATAATGAAAAAAAAACTCGGAAAAACACGGCCCCCTCACGCATTAGGAGGGCAGGGTGAGTCACCAGAACCAAGGACGGGTGTTTTTGATGAATCTAACATGGCTAAAATGGAGTTTGAAGTTACAATGGGTTTGTATAGGAAGGGGGCGTGTCTGATAAAATGAATATGAAATATCTAAATACTGAATCGAGCAACTTAAAAACTGTCTGGGGGGCTCCCAAAGGCTTGAGTAGATGATGAAATCACCAAAAGTTTTTTTGAAAGTGAAATATCCCTTTAAAGTACCAAAAGTAAAAGTACTCATTAGGCAGAATGTCCCATTAAGTTTTCAAAATTTATAAAACTCATTTGAAAATAGCAGATCTACAAGCTCACAACACGTCGCATCACAACACGTTGTGAGCTTGTAGATCTTCAAATACCCGAAATATATATAGAGCTTAAGTGGTTAATGTATGTTTAGCAATAAAAATCTAAATCTAGAAAGTAACTAGTAACTAAAGTTTTACAATATTTTCCTCTGAGATGTAGTGGAGTAAAAGTAAAGTAAAAGTATTGAAAATCGGAAATACTCCACTAAAGTAAAAATACCTAAAAATTGTACTTAAGATCGAGGCGTTAACCTTTGCTTTTATGAAATATCCGAGACCATTGGAATTCCTGGAAGACGCTTCTGAACATGCATTCTATGGCTAGTTTGACCCATTCCTTTTTTTTTTTCCTTTAAATTTTTATCCCGCGATTTTGTAACCCTATTTTTTACACCCAGTGCCAATTGTCTATGTAATCCTGGGCACTACCTTCCCTCTGCCAACCTAGGGAGGCCAGGGCCGAGCTCATGCCTCCTTCAATGCATGAGAGCCAACTGACCTTCTTGTCACCTGACAGGGGAGAGTTTCCCTGGTTGGACGTAGCGCGTGGAAGGAACACGTTATTCCAACCAGTTCCTTTCCCCTCCATCAGGCGCCCCGGCTGGCCAGGGGGAGGCAGTATAGTGACCAGGATTACTGCATGTTTTTTGTGAGGGTACCTACCCTAGGAGACAAGGGGAGAACATACAAACTCCACACAGAAAGGCCCTTTCGCCAACCCCACCTAGGGTATGGGCACTGATGACGCGGAGGAGAGAACACGCCCCCAGCGCCCACAGCGTCCCCTGCAGGAATCGAACCCAGGACCTTCTAGCTGTGAGTTTGACCCATTCCAATAGTCTTGGATGTTATAGAGATGACTGAGAACTAGAATCCATGCATACGGTGAGACTTATCCGATGGTGTAAACATGCCAGACTACCGATCTCACACGTCATCACTGCTGTCTGCCTCATGGCTCCCGTCTCTCTCCACTGTACTACACAAAGTGGAAACGCCATTAAAAAATAAAGTGTAACCCGTCTACGGTGAATAGTGAAGTACAATCTTTTCTAAGCAATCTGTCAAAACAATTGACATTGCTAGTCGTCGGCAATGTAACAGACAGCTTAAAGCTTCAGTGACAATATGTATATACTGTATATATTCACTGCACAGGCCACACTATTCACAGAAAGCTCTGACACATTAAGTCTGATTCACACTCCACAGTATGACGGTGTTGCTTGCCGAAAAGACCATGCTCTTATCTTATCGGCAAGAGACGGCAATGGAGTGTGAATCGGGTTAGGAGTGCAACAGTAAATAATACATTTACTCAATTATTTTAAAAATATATATCGATAACTTCATGAAATAATCAAATAATACTGAATCCCTATTTTGAGCATGCCACTTATAGGCAAAAGAAAAAGATTGGCTATTTTCACTATTTTTGCACCATTGTGCGATTGAACCCATTCAATCCGGGAACACATCTGTCTCATTTTAGATTTTAGCCATTATTTTATACTTTGGCTATTCAAAAATAGCAGATATACAAGCTCATAGTGTGGCATCGAGTGCCGCGCTACGAGCTTGTAGATCTGCTATTTTTTTTTAATCTTGAACATTTGTGCAAATCTTTGAATACATATTTTTTAAAGCGAACATTTGTTAAATATTTTGTTCCAGGGACCTCCAGAAGCAAAGATTTGAGTAACAAATGTTCTCTTTAAAAATATATATATTCAAAGATTTGCACACATTTTGAAGATTTTTCAAAAAATAGCAGATCTACAAGCTCATAGCGCGGCACTCAGTGCCGCGCTATGAGCTTGTATATCTGCTATTTTTTAATAGCCAAAGTATAAAATATGGATAAAGTGGTTACACATAATGTGTTCCCGGTTTTGCATGGGTTAAAGGGATACTTCACTTTCACATAAAATAAACATTAAAAATATATATTAAAAAAAAATGAAAGAAGTTATGGCAAAATAAAGGCCCCCTCACACATTAGTAGGACACTCTAATGCGTGAGGGGGCCATGAATTTTCCATTACTTTTTTCATTTATTTTTAATATATTTTTTAAATGTGTCCCCGTCCCTAAAGTGAAGTATCCCTTTAAGTATAAATTGTTGGCCTTTTTGTGGGTAACCGATTTGCTGAATAAAAACAAAAAAAAAGCACGTTTCTTCAATTAATCGAAAAGAAAACCATGTAGAGTTGCAGCCCTAGAATCAAGCTTTACACGTTGCATGCAGCTGTACGTTCGACACAGACAACAATACTACAGGAAAAAGACTCTCTCTGTAACGAGAACACACTGCAGCACTACACATTAAAAGCCTACGCAGACAATGTGTGAGATGACACCGAAAGAGGGAGAGAGAAAAAAAAAAAGAATAAGAAGAAGCAGTTTTCTTCAAAGTGAAATCATAAGGAACAAGATTGGTAAAAATAAAAGAAAAAGCTTGGCAGTTATATGACTGCTGTGTGGGCAGAAAGTATGCAAAAATACAGATGAAATATGAAGGAGGGGATATATAAAATCCTATGAAATAAAACAGTCATGCTTTTTTTGCTGAAGTGTAATGGAAACCATTTAAACAGCCAATGATATCCCCCCGTCTCCAGCCTGCACCCCCCCATCAAACCCCCCCCCCCCCCCCACCCGCCCGCACCCCCGTTTTCCGTTTCAAACCAACTTCTTAGCCCAGAGAGGAAGCGTATCGAATGTTTTTTTTTTTTTGTCTCCGTGGCTTCAGGGGCAGAGCCAATCACCACACCTGCCCCCGGAGGAACACCAAAGCACTGTGTCCCCCAAAAAAAAGAAGAAATCACACCCCGACCAAAGCCGGGGAATATGAGTACTTCACGCCTTCCTCCTCCCACTCAAAAAATCGGGGGAAAAAAGTCTCGAAAACCTGGAGTTTTTATTTTTATTTGTCGATTAAAATAGAATAGTTTTATGGCCGTATGTTTTTTTCCCACAGGCCTTTGTTTTTGGTTTGATTTAAAGCGGCACTATGTAACTGGTTATTTTTACTGAATACATTTTAATTTTGTCCAATCTGTATGGTAGAGTATGTTAATACACTATAACTTATACAATGGGGTGGTTGTATTTAGTCTCCTTGCTCTTCTATCGAGACATTTAGATCGTGTCAAAGGTCGTGTCTCACCTAGACACAGGATCCGACACGAATTTTGACCTGAAGGTCAAGATTCAATGTATCCCCTGAGCAAGCAGGGCTCTATTAGCTCAATGTTTAAAAAAAAATCTGGATATACCCCGGTTCAAATCCGGGAGAGAAGAGGAAAGTTACATAGTGCAGCTTTGACCCTGCATGCTGGTCCCTATTTGGGGCAAATTTTCAGACACGTCAGGCTTGTAGATTTTCTGTTATCCTCTATTTGTCATACGAGGAAGTATATTGTCTCTGTCGGGGTGGAAACCTCACATCTCCAAAACTGTTACTTTTCAGGATTCAAATTCAAGAGCAGCAAAAGTAGCAGATCTACAAGCTCGAAACGAGCTTGTAGATCTGCTACTTTTGATATTTTTGTGCGACACTGTAGTGTGATCAAGTAGGGTGTTAACCCATTAAGACCTGGGACGCAGCTGTGTCATTTTTAGATTTGAGCTAAAAAAGCATTATTTTACACTTTGGCTATTCAAAAATAGCAGATCTACAAGCTCATAGCGCGGTGATCTGACCGAGTGCCGCGCTATGAGCTTGTAAATCTGCTATTTTTGAAAAATCGTAAAAATGTGTGCAATTCTTTGAATATATATATATTTTTAAAGCGAACATTTGTAACTCAAATCTTTGCTTCTGGGGGGGGGGGGGGTCCCTGGAACAAAATATTTTGAGATGTGGGTCCACGGCCAAATACATATACATTTTGGGGTCCTGGACATTAAAAACTTTGAAAACCACTGACATAGCAACATACGATTTTTCAAAAAAAAACTGTTAGGATTTAGAAGACATTTTGTAGAATCGGAACCTCAGGCCTTAATAATGGGTTAATTCGCCAAAAAAAACACAAAAACTTAAAGAATATGGAGATAGGAGGTTTCTGCCCGACAGCAACGATACTAAAGTGGTTATGGCTATTAGCGGTTATACCGATAACACCACGCAGATGTTCCCCCTCAGTGCCGGTACGGTTTGATAGAATTCCAGCTGTGACCTCTGGGCGGTCGACCAGCAGAGGATGCAGAGAGAGAGAGAGTTGGAAGGGATGGACGGATGGATGTATGGATGGATGGGCCAGATGGATAAGATGCTGGGCAGAAGAGGACAGGTGGAGATGGGAGGGGGGGGAGCGGGATGGTACCCCCCCTCTTCCAGCGGATGGGATGTGGCGGTGTGTGTGTGTGTGTGTGTGTGTGTGCAGTGGTGTAAAGTAACTAAGTACATTTACTCAAGTACTGCACTTAAGTACAATTTTGAAGTAATTTTACTTTACCGGAGTATTTACCAATTGTCTATACTTTTACTTCTACTCCACTACATCTCAGAGGCAAATATTGTACTTTTACTCCACTACAATTATTTGAAAACTTTAGTTACTAGCTACTTTGCAGATATACATATATTACATTACAAAACTTACATTAACCACTTTAGCCCTATTTTATACCTAGGCTATTTGAAAATAGCCGATCTACAAGCGCACACCGCGTCGCATCGCGACGCGTTGTGAGCTTGTAGATCTGCTATTTTCAAACATTTTTGTACTTTTACTTTTGGTACTTTAAGTACATTTTGATACCAATACTTTTGTACTTTTACTCAAGTAAATTTGAATTTGAATTCCGGACTTTCACTTGTAACAGAGTACTTCTACATTGCAGTATCGATACTTTTACTTAAGTAAAACATTTGAGTACTTTTTCCACCACTGTGTGTGTGTGTGTTTGCGTGTCTGAAGTGAAGTGAGTCACAAGCCAAAGGGATGCCGCAGCCTCAGAATGGAGGATATTAATGCTCTACCTGAATCACTCTGACACCTCCTGCAGCTGTTGGTTTCTGTAGGGGGTTCAAATTACACATTTTAAACTGGGGATGAAGGGGGTTTGTCAAGAGGTAGCATTGAACACCAAACATAATTCAGTTCAAACACAGCCAGTTATGGCTACAGTGCGGTACGGCCAACGTTGCAGTCCCTCCCCCACGAGCGCCGGGTATCTGCACTCCCCCCCCCCCCCCGGTGGCCAGACGGAAAAAAAAGAAAAAAGAAAACAAGAACACAAGAATAAAATCTTTGCTAATGATGTCAATACACACATTCTAAAAAAAAACACTTCCAGTTCTTGATTCTGACTGGCTGAGACCGGTGGTAAAATACTTGATAAACACACGCCTAAGACCGCTCGTATCGGTATGACTGTGGTAAAATACTTGATAAACACACAGCTAAGACCGCTCGCATCGGTATGACTGTGGTAAAATACTTGATAAACACACACCTAAGACCGCTCGTATCGGTATGACTGTGGTAAAATACTTGATAAACACACACCTAAGACACACTTGTATCAGTATGACTGTGGTAAAATACTTGATAAACACACACCTAAGACCGCTCGTATCGGTATGACTGTGGTAAAATACTTGATAAACACACACCTAAGACCGATCGTATTGGTATGACTGTGGTAAAATACTTCATATACACACACCTAAGACTGCTCGTATCGGTATGACTGTGGTAAAATACCTGATAAACACACACCTAAGACACGCTCGTATCGGTATGACTGTGGTAAAATACCTGATAAACACACACCTAAGACCGCTCGTATCGGTATGACTGTGATAAAATACCTGATAAACACACACCTAAGACACGCTCGTATCGGTATGACTGCGGCGCCCACGTCTTGTTTACAACATCCACCGTTACGTTCCAGGGATGTATTACCGTTCACAATGTTGTTGTTTTTTTCCCCATGGAAAAGGTAAGAGGAGCGCTCAATTGTATTGTCCTGTGTACGTGCACTGCACGGTTTTACAAATCCCTTTAAAACAAGGTCGGAGGATCGGATGATCTGCGATGATATCCAAACCTCACTTGCACCTCTTAGCCGTGGCAAAATCCATGTGAAACCACGGCCTCTTGTTGCTTTATTTTGCTTTAATCTGCAACTGGATTCGTAGTCTGTTATCCACTATTCTGGGGCTAACATTCGGAGAAAATAGCAGGTCTACGAGCTCACAACGTGGCGCAACGCGACACAATGTGAGCACGTAAAATTGGCTATTTTCGGGGAACATATTTAGTGTCGAGCAAAAACAGGAGAGGGGCCTCGTATAGATCCGTCAACCCAAAATCATTTATCCTGTACTAGTGGTTCTCAAAGAGGTAGTCTCAGTGAACCAGAACAGACAGGTATGTAACTCTTGAGACTGTACAAATAAATAGAACCAAATGGACCCGTCTTAAGGGTCCATTTGGTTCTATTTGTACACTCTCAGAGTTATGGGGGGGGTCCTTGAAATCAAAATCAAAATCAAAGCCACTGGGAGGTCACGATGATGCTGTTGGTATCAGAGCTACATTTTGATGAGATAATGAAATCAGATGACAGCTCAATCTGTGACAGTGACAGATGCTCTGTGGTCGTCAGCATGTCCTCGTCAAATTACTGTCCCCAACGGGCGGGGGGGGGGGGCGGGGGGTGCATGACTTTCCATATCTGCAGCAGGGGCGTAGCCACGGGTGGGCATAGGTAGGTCTGGGCCCACCCATTTGTTTTTTCTGCCCCCCCCAAAAAAAAGAAAAAGATTATAACTTTATTTTATTTTATTTTCTTTTTAACTCTCTCAGTGCCAATGAAATAAAAAAATATGTTCTCTAAACTGCCAGCAATTTTTATATATTTTTTTCAAAGTAAAAAAAAAGTGCTTAGGAAGCGAGATACAGCCTTTTTCAGTTATAAGTTAAACAAAGAGTGGATGGAGCTGCAAATCTTCAGGTTTTTTTTTACTCTGGATTTTTTGTTCTGGCACTGAGGGCATTCAGAAAAAACTCGGGATAACTCGGGGCTTGGCACTGAGAGAGTTAATGTCACATTCAGCCATTTTGATAACAGTGTATATATATAGGTACCCGAAATCCGTCACAAACCCGCAAAATAAGCATCAAAAACCACTAATAACCGCAAATTTCCCTAGGACTCCCTAGGCCCAGCCTCGGCTAGCGTTCTGGCTACGCCCCTGATCTGCAGCAGACCACTGTCGCTCACAACCCACAAACAATGCTGCTAGAGATCGTCACACACATCGCTCCTCACTGACGCCCCTAAAGTTACACATTACAGTAGGTGCCATGCTTGGGCACACTTACTGTAACATGTACAGTAGTTACATACAGTAGTCCACATGCACAACACAAAAAGGCAAGCAGATAATAGGCCTGCAACTAACAATTGATCACGACTTCTCGACTATAGTCGGATAATCGAGAAGCGTGTTGGTTTATATCAATTGCCGCAAACGATGACGCGCAAACATAGCCGATCTGCTATTGTTGTTATTATTTAGATTTTTTTCCCAGCTTATTAAAGAAACAAAAATTGCTGGTCATTGCTGTTATTTAGAATTATAAATTCTTTCTCCCAATATTACATTATTTCCTTAAAATCAATTCATTCGATTAGTTTAATTAACTGTTACACCGACGCAGCCATACAGTATATGCACGTGTTCACCAGCACACACACACACACACATACACACACACACACACACGCACACGCACACGCACACGCACACAGCATACAGAATACACACACAGATTGAAATCGATTAATTCCACACACAAAAATAATACATGATCGCTAAAGTGTATTTCAAAGGGCGAGGGAACAAACCAAAGGTTGGCAGAAGGGTGCTATGTGTGTGTGTGTGTGTGTGTGTGTGTGTGTGTGTGTGTGTGTGTGTGTGTGTGTGTGTGTGTGTGTGTGTGTGTGTGTGTGTGTAGTAACGCACCCCACACAGAGAACATGAAGGGAGCACTGAGCTGTGAATGGCGGAGCTTCTTATCAGCCACACACAGCTCCCCGCCACTGGAGGGAAACTAGCGAATATCACACGGCTAATTATGGGCAAGACACGCTACTTCTCTCGACTCGTACAATATGCCTTTCATCTCGCACTGTCGCCGCCGATGTCAATGAAATCATTAGGGCGAGAAAAAGAATAACCACACACACACGCACAATCAAAGATCCAGAGATTCAGAGAAAGAAAGAGTGATGCCTTCTCATAATTTGAGATGAAAAAGGATCCACCTAATCAAATCAAAAAATACATACAATATTTTTGAAGAAAAGAAGGATCTGAGGGGATCAAAAGAATTATGAGAGAACGCATTCACCCATTAAAACTGGGGAAACACCTGTGTCATTTTAGACTTTAGTGTTGGCTATTCAAAAATAGCAGATATACAAGCTTGCACATCTGCTATTTTTGGACATTTTTGAAAAATCTTGAAAAGTTTGAGAGCTACTGATTCAGAAGGCATTTGCCGAATCGGGTTCAGGTCTTAATGGGTCAAGGAAGTGACAAGTAGATGTCTAACAAAACTTCAAATCAATCTCTTGCAGTAGTCTTTTTGGCCACACTTCTGCTTATTCCGTCGCCTGCTGGAACTGCAAATTCACAGAAATTAGTTTGAAACCAGAACACCGACATACGTACGGTACCTCTTCAAAACAACTGCTGCGTATTAGTGCGTATAAGCGGTGATTTTGGAACACAAATCAGTAAATGTAAAAATCGGTGCATTTCCAATGCCTGTGTTATTTTGGCGCGAATGTCAATCACTTTTTTCTTTTATTTTTTTATGCATCTTTGTTTTGTTTGTACATATAGTGTTATTTTCTCTGTATTTTGTGTTGATATTTGAACTGTTTGGTTGCTACTATATATGTCTATGAACTGAATACCAAGGACCTCAATGGAAACAAGACGGCAAGGACTTTTTTAGACAGACCTTTTAGACAAAGTATTATAAATGTAATTGTGATGTTGAATTTTTTTTGCCTAATAAAATATTCAAATCAATATCAATATTCAATCAAAACTGTGAGCTTGTACTGTAGATCTGCTATTATTGAAACATTTAGAAAAATCTTTAATTTTTTTTTTAAAATTTTATAATTGTTTTATTTGAACACAAATCTTCTTGCCTGGCACACCATCTTTTCAGATGGGGATCCACAGAAAAATACACAATAGTAATGAAAATAAAACTGTTTGCGAACCACTGCTGTACACATTGCGGTGGAAAGATATTTTTTCCAGCCTCTTGCCTTAAATATTCATACTGCCTGAGGCCATCAGAGAAGAAGCATGTTCACTGCTGCCAATACTTGACATTAGTTTATCTAGCCAGATATTCCTCTTTGAATCCTCCATCAAGGAAACCACTCAACTTCAAGCAGCCAGCTCGCGGACGGAGGCGTCCTGGAACTATTCTAAAGTGTTGCAGGCTGACTCACACACTGGAGGGAGAGTAACTCGATACATTTACTCAAATGCTGTTACTTAACCCTCTAAGACCGGGAAATAATCGGTGTCATTTCTTAGATTTCTTTGGGCTAAAATTGTGAAAATGTGTGCAAATCTCTATCTCTATTACAACTTCTGGGGGTCCCTGGAACAAAATATTTTGAGATGGGGGTCCACAGCCAAAATTCACATAATTTTGGGGGAAAATGACATGAAAACATGAAAATGTTTGAGAACCACTGATTATAGCAACATTAAAAAAAAAAAAAAAACTAGGATTTCGAAGACATTTGTAGAATCCCCCCAGAAGCAAAGATTTGAGTTAAACATGTTTGCTTTAAAAACATATATATATTCAAAGATTTGCACATATTTTGGAGCTTCTGCTACTTTTGTGCGACGCTGTCGTATGATCAAGTAGGGCGTTAATTCACGAAAAAACACAAAAGGTTAAAATATGGAGATAAGAGGTTTCTGCCCCGACAACAGGCTGCAAAAAACACACACAGTCTTAACCCATTTAGACCGGGAAATAATCTGTGTCATTTTTATATTTCTTTGGCTATTCAAAAATAGCAGATCTACAAGCTCATAGCGCGGCACCGAGTGCCACCGATCTATGAGCTTGTAGATCTGCTATTTTTGAAAAATCTTGAAAATTTGAGCAAATCTTGAATATATATTTTTTTACATTTAACATTTTTAACTCAAATCTTTGCTTCTAGGGGGATTCTACTTAATGTCTTCTAAATCCTAGTTTTTTGAGACGGGCGGATCTCAATATTTTGTTCCAGGGACCCCCCAGAAGTTGTAACAGAGTTAAAAATGTACACATTTTCAGGATTTTTCAAAAAAATTGCAGATCTACAAGCTCATAGCGCGGCACCGAGTGCCGCGCTATGAGCTTGTATATCTGCTATTTCTGAATAGCCCAGAGAAATCTTAAAATGACACAGACGCGTTCTCGGTCTGACAGGGTTAATGTCATGAATGAGTCACCCACAGTACACACACACACACACGTCACTACACACTAAAGTACACACGTCACTACACAACGGGGAAGCCCCAATACGCACATCAGTGGGTCACTTGTGCTGCGTGTACGCTGACTCAGTGCTTCTCAAAAGTGGGGTCCTTGAGAGGGGGCCCCCCAGCTAAATTAATATAGCATCAGTTCAGCCACTTTAACATTATATACATCGGCGATCTATAAGCTTGTAGATCTGCTATTTTCAATAAATACATCGTTTTGGAATGTTTGGAATAGGGGTCCGTGGGCCAAATACACATTCATGTGGGGGGTCCTTGACATGAAAGTTTGAGAACAGCTGCGTTATAACTGACACACTATGCCAAAGGGGAAGCCCCAGTACCAGGGGTGGAAAGGAACTAAGTAAATGTACTTAAGTAATGTACTTAAGTACAATTTTGAGGTACTTTTACTTCACTTGAGTATTTCCAATTTTCAGTACTTTTACTTTTACTACTTCTACATCTCAGAGGCAAATATTGTCCTTTTACTCCACTACAATTATTTGAAAACCTTAGTTACTAGTTACTTTGTAGATTTAGATTATTATTACAAAACATACATTAACCACCTCAGCCCTATATACATTTTGGCCATTCGAAAATAGCCGATCTACAAGCTCACAATGCGTCGCGATGCGACGCATTGTGAGCTTGTAGATCTGCTATTTTCAAAAGATTTCTATACATTTGAAAAGTTGTGAAATGGGACATTTCGCATAATGAGGACTTTCTACTTTCTACTCATTGCTCCCGATGAGCAGGTTTGGTGCCTTGCATGGTTTCCTCCACCATCGGTGTGTGAATGTGTGTGTGAATGGGTGAATGTAATGCACAATCTATGTAAAGCGCTTTGGATAAAAGCGCTATATAAATGCACCATTTACCATTTATTTTTTACCATTTACAACTAGAATGCTATAGGCTGGCAGACTGGCTTGCAACGGGTGGAAGATTTTTTTTTAACTTGATTAAAAGTATCAATACCACAATGTAGAAATATCCTATTCTGTATAGCTCATACCGAGTGCCGTGCTATGAGCTTGTAGATCTGCTATTTTTGAAAATTTTTGAAACTTTGTGCAAATCTTTGAATATATATATTTTTAAAGCAAACATTTTCTACTCAAATATTTTCAGAATGTGTCAACCTTTCAGCTGATATCGTCCACAGTTTTACTGGTTGTAAAAGCGCTTTATTGCACTGCTTTGAAAAGTGTTCCATAGTGCATTGGTTCTCAAAGTGGGGTCCGGGGACCCCCATGGGATCCTTGAGGGGGTTCCAGGGGGTCCCCAGCACATTTAGTCAATATAACATCCTATTTTATACTTCAAAAATAGCTGATCTACAAGCTCACAAAGGGGTTAAACTGATGTTGATGCTATATATTAACTAATTGTGGGGACCCCCTGGAACCTCCTCAAGGACCCCTGGGGGTCCCCAGACCAC
The DNA here is from genome assembly GCF_963280865.1 of Gymnoscopelus braueri. Lineage (NCBI taxonomy): Eukaryota > Metazoa > Chordata > Actinopteri > Myctophiformes > Myctophidae > Gymnoscopelus > Gymnoscopelus braueri. The sequence goes on along the minus strand of NC_137619.1, from coordinate 45,923,687 downwards.
CACTTTGAGAACCCCTGTCCTAAACTTAAAACGATTGGCTGAGGCACACACACACACACACACACACACACACACACACACACACACACACACACACACACACACACACACACACACACACACACACACACACACACACAGGAAACAACGGGAAACAAGCTTCAAGTAGGTCATCATCTGTCTGAGAAGCGCGCACGCACACACACACACACACACACACACACACACACACACACACACACACACACACGCACACACACACACTGACACTGACCCTATAAAAGACAGCGTCAGCATGTAGGTCAAGCGGTGGTCAGCTGATCAGCTCTTGTCATGTGACAAACGGCCACTGTTAGGATCAGTGCCGGAAAGTACATTACATTGTAGCTTACTTAACAAGTAGCGGAACTACTGGTTTAACTACCATCTCCAGCAGTCTATTTTTGAAAGCTGTTCAACTTCAGAATCAGAAAGCCATTCCGGTGATCGCATGGATGTGCTTTTAATTGAAGTTAGATACTGTCTGAATAATGCACCACAGATTATGAAAATAGATCAAACTATTTTCAAAATATAGTAGCTTTTAAAGTAATTATGTTATTTCTTCCATCAAATACGTGGGCGGCTTGAACCAAAGCAATTTTTTTCCCAAGCACCAGCATAAGAAAGAGTGTATTTTATTATTATTTTTAATCAAAGTTATATTGACGTTGCATGGTAAAAAAGGTTGAAAGCAAAGATTGATGTTTAGAGTGTTCTGGCGAGGTGCGTTAAAGTTAAGTCTGGACAGACTTTATTTTATTATCCATCATCTTGCATGATACTAAAGTCTGTGGGCAGGCAATACCAATTTATAAATGAACGTTCTGAACTGTAAGCAAACTAACCAGCTGAAAAACAGCTTGGTCTCTGCTGTCGTTAATGTACAAGGCCAGCATCAGTGCAAACATAGAAAGAATAGATTTCAAGATACTGCTCACCAGTGAGTACTCAGATATTTTACTTAAGTAACAGCAGCATTAACACAATATAAATATACTCTGTTACAAGTAAAGGCCTGTGATCAAAATTTTACTTGAGTAAAAGCACAAAAGTATTGGCATCAAAATATACTTAAAGTACCAAAAGTAAAAGTACTAATGTTTGAAAATAGCAGATCTACAAGCTCACAACGCGTCGCGATGCGACGCGTTGTGAGCTCGTAGATCTGCTATTTTCAAATAGCCTATGTATGAAATAGGGCTAAAGTGGTTAATGTATGTTTTATAATATAGTAATGTATATCTGCAAAGTAACTAGTAACTAAAGTTTTCCAATAATTGTAGTGGAGTAAAAGCACGATATTTGCCTCTGAGATGTAGTGGAGTAGAAGTAAAAGTATTGCAAATTGGAAGCACTCTAGTAAAGTCAAAAGTAACTCAAAATTGTACTTAAGTACATGTACTTAGTTACTTCTTTCCACCACTGCTGCTGCTCACCACCGACTACAAGGCCCTCGACAGCCAGGCCTCCCCCGCTATACCTCTCTGAACTCCTCCAACGCCACGCCCCCCCTCCCGCTCCCTCAGGTCTGGTGATGGGCGTGCCGACATCCCCAAAACAGAGCAATGAACCTTGGGGTGACAGGGCCTTCTCAGGGCCTTCTCAGGGCCTTCTCAGGGCCTTCTCAGGGCCTTCTGCAGTTTCCGCCGCCCCCCCCCCCCTCCCTATGGAACTCACTCCCAGCTCCCATCAAAAGCTGCCCCCCCCACTCTCGCCACGTTCACATTTTAAAACCACACTCAAAACCAGTGGTGTAAAGTAACTAAGTACATTTACTCATGTACTGTACTTAAGTGAAATTTTGAGGTGTCTTTACTTTATTGGAGTATTTTCATTTTTCAATACTTTTACTTCTACTCCACTACATCTCAGAGGCAAATATTGTACCTTTACTCCACTACATTTGAAAACTTTAGTTACTAGTTACTTTGCACAAGTTTGCAGGTATAAATTATTACATTATAAAACATACATTAACCACTCTAGCCCTATTTTCTACATAGGCTATTTGAAAATAGCCGATCAAATGTCTTCTAAATCCGACAGTAAAAAAATAAATAAAAAAATGTTTCTATATCAGTGGTGCTCAAACTTTTTCATGTCAAGGACCCCCAAAATGATATGTATTTGGCCGCGGACCCCCATCTCAAAATATGTTGTTCCAGGGACCCCCCCCAGAAGCAAAGATTTGAGTTAAAAATGTTCGCTTTAAAACAATATGTATTCAAAGATTTGCACACTTTCACTATTTTTCAAAAATAGCAGATCTACAAGCTCGTAGCGCGGCACTCGGTGCCGCGCTATGAGCTTGTAGATCTGCTATTTTTTAATAGCCAAAGTATTGCCTCCAGACTTCAGCAGCATGACAGATTATAGAGTCTTAAGGTCAGTCGTGGAAAGTAACTAATTACATTTACTCAAGCATGAGGTACTCTTACTTTACTTGAGTATTTCCAATTTTCAATACTAATACTTTTTAACTAGTAACTTCAGTTACTAGTTACTAGCTACAAGCTCAATGTGACACGTGGTGAGCTTGTAGATCTGCTATTTTCAAAAGATTTGAATACATTTTATACATAATGATACCTTGTGAAACGGCATAATGCATAATGAGTACTTTTACTTTTGGTACTTTAAGTATTATGTTGAAGCCAATACTTTTGTACTTATACTCAAGTACATTTTTGATTACCGGACTTGTACTTGTAACAGAGTATTACTACATTGTATTGATACTTTTTACATATACAGGGTAGTAAGTAAAAAAGAAAGTTGTACTTTTTCCACCACTGCTTAAAGTCTGTCTGAGCCCAGTGTTGCCAGATTCTATGAGAGAAACAAGCAACCAGGTCTAGGAAAACCAGCCCAAAAGAAGCGACTATGGGCCACATGAGCACTTTAACATATACATCAGCTATTTTCAAATAGAATCTTGCGGGGAAATTATAATTAGCAGATCTGGCAACCCTGTCTGAGCCATGGTCAGTGCTAGTGGGAGGCTGCCATGTGTGAGACACTAGAGAGTACAGTAGCAGCAACCTTTTCAAAGGTAACACGTTTACATGATCTTTTTTCATGTTTGTGAATGCATTCAGGGAAAAAAGCAGATTAACGGCAGTCCCTGTGGGACTCCGGCCAACTAAGTATACAGGGTTAAACATATGTTTGTTTGTCTTTCATTAACTGGCTTTAATGTAGTTTGCTACTTTATTTGAATGTGCTTTATAGTTTAGCTTAACTTAGCTATTTTCAGAGTAGAATAATTAGTATCTCAGTAAAATAACTAGATTATAGCTTCCCCAACACTGGTTTTGATTCTAGTCATGCTGTCAAAACCACAAAAGAGTAGGTGAAAACGTGCGTGTGGTCGTTTGTTCGGTGGGAAATTGAGTTACTGGACTTTCATGCTAAAAGTTAAGGTTCAGAATTTGAAATGAAAGGACATTTAGACATGGACAACTAATGTCTATGTCAAGCAAATCTATTTTGATGTTCTTTGAATGAAAATGTCAACATCAAGCGTTCAGTTGGGTGCTATTAACACCTGGGCCTGGCCTCCCTACACACACACACACACACACACACACACACACACACACACACGCACACGCACACGCACACGCACACACACGTGCACAGTCACAAAGTTTACAAGATAAGATAAGCCTTTATTGACCCCAGGAGGGATAATTCAGGTGTCATGGCAGCGACAGCAGAGTGAGAAGGAAACACAGGAAATGTTTATGCTCAGTCTATCAACGAGGATCATATGCACAGCCTATTAACAGTCTATCAACGCTGTATAGACTCTATGAATAATACCTGTACTACAGTCTATCATCAATGAATATATGAATAATTTATATACACTGTACACATGAATGAGTATATACAGATAGCTCTACGCAAAGATACACAAGTGGACTGCACGCACACACGCGCGCACGCACACCTTGCCCACTTACCCACAGCCAAGTAAAGTCCCTGCTCGTTTCATCTCATTCCCTTCATAGCGCAGAGAGTGGAAAAAAAAGAAGAGACTAAAGTGTCAGATAGTCGTCCTCCTGCAGAGAGGCCAGTCAGTCAGTGGAAAACACTCAAAGATTCTGCTTCTTTTTCTCCAATAAGCCTGCTGCATGCACTTTATCTCTCTGCACATATCTCTTACTCTCCACAGTGCACTCTTTCTTTTCTTTCTCTCCTCTCTCTCTCTCTCTCTCTCTCTCCTCTCTCTCATCTCTCTCTCTCTCTCTCTCTCTCTCTCCTCTCTCTCTCTCTCTCATCTCTCTCTCTCTCTCTCTCTCTCTCTCTTCTCTCTCTCCTCTCTCTCTCTCTCTCTCTCTCTCTCTCTCTCTCTCTCTCTCTCTCTCTCTCTCTCTCTCTCTCTCTCTCCCTGTGCGGTGTCTGCACAATGCACATCAATTATTCAGAGGCAGTCTCCCGGTCTCCCCGGCTTATCCAATCAGAGCCCGGCGCTCTACCCAACTAATGGGCTCCTGCTGTACCTGCTAACCGGCTCCGACACACACTCTGGAGACGAGCAGGAGGGGAGGGGAGGGGAGGGAGAGAGAGGAGGAGAGGAGGAGAGGAGAAGCTAAGGAGGAGGAGGAGGCAGGGAGGATGACAAAGAGCGATAAAGATAGGGGGAGCCAGGCAGGCAGACAAACAGGAGGAGGTATAGAGATATAGATGAGGTGAGATATTCTGGCGTTTCTTTGCCTATGTTGCGCTCTTGTCGCGCTCGCCCCGGAAATAGCCGATCTACAAGCTCACAGCGCGTTCCGCGCTGTGAGCTTGTAGATCGGCTATTTCCGGTGCGCCCCGGCCGGGCTGGGCGCAGTGACCGTATACGTGGAAGTATAAATCCAGAGCTTTTCTCACCTATATGTATAGCCTCTGCCTGCTATTATGGAACGTGTTCAGTCTTTCTCTCTACTACCGCTCTCCGTTGAGCCATTTCCTCCAAGCTGCCATCACACACACACACAACACACACACACACACACACACACACACACGTAGTACACACACGCACGCACGCACGCGCACGCACGCACGCAGGCACGCACGCACGCACACACAATGCATAATACGGCAGCACTACAACTACCATTTGTCAGCCCGGGAGGGAGGGAGGAAGGGAGGGAGGGAGGGAGGAAGGGGGGGAGGGGGGGGAGGGGGAGAGGGCATTGCAGCCGGCTCACATTGCAAACTTGCAGAGAGATGGGTGGAGCTTAAAACATGCAAGACAGGCTGTGCATGTCCTGGCTGGAAGCCAGAGCATATGACGAGAGAAGAGAGAGAGAGAGAGAGAGAGAGAGAGAGAGAGAGGAGAGAGAGAGAGAGAGAGAGAGAGAGAGAGAGAGAGAGATCTATTCAAAGGCAGACAAATAGTGAGTCATTTGTAATATCAGATATTTCCTGTCTGTTGGTAAAAAAAAACAACTAGAGGAGAAAAAAAAAGATAATAATCTGATGTTGTTCCCCCTTTAATCACCACAGAGGTTGTCAAAGTGGGCTCAGGGACCCCCACGGGTCCTTGAGGGGGTTCCAGGGAGTCCCCCAGCTAAATTAGTTGATATACGGAACGGTAGCATAAAAATCAGTTGAACCACTTTAAGCCTATTTTATACCTACTGTATAGGCAAATCTTTGGAAAATCCTGCAACATTGACAATTTGGAATAATTTTGAAATTGAAAAAAAAAGAAGAAGAAATGACTCATAGCGCGGCACTCGCACGCGCTATGAGCTTGTAGATCTGCTATTTTTTAAATAGCCAAAGAAATCTCAAAATGCCACAGATGCGTTCCTGATCTGCATGGGTTAATCACCAAAGACAACGGTGTGAATCCAACCAACCCAAAGCAAAGGCCAGAGACAGGTGGGGGACCACAGAGTGGATGAATGTAATTAGATTATATGGACTTAATCTTCCCATCCTGTCCTTAACCTGGCCTGAACTCATCTGGCACAAGCCATTAGGACAAGTAACCAAAGGCCTATTAATACCAGCTGAACGTGATGTCTGCACGTACTCTGTACCTAACCACCTAACCACTTAACCACGGCTTACGCACCCTGTGTGTGTGTTGTGTGTGTGTGTGTGTGTGTGTGTGTGTGTGTGTGTGTGTGTGTGTGTACGCTGGCAACAGGAGTCCCTTAGGGCTCTGAACAAAGCCCTGTGCTTTTCCCCCCCTCCTCTACATGCCGATCTGCAAGCTCGCAACGCGTCCCATTGCGACACTTTGTAAACTTATAGATCGGCTATTTTCAAATAAGCCGGAATGTATACAGGGTTGAAATGTATGTTTTGAAATAATAATCAAAATCTACAAAATGTAAAAAGTAACTAAAGTTTTCATATAATTGCAGTGGAGTAAAAAGTACAGTATTTGCCTCTGAGGTGTAGTGGAGTAGAAGTAAAAGTATTGAACATAGTAAATACTCAAGTTAAATAAAAATACCAAATGTACTTAGTTACTTTACACCACTGCTGACTTCCCCACTTAAGTGGGGAAGTCAGGCGATGTGAAACTGTCAGATGTGTCATATCTGTCCATTGACTACAGTGGATGGTCTATGAGTGTACTATACGCGTCTGACTCAGTGAACGGCTATGTGTCCTCACACACTCATCCTGAAGAGATGCAACACGCAACACAAACAACGCACACACACAACAACACAAGCATTGTTGAGCTGCACACGCAGTACAAACAGGGTGTGTCGAAGGCCCTCGGGGCGTCGGGGACAGGCCCTTAAGGTGCCAGCGCTAGACAACCCCGCGTCCCCGAAGACAGTCGGTAACACAGTCATTTACGTCATTTGCTCATCCGGTTTTAACAAAGACTAAAGTTTGTGGTTTGGCACACTACGTCAACATCACTGTCAAAGCTTGGTTATTATCAGTTATTACAAGGCCTTTTACTTTACCTTTTATATAAATATATAAACCCAACCGATCGCCCCTCAAGACCACCTCAGCTGGAAGGTGTAGCCACACCCCCGACATAATTTCCACATGTGCTTATTCTTTTAGATCTCTGTAGTAAAATGTTGATGTGAAAGAAAGGGGGTTTGGGTTTACTGTTGTTTATTATTTATTTGGATTAGCTACCACCTTAGCAGCAGCTACTCTTCCTGGGTTCCACACAGAAATACATTACATTACATAACATGAAAACATTTTACATGACAGCAGTGGTGGAAAGTAACTAAATGCAATTACTCAAGTATTGTACTTAAGTACAATTTTGAGGTCTTTTTTTTTTACTTTACTGGAGTATTTCCAATTTTCAATAATTTAACTTCAACTCCACCACATCTCAGAGGCAAATATTATACTTTTACTCCAGTACAATTATTTGAAAACTTTAGTCACTAGTTACTTTGTAGACTTAGATTATTATTACAAAACATACATTAACCACTTCAGCCCTATATACATTTCGGCCATTTGAAAATATTTTCGAAAGTTTTTTATAAATCTTCGAAAAGTTGTGAAATGGTACGTTATGCATAATGAGTACTTCTACTTTTGGTACTTTAAGTACATTTTGATACCAATACTTTTGTACTTTACTTAAGCAAATTTTGAATTCCGTATTATTCCTTGAAACTAAGTATTTCTATATTGTGGAATTAATACTTTAAGTAAACAGTGAAAAACTTAAAATACAGCCAAATGTAAAACAAATGATCAATCTCGGTGTAGTAAAGCATTGCATAAATACAACATCTTAAGGATACCTCAACAACCATATAGTTACACTTTTCAACAGAGAGGCTGACAAGAGGTTTCATCATCTAACGGCAAAAGAATAAAACACAGGAGAGCGTCAGAAACAGCCTGCTAAAAATAAACCCTGTATCCTGTTAATAATTCAGCGCGCTGCTCTTACTCAGCAGTAATTAAATATATAAGTCTGTAAGGTTGATTGGGTCAGTAACAAAAGGCGGGCGGATCTGCCCACTCTTTCCATCCATGGCTCTCTCTGCAACGTACAGGAGAGGCAGAACTCACACAATGCTGAGTGTAGGATGGGAGTCTGACGGGCAAGAGCACTGCTTTTTAAAGGAGTAGTTCACCCCCAAACAAATTTTCTCTCAATTACACACCCCTTGAAGCCTTGAATTCATGGAGTTTTTTTTTTGGTTTTTGTCACATTCCTAAGCCAATAATTTGTGTAATGAGTGTGTGTGTGTGTGTGTGTGTGTGTGTGTGTGTGTGTGTGTGTGTGTGTGTGTGTGTGTGTGTGTGTGTGTGTGTGTGTGTGTGTGTGTGTGTGTGTGTGTTTGTGTGTACCTGTGTGCGTGTGTGTGTGTGTGTGTGTGTGTGTGTGTGTGTGTGTGTGTTTGTGTGTACCTGTGTGCGTGTGTGTGTGTGTGTGTGTGTGTGTTACTATACATTTGAGGGGCCAAATGTCCCCACAAGCAGGGGCGTAGCCACGGGTGGGCTGTGGTGGGCCACTGCCCACCACAGCGCCACTGCCTCTGGTTAAAAGTGACCCATTCATAAAATCGCTGTCCTAAAAGTTTGATGTCCTCACAAGCATAGTAAGTGTGTGTACTCTGTGCGTGTGCGTGTGTGTGTGTGTGTGTGTGTGTGTGTGTGTGTGTGTTGGTCCACATGCCTTGAGTTTTTTCTACAGGACCATAGCATGAGTTACGACCACACCCTGGAAGTTATCTGTCACAGCTGACATGGCGGATTGCTTGCTTTGCCTGACGTGAAGCAGCAGATTGCTGTGTGAGTGTGCAGCTATAGCGCGCGCTGAGCCACTGATTTACTGACTGAGCCCGCCGCTCTGCACTCAGTGCTGGAAAAAAAGTACTCTCATTTTTTACTCAAGTAAAAGTATCAATACTGCAACGCAGAAACACTCTGTTACAAGTGAAAGTTCGGTAATCAAAATTGACTTGAGTAAAAGTACAAAAGTATTTTCATCAAAATATACTTTTGGTACTACTATATAGTCATTGTGCAGAATGACCCGTTTCACAAGTTATCATTATGTCTAAAATGTATTGATAGGATAGTGGTTTGACAGGAAATGGGGAGAGAGATGGGGGTTAACCCATTAAGACCTGAAGCCGATTCTACATGTCTCCTAAATCCCAACAGTATTCTGAAAAACGCATGTTTCTATATCAGTGGTGCTCAAACTTTTTCATGTCAAGGACCCCCAAAATTGTATGTATTTGGCCGCGGAACCCCATCTGAAAATATTTTGTTCCAGGGACCCCCCAGAAGCAAAGATTTGAGTTAAAATGTTCGCTTTAAAAATATATATATTCAAAGATTTGCACACATTTTCAAGTTTTTTTCAAAAATAGCAGATATACAAGCTTGTATATCTGCTATTTTTGAATAGCCAAAAGTGTAAAATAATGCTTTTTAGCTCAAATCAAAAAAGTTACTCAGATGCGTTCCAGGTCTTAATGGGTTAACACACAGCAAAGGTCATCGGGATCAGGAGTCGAACCCGCGACACGCTGTCAAGCTGTTGGATTACCAACATACTGTATGTAGTATACTCCTGGACCGCTAGGCCAGCGGGCGCTCCTGCGCCTCTTCTTTTGCACGAAACTCTCAATAGTTTTTCTTCTGCCATTTTCATTTGTCTTTCATTATGTAAACCACTTTATAACTTTATTTCGATAAGTGCGCCGCGCTCTATAAATAACGTTTATTACTATTATGTTTGAATTAAAACCGGCAGGGCCGCCCGTCCCGTCCCGCTCTGTCTTCCCCGTGACCTTCCTGCTCTGAGGTGACTCAGCGGTGACATCGTTGAGAACGGCGTTAATCTTCTTTTTGTTTTCCTTTTGCGATGAGAGACGAGGAAAACAAACGAGACACGACGTGTTCCCGTCTTTGAGCCCTGGCGGACGGACGACCCAAACATCGCTGTCATTCCAGCAGCTCCCAGCAGCATCCGGGTCATGTCACCGCACGTTGAAAAATTAATACTTACACATTCTAAAGCGCTCCGTTGTGTCACCTTCTGACATGCACCACTCAGCTGTGGTGGAAAGTAACTAAGTACATGTACTCAAGTACTGCACTTAAGTAAAAATGTTGAGGTATTTGCACATATTTGTACTTTACTTGAGTATTTCCAATTTCCAATACTTTTACTTCTACTCCACTACATCTCAGAGGCAAACATTGTACTTGTACTCCACTACAACTTTTACTCCGATCTACAAACGCATCGCGACGCGTTGTGATCTTGTAGATCTGCTATTTTCAAACATTTTAGTACTTTTACTTTTGGTACTTTAAGTATATTATACGCATTGGGAGCTTGTCGATCGGCTATTTTTGAATAGACAAAGTATGAACCAGGGCTTAATTTGCTCATGTATGTTTTTTGCAATAGCAGTCTAAATCTAACTAAGCAACTTGTACCTAACGTTTTCAAATAAGTGCAGTGGAGTGCAAAGTACAATGGTTGCCTCTGAGATGTAGTGGAGTAGGAGTACAAATAAAGTATCGCAAAATGGAAATACTCACGTGAACTAAAAGTATCTCGAAATTGTACATAAGTACAGGACTTGAGTAAATGTACGTTGTTACTTGGACCTGGAACGCATCTGTGTCATTTTTTGATTTGAGCTAAAAAGCATTATTTTACACTTTGGCTATTGAAAAATAGCAGATCTGCAAGCTCGTAGTGCGGCACTCGGTGCCGCACTACGAGCTTGTAGATCTGCTATTTTTGAAAAATTGAGAAAATGTGTGCAAATCTTTGAATATATATAGTTAGAACATTTGTAACTCAAATCTTTGCTTCTGGGGGGGTCCCTGGAACAACATATTTTGAGATGGTGGTCCGCGGCCAAATACGTATAATTTTGGGGGTCCTTGACATGAAAAGAGTTTGAGAACCACTTATTATAGCAACATGCGTATTTAACATGAGTTAGGATTCAGAAGACATTTGCAGAATCCCCCAGAAGCAAAGATTTGAGTTAAAAAGATTTGCACACATTTTCACGATTTTTCAAAAATAGCGGACCTACAAGCTCATAGCGCGGCACTCGGTACTCGATAGCCCAAAGAAATAAAAAAATGACACACAGATGCGTTCCCGGCCTTAACGGATTAAACCACTGGTAGTGTATGTGTATAGTGGGGGGCGTGGTGGTGGGAGTGACGCGAACATCCGCGAACTACAGAGAGAAGAGAGAGAGAGAGCTGACAAGAAAAGTGGATAAGTTGTCATAATGACAAGAGGCCATTATGCAGCGAAATGAAGGACAACAAATTGACGCGAGACGGACAGCTCTGCTGACAGGCTGACACATCCAACCGAAGCGAAACCATGTCAACCCCCACTGACACACCGCTAATCTGATGGGCTGTCTGTCTGTTGAACTTGACGCCGGCCCCGGTACTGAAGCTCACAGTGGATTAACCCTAAAAGACCGGGAACGCATCTGTGTCATTTTTTAAAATTTCTTTTAAAATCATGAAAATTTGTGCAAATCATTGAATATATATATATTTTAAAGCGAACATTTTTAACTCAGATCTTTGCGTCTGGGGGGTCCCTGGAACGACGATATTTTGAGATGGAGGTCCACGGCCAAATACATATCATTTTGGGGGGTCCTTGACATGAAAAAAGTTTGAGAACCACTAATTATAGCAACTTACCTCTTTTTTAAAAAACAGTTCGGAAACTTGTAGAATCCACAGAAGCAAAGATTTGAGTTACAAATGTTCGCTTTAAAAAATATAAATATTCGAAGATTTGCACACATTTTCACGATTTTTCAAAAATAGCAGATCTACAAGCTCATAGCGCGGCACTAGGTGCTGCGCTATGAGCTTGTAGATCTGCTATTTTTGAATAGCCCAATAAATCAAAAAATGACACAGATGCGTTCCCGGTCTCAATGGGTTAAGGTTATGGGTGAGACAGACAGCGTTGCACCTATTATCAATGTAATGAATCTCTTATAGCAGAAGACAGCCTTGTAGTGCAGTGGTTCTCAACCTTTCTCAAGCCGCGACCCCCCAAAATAATCATATTTGAACTGGGGACCCCCCCTCCCCTGACAAGCACTTGGACTTGTAGGAGTTTCGTTTGACTCGGTTCCACAAAATAGCCGATCTATAAGCACACATTTATAGATTTTACCACTGCGCCACCCGAATGAACGCCTTGTCTTTGTTTTTAACAATAGATACTGGATGTGTCCACAACACATGTTTATTGTTTACCCACGGGACAATAAAATCTATCCTACCCTATCGGGACAGACAATTTAGAGACACAAAAACAAACAAGCAAACAAACAAACAAGCTGAATTACAATATTTCTGCATCACTCAACTAACAATACATTGCAGCGGTTTGTTTAAAAACCATTAAGACCAGGAACGCATCTGTGTCACTTTAGATGTATTTGGCTATTCAAAAATAGCAGATATACAAGCTCATAGCGCGGCACCGAGTGCCGCTGTTGTATATTTCATAACATAACATAGGCATGTGTCTCCATCCCCCCTTCCTGGCCATACAGTTGCAAATCGAATCAGGGATTCAAAGTGTGATCTATTGTTTGTCTAGGTGGGGTCTCACCTTTCAAGGCTGACACACCCACACATGTACCTCCTCTTTTTCTCAATGTAATCACTGCTATAAAGATTGACTATGAAATGTAAGCTTAGTGTGTGTGCCACTCCAAGCCGTGAGGCTGGGGAGCTGGCTGAGGGACCTTGGGGTCCAAAGAACTCTGTTTGGACTATGAAATAAATTGGAAGCAAGTAACCTCACTGACTGGAGTGATGCCTCATTCTTCAACCCTTCATACACATCTCTGGAACATCAAACTAACTACAATATGGCGTTGTTGGCAACTAAAAGTGCAGTAGAACCTTTACCAAAACCTAGTGAAGTCAGTGGTTCAGATACCACACCGCGCTATGAGCTTGTAGATCTGCTATTTTTGAAAAATCTTGATCATTTTTTGGGGGGATTTTTTTCAAAGAACTGTTAGGATTTAGAAAACATTTTTAAGAATCGCCTCAGGTCTTAATGGGTTAATGGCCCTTGTTGATGCACCAACAGGGTTAGTGCTAGTTACTGTACTAGCATGCTAACAGGGATCGTTTCACGCAATCCCATTGGAGCTGGGAGGACCTAATAGGAACAGCCCGATGCTACTGTGGCGAGCCTGACTTCACCGGATGATTGCAGATTACAGATTAAAGACGGTAATCCAGCAGTCACACTGTGAGGTCACTAGTGTCCAGACAGCTCAACACCACTGTCCCTGCTGTTGTTGAAAACTTCCATGTCCACTTGACTGGATCCGGTGGTGGGAAAAAGTACTCAAATGTTTTACTTAAGTAAAAGTATCAATACTACAATGTAGTCTGACGGCTGAGAACTTGAATCCATGAGTAGTTGATAGAATTTGACTGACTCTGATTGCAGAGAACTCTTGTGATGCTGGATCTGTAGGACCCACATTTTCGATTACATTTTTGTTTAGTTTTTGTAATTTCATACGATTTATTTTTCTTGTACTCATCAATATACAGTTGTTTAGATTATTTTTTGTTTTGATTATTTGATCTATCCTGTGATTTTTTCCTCCTGCTCTTGCTCTCTGTATTCTCTCTTTTTGTGAAAAAATTAAAAATTAAAATACACAAATGAAGGAACGCCCACTTCTTTGCACCTGTAAACCTGCAATGTGACAATAATACAATGTATTCTGATTCTGTAGGAACCACATTTCAGGATTCACAGCATACAAAAACGCTGGTGTTTATGGGCAATTTTGTGAAATGTAATATTGGTATTGACGTATCAAGTACGAACTGACTGTTTCCTTTCAAGCTGTTTTCTAAAAAAAAGGCTGCAATGGAAACCAGAATAGAAGCATAGACTCCTACCAACAAACTGTGAAGCCTGTCTGTAAAACTGTGTGTGTGTGTGGGGGGGGAGTCATCCCTCACACAGTGACTCAGAGGTGGTCCTACTTATTTTCGTCACTGATGACTAAGTGATGGAACTGCTACAAACCGTCATCGGTGTGTCATCTGTTCTTGGATCGCGCACACACGCCCCCGACGGACTCCTACAGTACCTGCTTACCAAGTGGGTGTGCTGATGAATAGACAAATCACTTCAAAGGAAATAAGTCTTTCTTGTGCAAAAGAACTGATAACCATGCCACTATCGGTTATTTTATTTAGCAAATATTCTATCGATGTCTTTTTTTTCGATTAATAGAATAATCGAGAAGCAACATAAATATTTTTATATTAAATATAATATAACTACTTTTTTAATATACCGGTATGGTCTCTGTCGGGTGGAAACCTCATTATGTCCAAAACTGTTACTTTTCAGGATTCAGATTAGAAAATAGCAAAAGTAGAAGATCTACAAGCTCAAAACTCTGCTACGTGTGACGCTGTAGTGTGATCAAGTAGGGCCGTTAATTTACGGAAAAACACAAAAAGTTACAATATGGAGATATCCCGACAGCGACGATATATAAATGAATTGATTAGCCCACGAAAGCGTTATTTAATACTTCGTCACACAACGGTATCGGTGCAATGGTCTCTGCAGTTAAAATGGGAGATCTTAAAAAGCTTATATATTCCATTAAATCGATTAGTTCGATTAAACAGCCGGCACCCCTAAGGTGTGTACCGACTGACGAACAGACAAATCGAGGCAAATTTGCTGAGGGGAATCGAAACGTCTTTCTTGTGGCAAAAGAATTGATAACGTAATAATTGCTTTATCAATGCCCCCCCACCACCCAACCCCCCCCCCCTCCCACCTCAACTGATAGGGTGCAGCAGGAGAAATATTCAGAGTGATTGATCAGCAGTGTGTGGAGACGGGGCCCATCCCCCCCCATCCTGTTAAGGAGCCTCCAGACACAGAGCATCCCAGACTCCTGCTCCCTCTGTCTGGGCTCTCAGGTGTCAGGATGTGCAGCCCCATGTCGCCATGCTGGCTGATGCCCGATTGTGCTGGGGCTGCACTTTTACACGCACACGCGCGCACACACACACACACACACACACACACACACACACACACACACACACACACACACACACACACACACACACACACACAACACACACACACACACACACATACACACACACACACACACACACACACACACACGTGCATGTGTGTTTACACACACACACACACACACACACACAGACACACAGACTTGTATTACTATGATTGGGAGGACATCACCATTGTAGGTCGGCGATTTTTATGAATGCCATATTTCTTTATGTAACCCTTTTTTTTTTTAAACAAACAAACAAAATAAGAGCGGATCTATACCTACGTCACGCCTGCGATACATTGTGAGCTTGTAGATCTGCTCATTTCGGAAACCCCCTAATCCTATAACCAAACCAACCTCTAAATGTGTAGTCCTAAACCTTAACGCAAACTGAATCTTTTCCTCGTTTTAAGTACAACTCCCCAAATGTGTTTTTTAACCATTAAACAACCATTTCTCTTGTGAGGACCAGAAAAGGTGTCAGCACAATGTCTATTTATTTAAATCTATTATACTTGTGGGGGACATGTGGCCCTCACAGGTATAGTAATACACGCACGCACACACGCACGCACACACACACACACGCACGCAAAAACACACACACACACACACACAAAAACACACACACACACACACACACACACACACACACACACACACACACACACACACACACACACACACACACACACACACACACACACACACACACGCACGCACGCACGCACGCACGCACGCACGCACGCACGCACGCACGCACGCACGCACGCAGCGGAACATAGACCTTTTTATGGCAGTGTTTTGTGCTGACTTAGCTGTATTGGTGAATAAAGCCAAAGGCCCATCTGTGTCTTTCTTAATGCATGTCCAAGACTGTACATACAGTAGCACTGCGTTGCAGTGGCCAGCGCTTCTTAGTCCCGTATTTTCACGATTTTCAAAAAATGCTTAACGTTTTATGTAAAGCACATTGAATTGCCTTATTGAAATGTGCTATACAAAAAAACGTTTGCACGTGCATTGTTGTCGGATATGGTTCCTGCAGCCTGGTGCGTTGGTGAAAATTACCTCACGACACTTCCCCTCAGAAGCTGGTACATTCATCGTCTTTGTAAATACAAACGGCTAGACGATGGATCATTATGGATATAACATTTCTGTGACCGGTTGAAAAGGTTATAAAACACGAAAATCACTGGCACTGGGTGAGTATATTATGAATATACTCTGGCAGTCAATGTGTTAATCGTAATCGAATCGAAACCTGGCGAATCGTAATCGCATTGAATCGTGAGGGCAGTGCCAATGCACGCCTCTAGAAGTAGGGCGTTAATCTACGAAAAAACACAAAAAGTTAGAATATGGAGATAAGAGGTTTTCGCCCAGACAGCAACGATATGTACTTTGTTACCGTCCACCACCCCCCTGTCTGTCTGTCTCGTCCCCTGACAGGACGTCCTTGTAGCAGACGGATGGAGGCTCTGTGAGTAAGATGCTCCCTATAGGCTGCCCTGGCGTGTCTGATATCTGGCATAGAGGGGTGGGTTCAAAAGCTCCGGAGAAAACATTTGTGAGATCCCATTGGTTCACCGATCTGTCCGTCAGCCCCGCCCCATGCCCCTCCTCCTCCCCAATGTGCAGCATTGAGAGCTCTGACATCACAACATTTGGAGCGACGCCCACTGCACTCTGGTTGGTTGGTCCTATTCCAGGAACTTCAGGCTCCAGGCTCTTATTTTTTTTAGCAAAAATAAAAAATAAAAGCCTGGAGATCGAGGCTAGATGCTCCCTGACTCACATCTGCCTCTCCCACCCTGACGGAGCCGCCAGTGTCTACAAACAGACAAATACAAAGGTGCCAACTGGAACCCAAAAACTGCTTCTTTTGAGATGACGCCATAGTAGAAGAAGAACCATCGTTGGTTTCAGAAAGAATCTTCCAGAACGGGGTTCTTTAATAGCAGTGGTTCTCAACCTTTTCAGGCCGGCGACCCCCCCAAAAATAAATCATTATGTGAACTGGGGACCCCCCCCCCCCCCACCCTGACAAGCACTTGGAATTGTAGGAGTTGGGGCATTATTTTAGTTTGACTCGGTTCCACAGATAAATATCGTGAAAATAGCAGATCGGCTCTTTCACCATTCATGCCTCTTTCTTATATCATTTGACAATTTGGCCAATATTTGACCAGTTTTTATAGTATAGTTTGTTGATGCAGTAACGGTCTTTTGTTTCTTCTTTTTTTTTTGGTTGAGGTATTAAAAAGGACCCACAGGTTGAGAACCACTGCTTTACAGTAAGAACCATTATTGTTCTGTGTGTAGGGCACGCTGCAGGATGGCTGTCTTCATCATATCTGCCATGCCTCCCTCCCTCCCTCCCTCCCACTGTGGTGTAATTACAACCCCAGTTCCCATTTGTACGGCCATGCGTAAACAAAGCCCTTCCTGAAACCCTGGCTCTGTCTGTCTGCCCGGGCGTCTATTAGATCCTAGAAGCATCAAGCTGCCCTGGACATGATTCTGACTGTCAGCTGAGCCCAGACAGTATGCCTGCCTGGACTACAATCACATTACATTACCCCCTCCCCCCCCCCCCCCACCAACACAGGAAAACACACAGAGAGAGAGAGAGAGAGAGAGAGAGAGAGAGAGAGAGAGAGAGAGAGAGAGAGAGAGAGAGAGAGAGAGAGAGAGAGAGGGGGGGGGCAGAGAGAGAGAGACAGAGACACAGAGAGAGACAGAGACAGAGTCAGAGACAGAGAGACACAGACAGAGAGAGAGACAGAGAGAGAGACACAGAGAGAGAGAGAGAGAGAGAGAGAGAGAGAGAGAGAGAGAGAGAGAGAGAGAGAGAGAGAGAGAGAGAGAGACATACTCAATATCAAAGTACTCAACCCCAGTACTTGAATCAAAGTATAGATACTCCAGGTCAAATGTTACTCACAAGTGAAAGTTGCTCTGTACTCAAGTTAATGGAGTAGTTAATACTTAAGATTGTCCAAAACTTTTCAAATAATATCAATAATATACAGATACTCAAAAGTACGGTACTCAAATAAATCGTCTCTGTCCAAAGGCCCTCATTGGAAACAAGTCCGCAAGGACTTTTATGAACGGACCTGTTAGACAAAGTATTTTAAATGTAACTGTGCTGTTTTACATTTTTTGCCTAATAAAATATTCAATCAATCAAAAACTGTCCAAAACTGTCACTTTTCAGGATTCAAATTCAAAAACATAAAAGCGCAGCAGATCGACAAGCTCAAAACGCGCAGCATATCTGCTACTTTTGATGCTTTTGTGTGACGCTGTAGTATCAAGATACCCACAAAAGGTTAAAATATGATAGATAAGAGGTTTCTGCCCGACAGCAACGAAATGCACTTTGTTACATGTCCGCCACTGAAAACATGGCGATCAATATCATACACTGACGTGTGTCTGTTCAGCCCCAGTTCCTTCCAACCAGACGCCTCCCACCACAACATGAAAGAGGATATCGTTGCTGTCGGGTAGAAACCTCTTATCTCCATATTCCCAAAACATTTTGGGGGTGTTTTTACGCCCTACTTGATCACACTACAACGTCACACGAAAGCATCAAAAGTAGCAGATCTGTTACTTTTGCTGTTTATAATTTGAATCCTGAAAAGTAACTGTTTTGGACATAATGAGGTTTCCACCTCGACAGAGACAATATCTTTGCTGTCGGGCAGAAACCTTGTATCTCCATGTTTCATATTTATATCCTACTTTGTGGCACACTAGTGTTGTGCAAAAGTAGCTAAAATTGTTGATCTGCAAGCTCACAACGGAAACCCTCCGTGATTAGCAACCATCAGGGGATCGATCATACTGGAGAAAATATTCTGTGACTACTTGAAAAGGTAAGAAAATCAAAAAATCGCTGGCAGTCTGGGCCTTATTTAGTTAGTTAGTCATACTCTGGCAGTTAAAGAGTTAACTTTTTTCCATTTCCTGAAAAGTTAACCATTTCGGACATACAAGGTTTCCACCCGACAGCGACGATGTTCCGTGGGATCAAAATGTTCACATTAAAGAAGGACCAACACGAAACAAGAAAATGGCCGCGGACGGAGAGAGACCTTTCCGCCTGTGCGTCTCCGCTGCGTATTCGGTTACGACACATTATGCAGCTTATACGTGAGGAATTGAGGGATATACGATTTCAGGTTAGCTCTGCTGTCACTGCACTTCCAGTTATTATGAAACAGTGACATATTCGGCTTTGTTTTCGGAAACGACCACGAAACAAAGGAATCAGACGGTTCAATCAAAACCTCTAGTTTGGTAAAAACCCACAGACACACTTAACCACTGTCACCGCATTCATTTACTGTAGGTAAAAAAAGAAGGTTGAAATCAGTGGTGTAAAGTAACTATATACATTTACTCAAGTACTGTACTTAAGTACTGTACAGTTTTGAGGTACTTTTACTTTACTGGAGTATTTCCAATTGTCTACACTTTAACTTCTACTCCACTACATCTCGGAGGCAAATATTGTACTTCTACTCCACTACAATTATTTGAAAACTTTAGTTACTAGTTACTTTGCAGATTAAATTAAATTATTACATTATAAAACATACATTAACCACTTGAGGCCTTTTTATACCTAGGCTTGATGCGACGCGTTGTGAGCTTGTAGATCGGCTATTTTCAAACATTTTAGTACTTTTACTTTTAGTACTTTAAGTACATTTGGATACCACTACTTTTATACTTTTACGTAAATAGAATTCCGGACTTTTTTCTTGTAACAGAGTACTTCTACATTGCAGTATTGATACTTTTACTTAAGTAAAACATCTGAGTACTTATTTCAACCACCACTGGTTGAAATATGGTGATACAAGGTTTCCTGCCCTGACAGCGACGATAAGGTTTATCCATCTAGTATGTTCCTCTGACTGGGGGTCTTGTCAGGTCCCTGTCAGACAAAGACTGAGTGATCCAGCACGCATCAGCGACACCTCTCCATCTATCTACCCCCCCCCCCCCCCCACGGCGACTTTATGAGCCTAAAGCCGAAAAATAACAGATCTACAAGCTTGTGGATCGGCAATTTCATCAGCGCAAAACTAAGTATAATCAAGCATAAATATAACTCTTAACCCCTAAACGTAACCTCTAGATGTCTAATCCTAATCTCAACCTCAATCTTTTATGTAAGCCTAACAGGAAAAAATCGTATTTTTTTTTACCATAAAACAACCATTTCTCTTGTGAGGAGTGGACCAGGAGAATGGTCCTCACAACGTCTATTTCTCAACTTCTACTATACCTGTGGGGACATTTGGTACAGTACAGTCTCCCACACACACACACACACACACACACACACACACACACGCACACGCACACGCACGTTCAGCCAGTGAGCGTTTCACTTTGACAAATAATGCAGGAGAAGAACGGGGCCGCTCCAGCAGCTCTGAGCGCGTATGGATCGGAGGAAATTGGATTTGATAGGTAAAAAAAAAAAAGTCTGAGGATAGCATTTACTGACTGCAC
This sequence comes from Gymnoscopelus braueri, assembly GCF_963280865.1. NCBI lineage: Eukaryota > Metazoa > Chordata > Actinopteri > Myctophiformes > Myctophidae > Gymnoscopelus > Gymnoscopelus braueri. The sequence continues at coordinate 45,903,021 of NC_137619.1, read as the reverse complement.
CTCTGTGTGTGTGTGTGTGTGTGTGTGTGTGTGTGTGTGTGTGTGTGTGTGTGTGTGTGTGTGTGTGTGTGTGTGTGCGCGTGCAGTTGTGAGCAGGTGCGTTACCAGTGGTGGAAGAAGTACTCACTTTTTTTTTTACTTAAGTAAAAGTATAGCGATACCATACATACACACACGTACTCTGTCACAAGCAAAAGGCCTGTATTCAAGATCTTACTACATTTGTCAATCAATGTAAAGGGCATGCATTGATTAATAATGTATGTTTTGTAATAATAGTCTAAAATCCACAAAGTAACTCGTTTTCAAATCATTCTACTGGAGTAAAAACGTACAATATTTGCCTCTGAAGATGTAGTGGAATAGAAGTATAAATTATGAAAGAATACTCAAGTAAAGTAAAAGTACATGATATTGTACTTAACCCATTAAAACCGGGAAAGCATCTGGTGTCATTTTAGATTTTAGCGTTGGCTATATTAAAAAATAGCAGATATACAAGCTCACAGCGCGGCACTTGATGCCGTGCTGCAAGCTTGTACATCTGCTATTTTTGAACATTTTTTGAAAAATCTTGGAAGTGTGAGAACTGCGAAGGCATTTGCAGAATCGGCCTCAGGTCCCAATGGGTTAAGTACAGTACTTGAGTAAATGTACTTGTACTGTAGTTACTTTGCACCACTGTGCGTTTAGGGGAGAAGTAAAGAGTGTCGAGTAGACTGTTTTTGTGGATCTGCCAAACGGACGGCTCATCTCGATGGCACATTAATGTTTAATGGGAACTAAAAATATCTGGACCTTTACAACACTCTCACATACTGTAGCCTAATGTGTGGTTGTCTGTGGTGCTTTTAAATAATATAAAAACCACAAAAAAAACACTGAAACACCAGCACATCATAATGACTGGTTTCTTTCAAAACTAGCCTGAAAAAAAAAGAGCTGTCATTCACTGCCGCCATTTTTCCTTTTTTTCCTTTGTACATATAGTGTTTGTATTTGTTGATGACATACTGTATTATTGTGCTAATCTTTTATTTGATTAATTGAATACATAGGACCACAATGGAAACCAGTCCCCAGGGCTTTTTTGTGTTATTTTGTGTGATATTTGGTCTTCAGGCAGAGGCTTTGAGCCTCTCTGCTACACAAGGACCAAAGCAAACCTGCTGAAATACGCATAATGAGATATCTGGGCGCCCCCCCACTAAAAACAAAATCATAACAATACACATAATGAGAGTGTCTGGCCATGAAGTCATAACATGCATTTACGCATGTGAATCCCTAACCCTGAGTTTAGTCATGAACTGGGGGTATAGCAGCATTTTCACAGATGGGCAAATATGAGAAAGAAAATACAGTGATTTAGAGTGTGACTTCAACCGTTTCGCTTTGTTTTGAAGATTTGCTTGTTTAACTAGAACAGGGGTCTTCAACCTTTTCAGGCCAAGGACCCTATAGCTAAGAGAGAGATGAAGCAGGGACCCCCTCTATATTGTATAAAATTGTGTTACAGATTAAACTTTTTTTTGGTTTACGTGGTCTGCTCTTTTTTCCCTCTACACCTATACCTCTTTGCCAAAAATAGCAGATCTACAAACTCACAACGCCTCGCAGCGCGAGGCGTTGTGAGCTTGCAGATCTGCTATTTTTGGCTAAAGTTCTCCTCAGAAAAGGGATGCTAGAGTTCAAGTGGTTAAGGTAAAAAAAAAGAAATCATATCACACAAAGATTTGGCGGACCCCCTGTAGTAACTCTGAGGACCCCCTAGGGGTCCCGGACCCCCTGTTGAAGACCCCTGAACTAGAACAAGACTGGGGTGATGAGGCACGTTACCAACCGATGTAAACCAAGTTAACAGCAGCACATTGGACGGGTTCTGTCCAAGCTACGACAGCAGCAAGTTGCAACCCGTGACGACTCTGCAAGTGGGTCTCCTAATAATTGGCAAAACACTAAGATTCTAAGATAATATAACATTAATATTAAAAATATATAGCGTCTCTGTCGGGAGGAAACGTCATTTTGTCTAAATTTGTTCAAATTCAAAAGTAGCAAACGTTGCAGATCTGCTACTTTTGATGCGTTTGTGTGACGCTGTACTATGGATCAAGCGGGGCGTTAATTTACGAAAAAACACAAAAAGTTGAAAAAGTGGAGGTTTCTGCTCCGACAGCAACGATATACAGTATACGTTATGGGCCCACCCCGTCTGACCACTTCAGTGGTCGGGATGGGTGGGCCGCGAATTTTCCAGGAGAAGGTTGGGTCACCAATGCAGTGTTGATTTTTTCCTCGACTAAAACCGTGACGAAAAATGTTCGTCGACTACCTTTTTTCACTTACGAAAACGAAATAATAACTAAGCTACGATGACTAAAATTAAGACTTAAATTGTATTGACAATCTCGTCAACAAATAAAAACTAGACTAAAATGTCAGTTAGGGACTATTGGGGAAGAGATCCAGCAGAACTAAGACAAGTTGTTTCATGTTTGGTTGCGCTCGGTGTTGCGCCCTGAAAATAGCAGATCTACAAGCTCACAACGCGCCGCGCTGCGACGCATTGTGAGCTTGCAGATCGGCTATTTTCAGCATGCAACCAAGTGTAAAATCAGGCATTGCGACGCCATCAAGGCACCGCCAAAATACATGTTTGTCGACTAAATCAACTGTAGATTTAGTCGACTATAATCTTATGATATTTAACTAAAACTAGAGAAAAATTAAAACATTTCAGATGACTAAAATATGACTAAAACTAAATGGAATTTTATTCAAAAGACTAAACTAAATCAAAATTTGCTGTCAAAATCAACACTACACCACTGCACAACAGTCTGTACCGGTCCGTTGGGGTGGTCTTACCTGCAGACTTGGGGGTGAACTTGTCTCTGTTGGCGGCACACACAGCCAGCAACCTGTAGCCCAGGTCCAAGTCGTAGCCTTGCTGAGCTGCCACCCGACTCACCACCTGAGGAGAGAGAGACGGGGGAATGACTGTCAACCATCATACTTACTTATCCCATTATGGCCGATTCTACCAAAAAATGTGGGGTCCCTTGGCGGGGTACCTGGGGGTCCCCAGCTAAATAAGTTAATTTTTGTTATTAGTCAGAATCATTTGAACCACTTTAACCATTATTGTATACTTTGGCTATTCAAAAATAGCAGATATACAAGCTCATAGCGCGGCACCGAGTGCCGCGCTATGAGCTTGTAGATCTGCATTTTTTTGAAAAATCGTGAACATTTGTGCAAATCTTAGAATATATATATATATTTTTAAGCGAACATTTTGTAACTCAAATCTTTGCTTCTGAGGGATTCTACAAATGCCTTCTAAATCCTAACCGTTTTTCTTTTTGAAAAAAATATGTATGTTGCTATAATATCAGTGGTTCTCAAACTTTTTTCATGTCAAGGACCCCCAAAATGATATGTATTAGTCCGCGGACTAATCTCAAAATCTCAAAATATTTTGTTCCAGGGCCACCCAGAATCAAAGATTTGAGTTAAAAAATGTATATATATATTCAAAGATTTGCACACATTTTCTTTTTTCAAAAATAGAAGATCTACAAGCTCACAGTGTGGCACTCGGTGCCGCGCTATGAGCTTGTATATCTGCTATTTTTGAATAGCCAAAGAAATCCAAAATGACACAGATGCCTTCCTGGATTGAATGGGTTAAGGCCGATTCTACAAAAAAATCCTTCTAAATCGGTCTCAAACTTTCAAGATTAAAAAAATAAATACATCTAAAATAGCCGATCTACAAGTTCACAGCGCGCCGTGAATGCAAACTGTTATGAGCTGATGGCAAGTTGGGAATGCATGCCCCACACGTTTATGAAATACTGCCACTGTGTGTCCTATAACAGTATGGTAGAGTCCTATAATAAATGAGTATGGTACAGTAGTCTATTGTGGTATTGCTACTTTTAATTGAGTGATGAAAATGGGGTTTGCATCCTCTGCATTGTGTGCCCTCGTTTGTGTTTTTATATATTTAAATTTTGGCATATTTTGTTTCAAATCTCAGCAGGAATCCATCTCACCAACCCCCCTTCAGAAGCACAAATAAACTCACAGCAGGGAAGTATTCAAATATCGTTGCCGTCGGGGCAGAAACGTACATTCGTACATTAACGCCCTCCTTGATCATACACACAAAAGTATAAAAAATAGCAGATCTGCAAGCTCATTTCTGCAAGCTCGAAACTCATTTTGAGCTTGCAGATCTGCTATCTTTTGCTATTTTTGAGTTTGAATCCTGAAAAGTAACTGTTTTTGGACATAATGAGGTTTCCACCCGACAGCAGTGGTGGAAAAAGTACTCAAATGTTTTACTTAAGTAAAAGTATCAATACTGCAATGTATAAGTACTGTTAAAAGTAAAAGTCTGGTGTTCAAGTGGTTAATGTATGTTTTGTAATAATTTATATCTGCAAAGTAACTAGTAACTAAAGTTTTAAAATAAATGTAGTGGAGTAAAAGTACAATATTTGGATCCGAGATGTAGTGGAGTAGAAGTAAAAGTATTGGAAATTGGAAATACTCAAATAAAGTACAAATACCTCAAAATTGTAAAAGTAAATGTACTTAGTTACTTATTAGCCCCAACAGTATATATCCATGTGTGCCATGTAGTGCACACTATATATTATTTATTTATCTATAAAAAGGGCCAATGAGGGAGCGTTTTACTTTCTCGGGCAGCACTATGAAATATTCATCTCATTGGATGAATAATGGATGCTAAGAAAACAAGCAACCACAGTGAAGTTCTTAATCCTGTCCGTGTCTAAATGCTGTTGATCTTTTGAGCCTTTGAGAAGCGATACTGAGCTGGCAGTTTATGCTGCTGACCTTTAACGCAGATATAATACACACTCACGCGCACGCACGCCAGTCGGTGGAAAGTAACTAAGTACTTGTGCTTAATGTACTTAAGTACTGTACTTAAGTACAATTTTGAGTTGACTTTTTACTTTACTAGTTTTTTACTTTTTAATATTTCCAATTTGCAATACTTTTACTTCTACTCCACTACATCTCAGAGGCAAATATTGTACTTTTACTCCACTACAATTATTTGAAAACTTGTGATCCAGACTTGGAGGTTATGCCTAATGTGTAACGTAGGCTCTGTTGGCACGACTGCGGCGTGCTCCGTGCACAGCTAACCTACAAGCTCACAACGTGTCGCGGATGCAACGCGGTGTGAGCGTGTAGGGTGTGCCGTCTTTCGGCGCGCAACACCGTAACGCAATGAAGTATGAATCGGGCTTAATTGATACTTCATAGCATGACGGTGTTGCTGTTGTCGACAAAACAAACTAATCTACACGCAAAAAAAATGTTCCGCCCTGAATAGAGAACCAAAATCACTGAGCCCAAAATACACACGTTATCAAATGTAACTCAATATCTTATGAAACAGAGTCACATACAGTACAGAATCGCGGGGATGATTTGTTTATTTTTGGAACACAGTTCTTATACGCAATCTAAGATTTCCCCCAGGGGTCCTTGGGGGGTTCCAGGGGGTCCCCAGTGTTAATGTAGCACTAGCATCACAATGATTTTAACCACATTTATACGTTGGCTGTTCAAAAATTGCAGATCTACAAGTTCATAGCATGTCGCTTCGTGCCGCGCCGCGAGCTTGAAATTGTTTTGAAAAAAATCGACAATGTTTTTTTTTTACATAAATCTTCTCTTCTGGGGGTCCCTGGCACATACCATTTTCAGATGGGGGTCCGCGGCACGAAACTTTTTTGGAGAACCACTACGTTATTGAGCTTTATTTTGACGACTACATCGGCATCCAGGAGAGGCCCCACCACTGGGGAGACAAAAAGGTAGATAATGAAGGCCTTTTACTTTGACACACACCAGGTCCCTCCCTGGCAGTGAGCTTCTAACAACGCTTTAGTGTTTAATGACTTGAGAACACTGGTTGAACATTTATGGGACAGGGACCAGGCGTCTCACACCAAAGTAAAAGGGGGGGAAACGCTAAGTGAAAGTTAAACAGGACCCGGGAGAGACCAGGAGTTAAATCATCATTAAAGGGGGGGAAACCTCTTTGCTTCATCTGCCAACAGATGATAACTCTCCTGTTTTCCTCTTGACCCCAAAAACACACGTTTACCTTTAACAAGGTCAACGTGGGTGCCTTTTAGACACGCACACGCACGCACGCACGCACACACACACACACACACACACACACACACACACACACACACACACACACACACACACACACACACACACACACACACACACACACAGAGAGCGAGCGAGCGGGCTGGCGCTCATAAAGCCATCTCTGTCACAGGCGATAAGGCTATTAGTGGCAAAACAGAGATATTATCGTCGCCGTCGGATGGAAACCGTGTATGTCCAAGAAGTGTTACTTTTCAGACAATCCGCGAAAAACAGCGCCTTCTGCCGTTTTTTTACTTATTCATTTGGCTCTGGGCGGAGCTGAACGGACGACCCGTGCTCAGGGAAAGGTCTGCCTTCAGCCTTTCACTTCCGGTGGTGCGACTATGTTTTCATTCCCACTAACAATATTTCTCCACGGCACACTAACACCATTTCTCCCAAAGAACATGGATCGTTTTGGTTATAAGCCCACTTGTTTCTATGATGAAAGAGCAAGTTAAAATGTTTCTAACTTTCCGTGTTTTTGTCGGCTTCGAGGACGCTATTGTTAAATGAGTTTTCGGTACACACGTAAATCCCGCCCACTACATTTGATTGGGTAAAGCGCGGCCTGCTTCCTGATCCGATGGCACGCCCCCTTGTAGCCAATGTGCACGGGTTGTCAACACGGCTACCGACAGATTCAAACGCAGAGCAGAATCTGTTCTTGAGAGATGACTTTTCAGACAATGGGAAAAAGAACCATGTGTTCCAACATCGTAGTTATTATCTAATCACACGCTCTTGTTAACGCGTTTCATTGGTTCAATATTCATAAATCCCACAGACACACTTAACCACTTTTTTTTTAATCATTCAAAAATGCAAAAAACAGCAGATCTTGTAGATTGGCTATTTTAGCTTTTGTGTGACACTGTATTATAACAAAGTATGGCATTGATCAGTGGTGGAAAGTAACTAAGTACATGTATTCACGTATAAATTTGAGGTATTTTCCAATTTTCAATACTTTTACTTCTACTCTCAAAGGCAAATGTTATACTTTTTTACTCCACTGCAATTCTTTGAAAACCATAAAACGCACATTAACCAGCCCTCTATAATACTTTGGCTATTTGAAAATAGCCGATCTACAAAGTGACGCGTTGTGAACTTGTAGATCTGCTATTTTCAAAAGATTGCTATACATATTGAACTTGTGAAATGGGACATTCTGCAAAACGAGAACTTTTAGTATATTTTGATGCGAATACTTTTACCGTGCACTTTTACTCGTACATTTTTCATACCAGACTTTTACTTGTAACAGAGTGTTTCTAAATTGCGGTATTGATACTTTTACTTAAGTAAAGAAAATTCAGTACTTCCTTCACCACTGGCATTAATTTACCCAACAAAACATGGAGATAAGAGGTTTTCCCGCCCCCCCACAGCAACGATATGAGACTTTGACGCTCTACTAAAGTGGGAACTTCAAAAGATGTGACGGTTCTAATAGCGGTATAGGATTCTTTTCAGTGAGAGCTGCCAGAGAGCTTTTTTTTCCTCTGGAGCATCGTCTTGTCTGCCAGAGAACCTGCAGACTCACAAGGAAAGAAGCAAAAAAAAAACACGAGGAAAAAGCGCTTCCCAGGACGAAGTTAACCCGTTGAGACCGGGAAACGCAAATAGCAGATCTACAAGCTCATAGGGCGGAGCTTGTAGATCTGCTAATTCTTTTTTTAAACGTGAAAATTTGCGCAAATCTTTGAGTATATGCTTTTTAAAGCGAACGTTTGTAACTCAAATCTTTACTTCTGGAAGGTCCCTGGAACAATATATATATATATATATATATATATTTTTTTTTTACAAATGTTCGCTTTAAAAATGTGTATTCAAAGATTTGCACACATTTTCACAATCTTTCAATAATAGCAGATCTATATCAGCTATTTTTGAATAGCGTTCCCGGTCTTAGTGGGTTAAGTGAATCTGTTTCACTTACCGACTCCGGCATCTGACGAGACTGACATTTTTCTGACAGTCAGTCAAATCATGTCCGTGTCAATCTTTGAAAAAAAAAAAAAAAAAAACGGCAGGCAGGCAGCCCAACCACAGGAGGGGGCTCGCACAGATAGATTCAACAGGGATTTTAACAGTTTCTCCTCATAAGCCCCCGCTTTTCAGCGTAATCTCCCTCCGAGGACACATAATTCAGGCCCCATATTTGAGTCTAGTGATGAAACACCACGGTTGACGGGGGTCAGTGGGACATTCATATCCTGAGCTTGTTTATATGTATTTTTGTTGCAGTGGTGGAAAAAGTACTAAAATGTTTTATTTAAGTTAAAGTATCGATACTGCAATGTAGAAGTACTCCGTTACAAGTAAAGTCCGGAATTAAAATTTGACTTGATTAAAAGTACAAAGGTATTGGTATCAAAATGTACTTAAAGTACCAAAAGTAAAAGTACTAAAATGTTTGAAAATAGCAGATCTACAAGCTCACAACGCGTCGCGATGCGACGCGCTGTGAGCTTGTAGATCAGCTATTTTCAAACAGCCTAGGTATAAGATGGGGCTAAAGTGGTTAATGTATATGTTTTATAATGTAATGATTTACATCTAGGTCTATTTATATCTATATCTAAGTAACTAGTAACTAACGTTTTCAAATGATTGTAGTGGAGTAAAAGTACAATATTTGCCTCTGAGATGTAGTGGAGTAGAAGTAAAATAATAGACAATTGGAAATACTCCAGTAAAGTAAAAGTACCTCAAAATTGTTCTTAAGTACAGTACTTGAGTAAATGTACTTAGTTACTTTACACCGCTGATTTTTTTGTTTATTTTTTCAAGAGAAACAAAACCAGTTCATCGTTCTCCCTACAACTTCAAACATCGCGATATCACTTTTAGGTCACATGGCTATTAAAATAGAATGGTAAATTGTGCATATATGTAGACTGTAGCGAGTGCTTTATCAATGTGCATTACATTCTCACGCCATGCCCATGGGCACCAGACCTGCTCATCAGAAGCAGTATTAGGGGATCAGTGTCTTTGCTTATAGGGACACTTAAGCCTGCGACACTCCTGTATAGCCTGTAGGGGGGAGAGGCGGGGATCGAACTGGGCACCTTTTAAATTCTCAAGGGACCATTCTCCCTCCCGGGCCGCATATTATAGGGCACACAGGTGCACACATATCTACTGTACCATTCTGTTATATCAGTGGTTCTCAAACCTTTTCATGTGAAGGAAGGACCCCCCAAAATGATATGAATATGAATTTGGCTTTTCTTTTTTTTAAATCGTGAACATTTGTGCAAATCTTGGAATACATATTTTTTAAGCGAACATTTGTAAAATATTTTGTTCCAGGGACCCCCTAGAAGCAAAAAAAGCAGATTTGAGTTACAAATGTCCGCTTAAAAAAAAGAAATCTAATATTTGCAGAATGTTCACGATCTAAAAAAAAATAGCAGATCTACAAGCTCATAGCGCGGCACTCTGTGCCGCGCGATGAGCTATTTTTGAATAGCCAAAGAAGTCTAAAATGACATGGCTAAAGTGGTTAAAATGATTGTGACGCTATATGAACTCATATTGCTGGGGACCCCTTGATACCCCCCCCAAACCCTGCCCCCCAAGGACCCCTGGGGGTCCCCGGACCACACTTTGAGAACCACCTTGTTATAGGGCAGACAGTGGGCACATAATACTGTAGCACACGGGGTTGCGTACAGCAAAAAGAAATCTGTGCCACAGCTGAGCGGTGTGAAGAATAAAGGGTTTCGCTCGCTGTATAGGCATCGAATCTGCCACTAAAAATACTCTAAAATAAAAATGTCACTACACTGACGCGTCTCGCACTGCGCTGCGATCCGCCGCTCGCTCGCTGTGCACGAGGAGGAGTAAAAAAGAGAAAAAAACTGTGTGTGTGTGGGGGCTGTCGAGAGGCAGACAGAGTTATCAGGTGAAGCGATGACAGCACAGACGTATCGTTCTTTTATAGAACTCAGAAAGAGAAGCTTCCCAATACAGTACAGTGTTGGGAAGTAACCAAGTACATTTACTATAACGTACTGTATTTAAGTCCAATTTTGAGGTAGTTTAACTTTACTTGAGTATTTCTTAGGGGTGTGCCGACTGCCGATATATCGTCCCGCGATATATCGTGATACGTTTTCATGACGATATGTATTGTTTTGGCGTTTTTGAAAAACGTGAGTTACAGTGAAAGTGGTCACTCCGGATTATAGTTCACAGCGTGATTTTTTATAAAACAATAAAAAAAATAACGGACAGGATTTCCCGTCCGTGGCAATGATATCCATTGCAGAATCGGACGGGAATTCCCGTCTGTGGCAATGAAAGAGTTAAGAAAACCCCCCCAAAATAGCTGATCTACAAACTCTTCCTCTAATTTAGCTATTTGTCGTATGAAAAAGCAAATAGGGTTTAAGAGGTTAAGCAAATATCCCCCCACCCCATGTGTGTGTGGGTCATAGCTATATCCTGCCAAATCCAGCAAAGATTTGAGTGAATTTTTTTCGCAACTTAATGTTAAGATTTTTCAAAAATAGCAGATCTACAAGCTAATAGCGCGGCACTCGGTGCCTCGCTATGAGCTGGTATATCTGCTATTTTTGAATAGCAAAAGTATAGAAGGTTAAAATGATTGTGATGCTATATTAACACATTTTGCTGGGGACCCCCTGGAACCCCCACCCAAGGACCCCTGGGGGGTCCCCGGACCCCACTTTGAGAACCAATGCTCTAAAGATATCGGAGTCAGCCTTGAAGAATGAAAAAAACAAACTCACATCGCTAAAACCTGGAATTCAGACAGCCACATTCAATTGAGAATTCCATTAAACATAACCACTGAGCTAATTTAATGATGACACAATTAATTTGGCACGTCACTGTTACTTCTTTTCTTGCCAATGCTGCTGTAATTCTCCTGATAAGAAGCCATTTTCTTTCCCTGAGACTGATTAAACACATTTATCTGATGAGAAACAGCCCCCATGCTAAGCGGCAGCTCTGCGGGGGGTCCCTCTATTGTACATCTCTGTATCCGCATTAAGACGCTTTTCATTCTGATTTACACGTTACTGTAAGCCCCCGGTTCGTACTTTCGTCTCGCGCCGAGAATAGCAGACGTATAAGCTCATGGCGAATCGCTAGACGCGTCGCGCTGTTGAGCTTGTAGATCGGCTATTCTCACGCGCGACACAATTGGGTGACGGGGCATAAATTAGGCTTTAATGAGAGTTTATGTTTGCTGACGCGGTGGTGTGAGCCGAGGACAAATGTTTCTTCGTCTTTTTCAAAGATGAAACATTTGGTGATAAAACACCTGCGGTTGTAATTAGACTGCTTTGATGTGCGCTGGGTTGCAGGTGTTTCACTGCGTTCAGTGTGTGTGTGTGTGTGTGTGTGTGTGTGTGTGTGTGTGTGTGTGTGTGTGTGTGTGTTTGTGTGTGTGTGTGTGTGTGTGTGTGCCTGAGTACTAGAGCAAGTGTAGTAGAATTTGATGATATAGACATTGGATGGGGGAAATCTTCCTGCTGGTTGTTTTATGTAATACAAAAAAAAAGTTAGTCTTACATGCTTAGGAAAACATATGGTTAGGTTTGGCATTTTAGAGGTTAGGGTTTAGGGGTTGCGGTTGGAGTTATGCCTGATTTATACTTAGTTCAGCACCCCCGAAATAGCTGATTTACAAGCTCACAATGTGACACTATTTTCGGCTTTTGTCTCATGTTGCAAATTGCAAAATTAGCATTGGCATTCATATAAAATTGGCGTCCAAAAACGTTGATGTCCTCACAAATATAGTAATACAAATGTGTGTGCGTGTGTGTGTGTGTGTGTGTGTGTGTGTGTGTGTGTGTGTGTGTGTGTGTGCTCCAGGTTGCTGGCCTGGTGCCCAGATCAATGAGCAGCTGGTCAGGCTGACAGAGTAAGACCAGGGGTGACTGGCTATCCACTGCTTTACTCAGTCAACACCCCTTCTGTGTGTGTGTGTGTGTGTGTGTGTGTGTGTGTGTGTGTGTGTGTGTGTGCGCGCGCTCGTGCGCGTGTCAGGCACACAGTGTAAAGAGTCATAGCGGCAGGTTGCTAGGACTTTAACCTCTGTCAGCGCTCCCTATGACGGCATAAGCAGCTGCTTCGGCGTTCAGCCGTTACACACAGTCTGAGAACGACAGCCTGCTAACTGTTCAGCTGGGAAAAACCTGACCACATGAACGACAAGCATCCCTCCCTATTCTGACGTAATACAGGCTAGCACGCGGTGGAAAAAAAAGGTAAACGTTTTGCCAAAACCTAAGCATAGACCGCTGGGGGTGACCCCGGTCAACAAAGTACATTGTTGCTGTCGGTGCAGAAACCTCTTATCTGGCGTCCAGGCACTTGTGTCGCGGGTTCGAGTCCCGGTCCTGACAAACTTTTTGCTGTGGGTCTCTCCCTGTCTCTCTCTCTCCCTCTTTCCCTCTTTCCTGTCCATCTTCACTTAAACCAGGGGTCTTCAACGTTTTCAGGCCAAGGACCCCCTAGCTGAGAGAGAGATGAAGCAGGGACCCCCTCTATATTGTATAAAATTGTGTTTCAGATTCAACTTTTTTTGTTTACTTGGTCTGCTCTTTTTTCCCTCTACACCTATACCTCTAAAAAATAGCAGATCTACAAGCTCACAACGCCTTGCAGCGCGAGGCGTTGGCTTAAATTCTCCTCAGAAAAGGGATGCTAGGGTCCAAGTGGTTACGGTAAAAAAAATAATCATATCAAACAAAGATTTGGCAGACCCCCTGTAGTAACTCTGAGGACCCCCTAGGGGTCCCGGACCCCCTGTTGAAGACCCCTGACTTAAACTATCAATAAACGCAGAAAAGCACCCAAAAAAAAGGAAAAATAAACCTCTTATCTCCATATTCTAACTTCTTGTCATCTTCTCTTTTTGATTGATGCTAGCGACCGACCAAGATAAGGCTACTATGCAAACATAATCTTGGTCACTTGTTCTCATGTCTTTTGTCTCTTTGATGTTTTTTTCTGGACCACAAATTAATGTTAAGAATGTGATTTAAATGTGCATGTTATTTAGACAGATGCTAGATTCATGGTTTATCTGGTATCCTACTTTCTCAAGGCACTATGCTGTTCTCTCTGCATTCTATTTATGCCATTAGTTACCTTGTTTATTAATAATAATAATAATAATAACAATTACAATTACAAATATCAAATTATTAACACACGACAAACGTAGGGCTTCCATTATTACTATGTGTTTATTTTAACCAGGTTTGCCCGTTGAGGTTCACTTCACATTTTCTTAGAGTTTGGGCTCCAAAGTGGACACATCATCCGCCAACATGAGATAGAGCCAGCGCGTTTAATTACTGTTTTGCTCAGGTCTGAAGTCTGAAGTACCTGAAAAAAAAGAGAAGAAAACCCCAAAAGAAAACCATAATTGGTGTTTTTGCGTACCGTCAGACATCCCATGAGGCTTTGCTCGAAAGGTCTCTGGAAGGCCCGGGGATCTCCACACCAGTCCAGCAGCTCCGTGGCCGCCGTCTGGAAGTTGGCCGGGTTCTGTAAGTGCTGTTACAAAAAAACAAACAAGGAAAGAGACACTGCAGTTAGAAACCACACAGAATAAGCCTTTTTCTTCCTCCCCTCCAGACATTAACCCATTAAGACCTGAGGCCTACAAATGCCTTCTAAAGCAGTAGTTCTCAAACTTTTTGGTGTCAAGGACGCCCAAAACGATATGTATTCTGGCTGCACGGGGGTTTAAATCAAAATGATTCAACACTTTCAAGATTTTTCTAAAATGTTCAAAAATAGCAGATGTACAACTTGTATATCTGCTATTTTTGAGAACCACTGTTCTAAATCCTACGAGTTTTCAGAAAAACTTGCTATATAAATTAGATGGCAAAAAAATATGTGTATGAGCAATGCATATAGTTTTACATTCTCCCTATTTAGTTTCTATGCCCATATAACAACTGAAATAATCAAATACAAAAAGGTTAGTGTAAATGAAATCTTGCCAAGGCACATTTGGTGAGGACAACAAACCACAAAGAGGTGTGAAACATGTCCACCCTTCTTTACACCTGAGAGGGGGAGGTGATTGTTTTCCTCTTTGAGAGCATTTAGGGGAGACAAAAAAATCTGCTTTCATTGATTAAAAACATATTGTTACAATGGGCAACCATGATTAAATCCCACATTCTAGCTAGAAACACCTATACTAGCATAAGCTGCTGGCGTTTGTTATTTGTGACCAAAACATAGAGATACAATTCATCTAAGTTTAAATTAGCTGTCATCTTAACTTTATACGGCAGAAGGAAAATAATACATTAAATGTACGTTTACGCCTCAAAATCTGTTTTTGTTGAAAACTTCTGCTGAGATGAAATGATCATTCTACCCTTCCATAGGCAGAGAGAGGACCCGACTGAAAATGTGCAGAAGAAGACTACCCCTCTAGCTTGTTTCTGATTAGAATTATTGAGTGTGTTACGTTTGCTCCCTGTTAATCTTAACCCCAGTCTCCATACATCTGTATAAGAGATGTCCACTTGTGATCACCCAGAATGCAACTGGTGAACAGGCCCATAGACACCCAGGATGAAATAAATCTAAAGATTGACTCAAAATATGTAGAGGGCATAGTATACACATCCAATGTGCTGATGTATTATCTATGAAGGCAGTGAGTTCATAATCATTTAGTTTTGACACATTTAATTCATCTTTATCTTGTGGCAATGACCATTCAAACAACATTTATAAAGGTAATGGGTCAAACTCTGAGTGGTAAGAGTGAGTTTCCGCTTTTATACTTTGTCAATGGAACATACGTTTGTTCTTTTGACATGTACAAAATGAGGATATCGCACCGGAGTCAGAGTGTGGTGGTAACGTTGCATACAACATTAATGGTTGTATTAATGGTAATGTTGCATACAACATGTTGCATACAACATTACCACCTTGCAAGAAATATGTGCATATGAGTAACTATGTAATGTCTATGTTTCCTGGAGAAGAAAGTGGAAGACTTGGTCAAAAAAATGGCCTCAGAGCACCTTTTTATTTGTAAGACATTCAGAGGATTCATTATACATGTTTGGCTCAAACATGACAGAAGCAGCAAACTTTCAGCTTACAAAGAGTTAAATACAGAACAACAAGGGGGTGTTTCTTTTAGTGCAATGTCTGTGATGTTTTAATATTCACTCAATATTCACTCATGTAAGACTGTACAACAATTACAACAGTTATGTAGAGTATCAGACCAGACTCCATTTTTGACAAAACTGACAGAACTAATTTAACTTTGAGCATGAAGCTCTCAGATGGCTCCCTGTCCTTGATTTTCCCTAAATAGTCCATGTATACACATGTGTAACTTTAACATTCCAAAATGTTCTTTTCGAAACAAAATATGACCATGTTAATCCACAAAAGCCTGTTATTTGGGGTCAAATTATGCGTGTCAGTTGTTCACACACCTGGTGAGACAGTGACACATCTAATTGTAATCAATGACCACATTTGCATGGATATAGGTCATTTTCTACAGCTAAGTGATCATTCACAAGACAAAAGGAATGTTGCAGTGCAGGTGTGAAGTGGGTGAGGGAGATATAAGACCTTGTAATTCTACAGAACACAAGATGTTTGTCAAATAAATGAAGATGCTGTGATGTAAAATGAAGACTATGAACAGATTTTAGCAATCAGTTATTCCTTCACCTCACCAGGTTGTATTGTTCTGAAGGAATTTGGAGCAATCTTGTACAATAGGAAATGGATGGCCTATCTATCTTAATGGCTCTGCTTGACTAGCAAGATTGAGATGAGGGAAACTCATCCACACGAGGACATGACTAGAGTTGTTTATTGTAAATTAAAGCAGCCTTTATAATGTAGCGAGTGGCACACAGTTCACAATCATTTGTCATTGGTTTGTGTATGGTATTTTAGGCAGCTTAACCGAGTAAAATTAATTCCACAGCGACCAAATTAAGATTTCTCTCCAGTGTGAATTCTCTGGTGTCTTTTAAGGCTGGACATCACAGAGAAGTGTTTTCCACACTGACCACATCCATAAGGTTTCTCTCCAGTGTGAATTCTCTGGTGTGTTTTAAGGCTGGACATCATAGAGAAGTGTTGTCCACACTGACCACATCCATAAGGTTTCTCTCCAGTGTGAATTCTCTGGTGTGTTTTAAGGTCGGACATTTGAGAGAAGTGATGTCCACACTGATCACAACCATACGGTTTCTCTCCAGTGTGAATTCTCTGGTGTGTTGTAAGGCTGGACATCACAGAGAAGTGTTGTCCACACTGATCACACCCATATGGTTTCTCTCCAGTGTGAATTCTCTGGTGTTTTTTAAGGTTGGACATTCGAGAGAAGTGGTGTCCACACTGATCACATCCATAGGGTTTCTCTCCAGTGTGAATTCTCTGGTGTTTTATAAGGTCGGACATTTGAGAGAAGTGTTGTCCACACTGATCACAACCATAAGGTTTCTCTCCAGTGTGAATTCTCTGGTGTGTTTTAAGGTGGGCCATTTGAGAGAAGTGTTGTCCACACTGTTCACAGTTATAAGGTTTCTCTCCAGTGTGAATTCTCTGGTGTGTTTTAAGGTGGGCCATTAGAGAGAAGTGTTGAATTGTGTGAATTCTCTGATGTATTTTAAGTTTGGACATGCAACTGAAGTGTTGTCCACACTGATCACAGCAGTGTTGTTTTGGTTTAGCCAATCGTCTTTGTTCATTCACTGCTGGTAGCACAGGGAAGTCAGGCTGATGATTCAACACTGGATTGCAGAGGAAGACAAAGGAAATATGGTTGAGAGATGGGAATAGAGTACAAATGTGCAACTTAATTAAATGAAGTTGTTCCCTAGAACATTGGGAGTTAACCACCTATATATATATATATATATATATATATATATATATATATATATATATATATATATATATATATATATATATAGGTGGTTTAACTCCCAATGTTGCTGCTTTGCCTCCTTTGTCTGTTGCTTGTTTGTATATTGTATATATTATATATATATATATATATATATATATATATATATATATATATATATATATATATATATATATAATATAATATATATATAAGCAACAAACAAAGGAGTCAAAGCAGCAATAAAGAGCAGAAATAATCTACAGCAAAGCTACAGGTTGAATTAAAATGAAACACAAGTTTAAGTTTAAGACAAAGTATAAGAGTATTAAGAGAAGCTTAATTTAAAACTTGAAAAGTAATACAACATTTGTACGACAGAGCAGGGAAATTAAAACTAGAAAGGAGGTAGAGAAAGTAACATACCATTTTCTTTGGGTCCCTCCTGTTCAGCAGAACTGTCCCTGGTTGGGTTGAGAGAGTTCATCTTCAACTGAATTCTGGAGTCCACAGTCAGATCTGATCAGAATTGATTGATATCCTGGAGGAGTTGTGGATACATTACAACTACAAACTCTTGTTATACTAGAGAGCCTGGGGGTGGAGCCAGTAACGGCTTTGAATGATTGGACAAAGAGAACAATACAACCAAGTCTCCACCAATCACAACCTAACATACTTCTACATCCCCCTACATGTGCTCCGCCCCTCCTTCGTCCCCCAGACATGCTCCATCCATGCAACCTTCTAGAAACTGTTGACTTTCTGTTACAAGAGAACCAAGAGCATCAAGATGCATCAATAATATTGTGGATGAATTGACTTGACGTGTGTAACTGTAACATTCCAAAATGTTCTTCTGGAAACAAAATATGACCATGTTATTCCACAAAAGCCTGTTATTTGGGGTCAAATTATTCTTGTCAGTTGTTCACACACCAAATTCATCTAATTGTAATCAATGACCACATTTGCATGGATATAGGTCCTTTTCTAAAGACAGCTAAGCGATCATTCACAAGACAAAAGGAATGTTGCAGTGCAGGTGTGACGTGGGTGACGGATATATTTCTAAAGATGTTGTCATTCAAGAGATCACAATAAGTTTGGCAAATAAATGAAGACGCTGTGATGTACAATAAAGAATATGAACGGAACATAGCAGGCAGTTATTCCTTCACCTCACCAGGTTGTATTGTTCGGAAGGAATTTGGAGCAATCGTGTAAAATAAGAACTTGAATGGCCTATCTATCTTAATGACTCTGCTTGAATGAATAGCAAATGCAAATGAAAGCACGACATGAGAAATGGTTAGCAGTGATGACCGTTACAGAAAAAGGTGAAATTAGATGTATATTTTTACTTTTCATATAAGAGATAGTTTGAGTGAAAGTTCTATTTATGTAATGTAACTTAATTCATCACATTACATTCACAAATGTGAACCTTGACAATAATCTAATTTGGTCAGCTGTTGCACCTTGACACACCCCCCTGACCTCTCACCATCACACAGTTGCAGTGCAGGTGTGAAGTGGGTGAGGGAGATATTTCTAAAGACCTTGTAATTCTACAGAACACAAGATGTTTGTCAAATAAATGAAGATGCTGTGATGTACAATGCTTGTAAAATAGTTCTGAATAGAATTGAGGATGACAGCTGGACGGTGTCGTGTAATCGGGTCCTGGGGGTCCTGGATGTGTTTATAAAACATGTATATATGTACTATGAAGACTAAAAAAAGAAATGTACAAGCTCATTCTAATTGATTATATTTGAAGGGAGAGAGACACAGTGGAGCCGGGAGATAGCCACAATGTTCATTGGGTTGTCTGATGTTTCTGCTATTGATGTGTTGATCAGTCAACACTTTAAGTATCCTGGCTTTTGTCCTAGAGCAGGAGTTCATCTTTAGGCGTGAACCAAAACAAGTCACCGGGCCAAGTCTTTTGTCACCTAGCAGTCTGATTACAATATACTATTGTCTTTATGCAAGGGTGATGGCTAAGGTGAATGCATCTGTTATCTCTCTCTCTCCAAAAAAACTCTAGTAAAAGTAATGCAGATCTAAATTGAATTCATGTATCATTCTTATTTCACAGTAAAATATTATTTTGTAGTAAGTACACAAGAATGAACGTTGGTGAAATGTGGTTGGGGAAGAAACCAGTTATTTTCATGTAACTTGTCTTCTTGAATCTAAGGAAAATGTCAAGTTCTTTTAAATCATCTATTTTTGTTTAAATCATTCATACGAGGTTGAATACATGTGTGGTCTCTTTTGAAGATAATAAGATGTTAAACAAAGATGTCATAATATGAGCTTGTGTAAAAGTACAGTTTTATAGATAAGGGTTAAAGAAAATTGTGTGAAAATGTGTGAAGGAGGCAGATCCATTGTGTGCGAAAGGCTGGCCAAGAAGTTTATTGTTCTTAAAAACCTGTTTGTGAGTGGTCAGAAAAAGGACCAGGGGGAAGGTCCTATGTCAAATGTCTGTATAAAGGATGTTGTTCTTCTTGTCAGAAGAGGACAGGTGGTTCTCGTTTTAAACTTAAACAGTACACTAAAATATGTATCTGAAAACAGCTGAGGTGAGAAATAGGCAGTGCTGCAGTATAAACATGCTTTGGCACGGCCTCTCTCTCTGCCTCAAGACGCATGAGTGCCGACATAGCAGAAGGGATCCCATAGCCGGGGGGATGGGATCTGTCGGCTGAGAGTCTGATTGGCTGAGAGATAACCAGCCTCCGTTTCACAAGAACACTTCAAAATAAAAGGTAGAAAAAAAAGCCACCAAAACTGAACTTTAAGTACAAATTGGAAGAATAGAAACCCGGCTGAAACCTAAATAGTTTTATAGCATCTGTCCCCCTCCTTTCCCAAGCCTCCTCTGGCTTGATTTAACGCCTTGTGCTTCTGCACAACCCTGTGAGGACCCCCGGTTCCCCCTTTCATTGAAAACACATTGTTACAATTGACCCCGGTCATTACAATTCATACGTTTACAAATCCATTCATCTCAAAATCTGTTTTTGTTGAAAACTTCTGCTGAGATGAAATGATCATTCTACCCTTCCATAGGCAGAGAGAGGACCCTACTGAACATGTGCAGAAGAAGACTACTCCTCTAGCTTGTTTCTGATTAGAATTATTGAGTGTGTTACGTTTGCCCCCTGTTAATTTTGACCCCAGTCTCCATACATCTGTATAAGAGATGTCCACTTGTGATCACCCAGAATGCAACTGGTGAACAGGCCCATAGACACACAGGATGAAATAAATCTAAAGATTGACTCAAAATATGTAGAGGGCATACTGTAGTATACACATCCACGGCGCTGATGTATTATCTATGAAGGCAGTGAGTTCATAATCATTTAGTTTTGACACATTTAATTCATCTTTATCTTGTGGCAATGACCATTCAAAGTAGTAATTTGGTGGTTTGTGATCAACAACATTTATAAAGGTAATGGGTCAAACTCGGAGTGGTAAGAGAGAGTTTCCTCTTTTATACTTTGTCAATGGAACAAACGTTTGTTCTTTTGACATGTACAAAATGAGGATATCGCACCGGAGTCAGAGTGTGGTGGTAATGTTGCATACAACATTACCACCTTGCAATAATGTCTATGTTTCCTGGAGAAGAAAGTGGAAGACTCAGTCAAAAAATCAGCTTCAGGGCACCTTTTTATTTGTAAGACAATCAGAGGATTAATTATAAATGTTTGGCTCAAACATGACGGAAGTTAAATACAGAACAACAAGGGGGTGTTTCTTTTAGTGCATTGTCTGTGATGTTTTAATATTCACTCAATATTCACTCATGTAAGACTGTACAACAATAACTGTTGTGTAGAGAATCAGACCAGGCTAAAAACTAAAAGTGAAGGTAGCTACTCAGGTGAAATAAATGGATGTCAAAATGAGAGATTTTTGACAAAACTGACAGAACTCTTAAAGGATCAACACCATGAATTTAAAACAAAATTGATATTTAATATCATATGGTGTATGTCCCTCAAACCTTTTTCAAAAGGTTTGAGTCTAAATCATCACTCAGATATACTCATCCCAAGTCAATTGTCTCTGGCTTATACAGCACTTTCAGCTGCAATACCAAAACGTCCTCTTGGGCAGGGGGGGCTACTGAATAATTCTGTCTGTTAATAAAAAAAAATATTTAAAACAAATATTAAAAAAAAAGAAAGGAAAATTCTGCATTAAAAGAAGCATCTAAGAAAAATACAAAATCGGAAAAAAAACACTGAACATTTTTGAACAATTCCACCAAGTGTTTGAGGTGCCTGTTTCACCCACTTCCGGGGGGCGGAGCCAAAATCCGAGCCCGAAGTATTTATTCGTAGACCCCCACTTAGGGGGGGGTAGAAAAAGTTTCGGAGCGATTCGGGCACTTTTCATTTAACATTGGGTTTGCCATCATTAATGTTTGTGACATCAGAAACATTTCCGTTCAGACACGCCCATTCTGGAAATCCACGAAATGACTGAATTAAAAAAAAACCCAACATTTTTTGGGGTACAAGAGACACTGGGGACCCCAAAAAATACCAAAAAACAAGAAAAAGGTGATTTTCATGGTGTAGACCCTTTAACTTTGAGCATGAAGCTCTCAGATGGCTCCCCGTCCTTGATTTTCCCTAAATAGTCCATGTATACACATGTGTAACTTTAACATTCCAAAATGTTCTTTTGGAAACAAAATATGACCATGTTCATCCACAAATGCCTCTTATTTGAGGTCAAATTACACTTGTCAGTTGTTCACACACCTCTAATTTCAATCAATGACCACATTAGCATGGATATAGTCAAATTAAGATTTCTCTCCAGTGTGAATTATCCGGTGTTTTTTAAGGTTGGACATCACAGAGAAGTGTTGTCCACACTGATCACACCCATAAGGTTTCTCTCCAGTGTGAATTCTCTGGTGTGTTTTAAGACTGGACATCAAAGTGAAGTGTTGTCCACAATGATCACACCCATATGGTTTCTCTCCAGTGTGAATTCTCTGGTGTGTTTTAAGGTTGGCCATTTGAGAGAAGCATTGTCCACACTGTTCACAGCTATAGGGTTTCTCTCCAGTGTGAATTATCTGGTGTGTTTTAAGACTGGACATCACAGAGAAGTGTTGTCCACACTGATCACACCCATAAGGTTTCTCTCCAGTGTGAATTCTCTGGTGTGTTTTAAGGTCGGACATTTGAGAGAAGTGTTGTCCACACTGATCACACCCATGAGGTTTCTCTCCAGTGTGAATTCTATGGTGTTTTTTAAGGTTGGACATCACAGAGAAGTGTTGTCCACACTGATCACACCCATAAGGTTTCTCTCCTGTGTGAATTCTCTTGTGTGTTTTAAGGTTGGCCATTTGAGAGAAGCGTTGTCCACACTGATCACACCCATAAGGTTTCTCTCCAGTGTGAATTTTCTGGTGTTTTTTAAGGTAGGACATCACAGAAAAGTGTTTTCCACACTGATCACACCCATAAGGTTTCTCTCCAGTGTGAATTCTCTGGTGTGTTTTAAGGTGGGCCATTTGAGAGAAGCGTTGTCCACACTGTTCACAGCTATAGGGTTTCTCTCCAGTGTGAATTCTCTGGTGTGGTTTAAGCTGGGCCATTTGAGAGAAGCGTTGTCCACACTGTTCACAGCTATAGGGTTTCTCTCCAGTGTGAATTCTCTGGTGTGTTTTAAGGCTGGCAATTTGAGAGAAGCGTTGTCCACACTGTTCACAGCTATAGGGTTTCTCTCCAGTGTGAATTCTCTGGTGTGTTTTAAGGCTGGCCATTTGAGAGAAGCGTTGTCCACACTGTTCACAGCTATATGGTTTCTCTCCCGTGTGAATTCTCTGGTGTTTTTTAAGGCTGGACATCACAGAGAAGTGTTGTCCACACTGATCACACCCATAAGGTTTCTCTCCAGTGTGAATTCTCTGGTGTCTTTTAAGGTGGGTCATTTGAGAGAAGCGTTGTCCACACTGATCACATCCATAGGGTTTCTCTCCAGTGTGAATTCTCTGATGTATTTTAAGTTTGGACATGCAACTGAAGTGTTGTCCACACTGATCACAGCAGTGTTGTTTTGGTTTAGCCACACTTCTTTGTTCATTCACTGCTGGCAGCACAGGGAAGCCAGGCTGATGATTCAACACTGGATTGCACAAAGACAAAGGAAATATGGTTGAGAGATGGGAATAGAGATACAAATGTACAACTTAATTACATAAAGTTGTTCCCTAGAAAATTGGGAGTTAACCACCAGCCAACCATGGTAATATGTATATATTATTACTGTATGTATATATATATATATATATATATATATATATATATATATATATATATATATATATATATATAACAAGCAACAAAAAAGGAGGCAAAGAAGCAATACAGAGCAGAAATAATCTACAGCAAATCTACGGGTCGAATTAAAATGAAGCAAAAGTTTCAGTTTAAAAAGTATAAGATTGAGACAAGTAGTGAGACCGCTTAATTTAGAACTTGAAGAGTAAAGTAATACAACATTTTTACGACAGAGCAGGGAAATTAAAACTAGAAAGGTGGTAGAGAAAGTAACATACCATTTTCTTTGGGTCCCCCCTGTTCAGCAGAACTGTCCCTGGCTGGGTTGAGAGAGTTCATCTTCAAATGAATTCTGGAGTCCACAGTCAGATCTGATCAGAATTGATTGATATCCTGGAGGAGTTGTGGATACATTACAACTACAAACTCTTGTTATACTAGAGGGCCTGGGGTGGAGCCAGTAACTGCTTTGAATGATTGGACAAAGAGAACAATACAACCAAGTCCCCACCAATCACAACCTAACATACTTCTACACCCCCTACATGTCTCACCCCCCTTAATGGCTCTGCTTGAATGAATAGCAAATGTAAATTAAAGCAGGACATGAGAAATGGTTAGCAGTGATGACCGTTACAGAAAAAGGTGAAATTAGATGTATATCTTTACTTTTCATATAAGAGGTAGTTTGAGTGAAAGTTCTATTTATGTAATGTAACTTAATTCATCACATTACATTCACAAATGTGAACCTTGATATTAAAACATCTAATTTGGTCAGCTGTTGCACCATGACACATCCTGACCTCTCACCATGACACAAGGGTCAATAAGCAGAACATTGTACATCCCATCTTAAGACCCGACTCAGATAAGATAATGATTTCATATTCACTCATATATTCATTAATGAGTGAATACAACATTGTTGAAGTCTGAAGATACTGATTGTCTGTGTACTGTGCATTCATTTCATAATATATGCATTTATAAATACAGGGTCTCATATTCATATATTTTACATCAATCTTATAGGAATTAAGACATATTTGAATTAATTGAAGATTACAAATCCATTCACACACCTCACCAGGTTGTATTGTTCTGAAGGAATTTGGAGCAATCTTGTAAAATAGTTCTGAATAGAATTGAGGATTACGGCTGGACAGTGTTGTGTAATCGGGTCCTGGATGTGTTTATAAAACATGTATATATGTACTATGAAGACTAAAAAACTAAATGTACAAGCTCATACTAATTGATTATATTTGAAGGGAGAGACAGTGGAGCCGGGAGATGTTCATTGGGTTGTCTGATGTTTCTGCTATTGATGTGTTGATCAGTCAACACTTTAAGTATCCTGGCTTTTGTCCTAGAGCAGGAGTTCATCTTTATGTGTGAACCAAAACAAGTCACCGGGCCAATATTGTAATCAGCCTGCTATTTCACCTAGCAAGCTGATTACAATATACTATTGTCTTTATGCAAGGGTGATGGCTAAGGTGAATGCATCTCTCTCTCCTCTGGTAAAGTAATGCAGATCTAAATTGAATTCATGTATTATTCTTATTTCATAGTAAAATATTATTTTGTAGTAAGTACACAAGAATGAATGTTGGTGAAATGTGGTTGGGGAAGAAACCAGTTATTTTCATGTAACTTGTCTTCTTGAATCTAAGGAAAATGTCAAGTTCTTTTAAATCATCTATTTTTGTTTAAATCATTCATACGAGGTTGAATACATGTGTGGTCTTATTTTGAAGATGTCAGAAGATGTCATAATATCACCTTGTGTAAAAGTACAGTTTTATAGATAAGGGTTAAAGAAAATTGTGTGAAAATGTGTGAAGGAGGCAGATCCATTGTGTGCGAAAGGGTGGCCAAGAAGTCTATTGTTCTTAAAAACCTGTTTGTGAGTGGTCAGAAAAAGGACCAGGGGGAAGGTCCTATGTCAAATGTCTGTATAAATGATGTTGTTCTTCTTGTCAGAAGAGGACAGGTGGTTCTCGTTTTAAACTTAAACAGTACACTAAAATATGTATCTGAAAACAGCTGAGGTGAGAAATAGGCAGTGCTGCAACATAAATATGCTTTGGCACTGCCTCTCTCTCTCTCTCTCTCTCTCTCTCTTTGTCTCAAGACGCATGAGTGCCGACACAGCAGAAGGGATCCCAGAGCCGGGGGGGTGGGGGGGGGGGGGTGGGACTGGTCGGCTGAGACTCTGATTGGCTGAGAGATAACCAGCCTCCGTTTCACAAGAACACTTCAAAATAAAGTTAGGCAAAAAAGCCACCACAACTGAACTTTAAGTACAAATTGGAAGAATAGAAACCTGACTGAAACCTAAATAGTTTTGTAGCATCTGTCCCCCTCCTTTCCCAAGCCTCCTCTGGCTTGATTTAACGCCTTGTGCTTCTGCACAGCCCTGTGAGGACCCCCGGTTCCCCCTTTCATTGAAAACACATTGTTACAATTGACCCCGGTCATTACAATTCATACGTTTACAAATCCATTCATCTCAAAATCTGTTTTTGTTGAAAACTTCTGCTGAGATGAAATGATCATTCTACCCTTCCATGGCAGAGAGAGGACCCTACTGAACATGTGCAGAAGAAGACTACTCCTCTAGCTTGTTTCTGATTAGAATTATTGAGTGTGTTATGTTTGCCCCCTGTTAATTTTGACCCCAGTCTCCATACATCTGTATAAGAGATGTCCACTTGTGATCACCCAGAATGCAACTGGTGAACAGGTCCATAGACACACAGGATGAAATAAATCTAAAGATTGACTCAAAATATGTAGAGGGCGTACTGTACTGTAGTATACACATCCACGGTGCTGATGTATTATCTATGAAGGCTATGAAGGAGTTCATTATCATTTAGTTTTGACACATTTAATTTATCTTTATCTTGTGACAATGACCATTCAAAGTAGTAATTTGGTGGTTTGTGATCAACAACATTTATAAAGGTAATGGATCAAACTCAGAGTGGTAAGAGTGAGTTTCCTCTTTTATACCCTTGTCAATGGAACAAACGTTTGTTCTTTTGACATGTAAAAATATGTTTAAGAGGATATCGCACCGGAGTCAGACTGTGGTGGTAACGCGGTTGCATACAACATTAATGGTTTTATTAATGGTAATGTTGGATACAACATTACCACCTTGCAAGAAACAAGTGCATATGAGTAACTATGTAATGTCTATGTTTCCTCGAGAAGAAAGTGGAAGACTCAGTCAAAAAATCGGCCTTAGAGCACCTTTTTATTTGTAAGACAATCAGAGGATTCATTATAAATGTTTGGCTCAAACATGACAGAAGCCGCAAAATTTCAGCTTACAAAGAGTTAAATACAGAACAACAAGGGGGTGTTTCTTTTAGTGCAATGTCTGTGATGTTTTAATATACACTCAATATTCACTCATGTAAGACTGTACAACAATAACAACAGTTATGTAGAGAATCAGACCAGACTAAAAACTAAAAGTGAAGGTAGCTACTCAAGTGAAATAAATGAATTTCAAAATGACCGATTTTTGACAAAACTGACAGAACTCATTTAACTTTGAGCATGAAGCTGTCAGATGGCTCCCCGTCCTTGATTTCCCCTAAATAGTCCATGTATACACATGTGTAATTTTAACATTCCAAAATGTTCTTTTGGTAACAAAATATGACCATGTTCATTCACAAAAGCCTGTTATTTGGGGTCAAATTACGCTTGTCAGTTGTTCATACACCTGGTGAGACAGTAATACATCTAATTGTAATCAATGACCACATTTGCATGGATATAGGTCATTTTCTAAAGACAGCTAAGTGATCATTCACAAGAAAAAAGGAATGTTGCAGTGCAGGTGTGAAGTGGGTGAGGGATATCTTTCTAAAGACCTTGTAATTCTACAGAACACAAGATGTTTGTCAAATAAATTAAGATGCTGTGATGTACAATGAAGACTATGAACAGAATTTAGCAATCAGTTATTCCTTCACCTCACCAGGTTGTATTGTTCTGAAGGAATTTGGAGCAATATTGTAAAATAGGAAATAGAATGGCCTATCTATCTTAATGGCTCTGCTTGACTAGCAAGATTGAGACGAGAGAAACTCATCCACACAAGGACATGACTAGAGTTGTTTATTGTAAATGAAAACATCCTTTACAATGTAGCGAGTGTCACACAGTTCACAATCATTAAGTCATTGGTTTGTGCATGTATAGCATTTTAGGCTTCTTAACTGACTAAAATTAATTCCACATCGACCAAATTAAGATTTCTCTCCAGTGTGAATTCTCTGGTGTGTTTTAAGGCTGGATATCACAGAGAAGTGTTTTCCACACTGATCACACCCATAAGGTTTCTCTCCAGTGTGAATTCTCTGGTGTTTTTTAAGGTTGGACATCACAGAAAAGTGTTTTCCACACTGATCACACCCATAGGGTTTCTCTCCAGTGTGAATTCTCTGGTGTGTTTTAAGGTGGGCCATTTGAGAGAAGCGTTGTCCACACTGTTCACAGCTATAGGGTTTCTCTCCAGTGTGAATTCTCTGGTGTGTTTTAAAGCTGTCCAGTAGAGAGAAGTGTTGTCCACACTGATCACATCCATAGGGTTTCTCTCCAGTGTGAATTCTCTGGTGTTTTTTAAGGCTGGACATCACAGAGAAGTGTTGTCCACACTGATCACACCCATATGGTTTCTCTCCAGTGTGAATTCTCTGGTGTGTTGTAAGGTGGGACATTCGAGAGAAGTGGTGTCCACACTGATCACATCCATAGGGTTTCTCTCCAGTGTGAATTCTCTGGTGTTTTTTAAGGTCAGACATTTGAGAGAAGCGTTGTCCACACTGTTCACAGCTATAGGGTTTCTCTCCCGTGTGAATTCTCTGGTGTGATTTAAGGCGGGACATCACAGAGAAGTGTTGTCCACATTGATCACACCCATAAGGTTTCTCTCCAGTGTGAATTCTCTGGTGTGTTTTAAGGTGGGTCATTTGAGAGAAGCGTTGTCCACACTGATCACAACCATAGGGTTTCTCTCCAGTGTGAATTCTCTGATGTATTTTAAGTCTGGACATGCAACTGAAGTGTTGTCCACACTGATCACAGCAGTGTTGTTTTGGTTTAGCCACACTTCTTTGTTCATTCACTGCTGGCAGCACAGGGAAGCCAGGCTGATGATTCAACACTGGATTGCACAAAGACAAAGAAAATATGGTTGAGAGATGGGAATAGAGATACAAATGTACAACTTAATTACGTAAAGTTGTTCCCTAGAAAATTGGGAGCCAACCATGGTAATATATATATATATTATTACTGTATATATATATATATATATATATATATATATATCAAACAAGCAACAAACAAAGGAGGCAAAGAAGCAATAAAGAGCAGAAATAATCTACAGCAAATCTACGGGTCGAATTAAAATGCAGCAAAAGTTTAAGTTTAAAAAGTATAAGATTGAGACAAGTAGTGAGACAGCTTAATTTAAAACTTGAAGAGTAAAGTAATACAACATTTTTACGACAGATCAGGGAAATTAAAACTAGAAAGGTGGTAGAGAAAGTAACATACCATTTTCTTTGGGTCCCCCCTGTTCAGCAGAACTGTCCCTGGTTGGGTTGAGAGAGTTCATCTTCAAATGAATTCTGGAGTCCACAGTCAGATCTGATCAGAATGGATTGATATCCTGGAGGAGTTGTGGATACATTACAACTAAAAGCTCTTGTTATACTATAGAGCCTGGGGTGGAGCCAGTAACTGCATTGAATGATTGGACAAAGAGAACAATTACAACCAAGTCTCCACCAATCACAACCTAACATACTTCTACATCCCCCTACATGTGCTCCGCCCCTCCTTCGTCCCCCAGACATGCTCCATCCATGTAACCTTCTAGAAACTGTTGACTTTCTGTTACAAGAGAACCAAGAGCATCAAGATGCATCAATAATATTGTGGATGAATTGACTTGACGTGTGTAACTGTAACATTCCAAAATGTTCTTCTGGAAACAAAATATGACCATGTTATTCCACAAAAGCCTGTTATTTGGGGTCAAGGTATTCTTGTCAGTTGTTCACACACCAAATTCATCTAATTGTAATCAATGACCACATTTGCATGGATATAGGTCCTTTTCTAAAGACAGCTAAGCGATCATTCACAAGACAAAAGGGATGTTGCAGTGCAGGTGTGTGAAGTGGGTGGATATTTAGGAGATATTTCTAAAGACCTTGTCATTCTAGAGATCACAAGAAGTTTGGCAAATAAATGAAGAAGCTGTGATGTACAATAAAGAATATGAAGAGAATATAGCAGGCAGTTATTCCTTCACCACACCAGGTTGTGTTGTTTGGGAGGAATTTGGAGCAATCGTGTACAATAGGAACTTGAATGGCCTATCTATCTTAATGGCTCTGCTTGAATGAAAAGCAAATGTAAATGAAAGCAGGACATGAGAAATTGTTAGCAGTGATGACCGTTACAGAAAAAGGTGAAATTAGATGAATATTTTTTACTTTTCATATAAGAGATAGTTTGAGTGAAAGTTCTATTTATGTAATGTAACTTAATTCATCACATTACATTCACAAATGTGAACCTTGAAAATAAAACATCTAATTTAGTCAACTGTTGCACCTTGACACACCCTGACCTCTCACCATGACACAAGGGTCAATAAGCAGAACATTGTACATCCCATCTTAAGATAATTATTTCATATTCACTCATATTTTCATTAATGAGTGAATACAACATTGTTGAAGTCTGAATATACTGATTGTCTTTGTACTGTACATGCATTTAATAATATATGCATTTATAAATACAGGGTCTCATATTCATATATGTTATATCAATCTTATAGGAATTGAGACATATTTGAATTACTTGAAGATTACAAATCCATTCATCCACAAATAGATGCTCTTGGTTCTCTTGTAACAGAAAGTCAACAGTTTCTAGAAGGTTGCATGGATGGAGCATGTCTGGGGGAGGAGGGAGGGGTGGAGCACATGTTGGGACATGTAGAAAAATATTTATGGTATAAATAATGTAATTATATATATATGGTGTTTAAGCCAGTTAGTACACATTGCTTTATGCCTTCTGACTTCTTGTGTATTCCTTGCTGCTTTAGATATCATACCTGTCATCATGAAATGTTTAACTTCATTACACCTAGTTGTTATATTGCATTGTTGTGTTATCACTGTCCTTGCTGAACATGTCCCATCAATATTTCACTTATTGTACTAAGTGAGTGACAAATAAACCCTTTTTGGTTTATTCTTGATTCTCCCCCTGCCTCCTTTTTCTTGTATGAAGAATTTTCAAGGTATTAATGATAAAATCACAGTAAGATGTCTGGAGGTGCCGCCAGTTAGTGCACTAAACAGAATACTATTTAGTAGTTTAGTTTTCAAATATTCCTTATCTTTATCTTGTTATAACGACCTAAGTCATTAGGTGGTGGTGTGCAATATGATGACTGTAGTTATGTAGACTGTCTTTTGACTCGTTTGTAATAAACATTTAAAGTCAAGATGCAGCTTGCAATGTGTTGGTTTACTGGGTTTCTGGCAATTTAATGTAATCACATGGAAGACACTTGGTGTCATTTTCCAAAGACAGCTAAGTGATCATTCATAAGACAAAAGGAATGTTGCAGTGCAGGTGTGAAGTGGGTGAGGAGGATATTTCTGAAGACCTTGTAATTCTACAGATCACAAGATTGCATTTGCATACAACATTAATGGTTTTATTAATGGTAATGTTGGATACAACATTACCACCTTGCAAGAAACAAGTGCATATGAGTAACTATGTAATGTCTATGTTTCCTCGAGAAGAAAGTGGAAGACTCAGTCAAAAAATCGGCCTTAGAGCACCTTTTTATTTGTAAGACAATCAGAGGATTCATTATAAATGTTTGGCTCAAACATGACAGAAGCCGCAAAATTTCAGCTTACAAAGAGTTAAATACAGAACAACAAGGGGGTGTTTCTTTTAGTGCAATGTCTGTGATGTTTTAATATACACTCAATATTCACTCATGTAAGACTGTACAACAATAACAACAGTTATGTAGAGAATCAGACCAGACTAAAAACTAAAAGTGAAGGTAGCTACTCAAGTGAAATAAATGAATTTCAAAATGACCGATTTTTGACAAAACTGACAGAACTCATTTAACTTTGAGCATGAAGCTGTCAGATGGCTCCCCGTCCTTGATTTCCCCTAAATAGTCCATGTATACACATGTGTAATTTTAACATTCCAAAATGTTCTTTTGGTAACAAAATATGACCATGTTCATTCACAAAAGCCTGTTATTTGGGGTCAAATTACGCTTGTCAGTTGTTCATACACCTGGTGAGACAGTAATACATCTAATTGTAATCAATGACCACATTTGCATGGATATAGGTCATTTTCTAAAGACAGCTAAGTGATCATTCACAAGAAAAAAGGAATGTTGCAGTGCAGGTGTGAAGTGGGTGAGGGATATCTTTCTAAAGACCTTGTAATTCTACAGAACACAAGATGTTTGTCAAATAAATTAAGATGCTGTGATGTACAATGAAGACTATGAACAGAATTTAGCAATCAGTTATTCCTTCACCTCACCAGGTTGTATTGTTCTGAAGGAATTTGGAGCAATTGCGTTTGGGAGGAATTTGGAGCAATCGTGTACAATAGGAACTTGAATGGCCTATCTATCTTAATGGCTCTGCTTGAATGAAAAGCAAATGTAAATGAAAGCAGGACATGAGAAATTGTTAGCAGTGATGACCGTTACAGAAAAAGGTGAAATTAGATGAATATTTTTTACTTTTCATATAAGAGATAGTTTGAGTGAAAGTTCTATTTATGTAATGTAACTTAATTCATCACATTACATTCACAAATGTGAACCTTGAAAATAAAACATCTAATTTAGTCAACTGTTGCACCTTGACACACCCTGACCTCTCACCATGACACAAGGGTCAATAAGCAGAACATTGTACATCCCATCTTAAGATAATTATTTCATATTCACTCATATTTTCATTAATGAGTGAATACAACATTGTTGAAGTCTGAATATACTGATTGTCTTTGTACTGTACATGCATTTAATAATATATGCATTTATAAATACAGGGTCTCATATTCATATATGTTATATCAATCTTATAGGAATTGAGACATATTTGAATTACTTGAAGATTACAAATCCATTCATCCACAAATAGATGCTCTTGGTTCTCTTGTAACAGAAAGTCAACAGTTTCTAGAAGGTTGCATGGATGGAGCATGTCTGGGGGAGGAGGGAGGGGTGGAGCACATGTTGGGACATGTAGAAAAATATTTATGGTATAAATAATGTAATTATATATATATGGTGTTTAAGCCAGTTAGTACACATTGCTTTATGCCTTCTGACTTCTTGTGTATTCCTTGCTGCTTTAGATATCATACCTGTCATCATGAAATGTTTAACTTCATTACACCTAGTTGTTATATTGCATTGTTGTGTTATCACTGTCCTTGCTGAACATGTCCCATCAATATTTCACTTATTGTACTAAGTGAGTGACAAATAAACCCTTTTTGGTTTATTCTTGATTCTCCCCCTGCCTCCTTTTTCTTGTATGAAGAATTTTCAAGGTATTAATGATAAAATCACAGTAAGATGTCTGGAGGTGCCGCCAGTTAGTGCACTAAACAGAATACTATTTAGTAGTTTAGTTTTCAAATATTCCTTATCTTTATCTTGTTATAACGACCTAAGTCATTAGGTGGTGGTGTGCAATATGATGACTGTAGTTATGTAGACTGTCTTTTGACTCGTTTGTAATAAACATTTAAAGTCAAGATGCAGCTTGCAATGTGTTGGTTTACTGGGTTTCTGGCAATTTAATGTAATCACATGGAAGACACTTGGTGTCATTTTCCAAAGACAGCTAAGTGATCATTCATAAGACAAAAGGAATGTTGCAGTGCAGGTGTGAAGTGGGTGAGGAGGATATTTCTGAAGACCTTGTAATTCTACAGATCACAAGATGTTTGTCAAATAAATGAAGATGCTGTAATGTACAATGAAGACTATAAACAGAATTTAGCAATCAGTTATTCCTTCACCTCACCAGGTTGTATTGTTCTGAAGGAATTTGTAGCAATCTTGTAAAATAGTTCTGAATAGAATTGAGGATTACGGCTGGACGGTGTTGTGTAATCGTGTCCTGGATGTGTTTATAAAACATGTATATATGTACTATGAAGGCTAAAAAACTAAATGTACAAGCTCATACTAATTGATTATATTTGAAGGGAGAGAGACACAGTGGAGCCGGGAGATAGCCACAATGTTCATTGGGTTGTCTGATGTTTCTGCTATTGATGTGTTGATCAGTCAACACTTTAAGTATCCTGGCTTTTGTCCTAGAGCAGGAGTTCATCTTTATGCGTGAACCCAAACAAGTCACCGGGCCAATATTGTAATCAGCCTACTTTGTCACCTAGCAAGCTGATTACAATATACTATTGTCTTTATGCAAGGGTGATGGCTAAGGTGTATGCATCTGTTATCTCTCTCTCTCCAAAAAACTCTGGGAAAGTAATGCAGATCTAAATTGAATTCATGTATTATTCTTATTTCACAGTAAAATATTATTTTGTAGTAAGTACACAAGAATGAACGTTGGTGAAATGTGGTTGGGGAAGAAACCAGTTATTTTCATGTAACTTGTCTTCTTGAATCTAAGGAAAATGTCAAGTTCTTTTAAATCATCTATTTTTGTTTAAATCATTCATACGAGTTTGAATACATGTGTGGTCTTATTTTGAAGATAATAAGATGTTAAACAAAGATGTCATAATATGAGCTTGTGTAAAATTACAGTTTTATAGATAAGGGTTAAAGAACATTGTGTGAAAATGTGTGAAGGAGGCAGATCCATTGTGTGCGAAAGGCTGGCCAAGAAGTTTATTGTTCTTAAAAACCTGTTTGTGAGTGGTCAGAAAAAGGACCAGGGGAAAGGTCCTATGTCAAATGCCTGTATAAAGGATGTTGTTCTTCTTGTCAGAAGAGGACAGGTGGTTCTCGTTTTAAACTTAAACAGTACACTAAAATATGTATCTGAAAACAGCTGAGGTGAGAAATAGGCAGTGCTGCAACATAAATATGCTTTGGCACTGCCCCTCTCTCTCTCTCTCAAGACGCATGAGTGCCGACACAGCAGAAAGGATCCCATAGCCGGGGGGGATGGGACCGGTCGGCTGAGACTCTGATTGGCTGAGAGATAACCAGCCTCCGTTTCACAAGAACACTTCAAAATAAAGTTAGGAAAAAAAGCCACCACAACAAATTGGAAGAATAGAAACCTGACTGAAACCTAAATAGTTTTGTAGCATCTGTCCCCCTCCTTTCCCAAGCCTCCTCTGGCTTGATTTAACGCCTTGTGCTTCTGCACAACCCTGTGAGGAGCCCCCGGTTCCCCCTTTCATTGAAAACACATTGTTACAATTGACCCTGGTCATTACAATTCATACGTTTACAAATCCATTCATCTCAAAATCTGTTTTTGTTGAAAACTTCTGCTGAGATGAAATGATCATTCTACCCTTCCATAGGCAGAGAGAGGACCGTACTGAACATGTGCAGAACTGTCCCTGGTTGGGTTGAGAGAGTTCATCTTCAACTGAATTCTGGAGTCCACAGTCAGATCTGATCAGAATTGATTGATATCCTGGAGGAGTTGTGGATACATTATAACTACAAACTCTTGTTATACTAGAGAGCCTGGGGGTGGAGCCAGTAACTGCTTTGAATGATTGGACAAAGAGAACAATACAACCAAGTCTCCACCAATCACAACCTAACATACTTCTACATCCCCCTACATGTGCTCCACCCCTCCTTCGTCCCCCAGACATGCTCCATCCATGCAACCTTCTAGAAACTGATGACTTTCTGTTACAAGAGAACCAAAAGCATCAAGATGCATCAATAATATTGTGGATGAATTGACTTGACGTGTGTAACCGTAACATTCCAAAATGTTCTTCTGGAAACAAAATATGACCATGTTATTCCACAAAAGCCTGTTATTTGGGGTCAAATTATTCTTGTCAGTTGTTCACACGCCAAATTCATCTAATTGTAATCAATGACCACATTTGCATGGATATAGGTCCTTTTCTAAAGACAGCTAAGCGATCATTCAGAAGACAAAAGGAATGTTGCAGTGCAGGTGTGAAGTGGGTGAGGGAGATATTTCTAAAGACCTTGTCATTCTAGAGATCACAAGAAGTTTGGAAAATAAATGAAGACACTGTGATGTACAATAAAGAATATGAACAGAATATAGCAGGCAGTTATTCCTTCACCACACCAGGTTGTATTGTTCGTAAGGAATTTGGAGCAATCGTGTAAAATAGGAACTTGAATGGCCTATCTATCTTAATGGCTCTGCTTGAATGAAAGGCAAATGTAAATGAAAGCAGGACATGAGAAATGGTTAGCAGTGATGACC
This sequence comes from Gymnoscopelus braueri, assembly GCF_963280865.1. NCBI lineage: Eukaryota > Metazoa > Chordata > Actinopteri > Myctophiformes > Myctophidae > Gymnoscopelus > Gymnoscopelus braueri. The sequence continues at coordinate 45,867,004 of NC_137619.1, read as the reverse complement.
GTTACAGAAAAAGGTGAAATTAGATGTATATTTTACATATAAGAGATAGTTTGAGTGAAAGTTCTATTTATGTAATGTAACTTAATTCATCACATTACATTCACAAATGTGAACTTTGACAATAAAACATCTAATTTGGTCAGCTGTTGCACCTTGACACACCCTGACCTCTCACCATGACACAAGGGTCAATAAGCAGAACATTGTATAGACCGACTCAGATAAGAGAATTATTTAATATCCACTCATATATTCATTAATGAGTGAATACAACATTGTTGAAGTCTGAAGATACTGCTTGTCTGTGTACTGTGCATGCATTTAATAATATATGCATTTATAAATACAGGGTCTCATATTCATATATTTTATATCAATCTTATAGGAATTACAACATATTTGAATTAATTGAAGATTACAAATCCATTCATCCACAAATGGATGCTCTTGGTTCTCTTGTAACAGAAAGTCAACAGTTTCTAGAAGGTTGCATGGATGGAGCATGTCTGGGGGAGGAGGGAGGGTGGAGCACATGTTGGGACATCTAGAAAAATATTTATGGTATAAATCATTTAATTAAATATATATACGGTATGGTGTTGAAGCCAGTTAGTACACATAGCTTTATGCCTTCCGACTTCTTGTATATTCCTTGCTGCTTTAGATACCATACCTGTCATCATGAAATGTTTAACTTCATTACACCTAGTTGTTATATTGCATTGTTGTGTTATCAATTTCCTTGCTGAACATGTCCCATCAATATTTCACTTATTGTACTAAGTGAGTGACAAATAAACCCTTCTTGGTTTATTCTTGATTCCCCCTCCCCTTTCTTGTATGAAGAATTTTCAAGGTATTAATGATAAAATCACAGTAAGTTGATGTCTGGAGGTGCCACCAGTTAGTGCACTAAACAGAATACTATTTAGTAGTTTAGTTTTCAAATATTCCTGATCTTTATCTTGTTATAACGACCAAAGTCTTTAGGTGGTGGTGTGCAATATGATGACTGTCGTTAGGTAGACTGTCTTTTGACTTGTTTGTAATAAACATTTAAAGTCAAGATGCAGCTTGCAATGTTTTGGTTTACTGGGTTTCTGGCAATTGAATGTAATCACATGGAAGACACTTGGTGTCATTTTCCAAAGACAGCTAAGTGATCATTCACAAGACAAAAGGAATGTTGCAGTGCAGGTGTGAAGTGGGTGAGGGAGATATTTCTAAAGACCTTGCAATCCTACAGAACACACAATGTTGAGGATTGAGGATGACGGCTGGATGACGGCTGGACGGTGTCGTGTAATCGGGTCCTGGATGTGTTTTTAAAACATGTATATATGTACTATGAAGACTAAACAACTAAATGTACAAGCTCATTCTAATTGATTATATTTGAAGGGAGAGAGACACAGTGGAGCCGGGAGATAGCCACAATGTTCATTGGGTTGTCTGATGTTTCTGCTATTGATGTGTTGATCAGTCAACACTTTAAGTATCCTGGCTTTTGTCCTAGAGCAGGACTTAATCTTTAGGCGTGAACCAAAACAAGAATCCGGGCCAATATTGTAATCAGCCTGCTTTGTCACCTAGCAGGCTGATTACAATATACTATTGTCTTTATGCAAGGCTAAGGTGTATGCATCTGTTATCTCTCTATCTAAAACAAAACTCTGGTAAAGTAATGCAGATCTAAATTGAATTCATGTATTATTCTTATTTCACAGTACAAGCTTATTTTGTAGTAAGTACGCAAGAATGAACGTTGGTGAAATGTGGTTGGGGAAGAAACCAGTTAGTTTCATGTAACTTTTCTTCTTGAATCTAAGGAAAATGTCAAGTTCTTTTATATGAAGAAATATGTTAAACAAATATGTCATAATATGAGCTTGCGTAAAGGTACGGTTTTATAGATAAGGGTTAAAGTAAATTGTGTGAAAATGTGTGAAGGAGGCAGATCCATTGTGTGCGAAAGGCTGGCCAAGATGTCTATTGTTCTTAAAAACCTGCTTGTGAGTGGTCAGAAAAAGGATCCTCTGTATAAAGGATATTGCTCTTCTTGTCAGAAGAGGACAGGTGGTTCTCGTTTTAAACTTAAACAGTACACTAAAATATGTATCTGAAAACAGCTGAGGTGAGAAATAGGCAGTGCTGCAACATAAACATGCTTTGGTACTGCCTCTCTCTCTCTCTCTCTCTCTCTGTCTCAAGACGCATGAGTGCCGACACAGCAGAAGGGATCCCATAGCCGGGGGAGATGGGACCGGTCGGTTGAGACTCTGATTGGCTGAGAGATAACCAGCCTCCGTTTCACAAGAACACTTCAAAATAAAGGTAGAAAAAAAGCCACCGCAACTGAACTTTAAGTACAAATTGGAAGAATAGAAACCTGACTGAAACCTAAATAGTTTTGTAGCATCTGTCCCCCTCCTTTCCCAAGCCCCCTCTGGCTTGATTTAACGCCTTGTGCTTCTGCACAACCCTGTGAGGACCCCCGGTTCCCCCTTTCATTGAAAACACATTGTTACAATTGACCCCGGTCATTACAATTCATACGTTTACAAATCCATTCATCTCAAAATCTGTTTTTGTTGAAAACTTCTGCTGAGATGAAATGATCATTCTACCCTTCCATAGGCAGAGAGAGGACCCTACTGAACATGTGCAGAAGAAGACTACTCCTCTAGCTTGTTTCTGATTAGAATTATTGAGTGTGTTACGTTTGCCCCCTGTTAATTTTGACCCCAGTCTCCATACATCTGTATAAGAGATGTCCACTTGTGATCACCCAGAATGCAACTGGTGAACAGGCCCATAGACACACAGGATGAAATAAATCTAAAGATTGACTCAAAATATGTAGAGGGCATACTGTAGTATACACATCCACGGTGCTGATGTATTATCTATGAAGGCAGTGAGTTCATAATCATTTAGTTTTGACACATTTAATGTATCTTTATCTTGTGGCAATGACCATTCAAAGTAGTAATTTGGTGGTTTGTGACCAACAACATTTATAAAGGTCAAACTCGGAGTGGTAAGAGTGAGTTTCCTCTTTTATACTTTGTCAATGGAACAAACGTTTGTTCTTTTGACATGTACAAAGTGAGGATATCGCACCGGAGTCAGAGTTTGGTGGTAACGTTGCATACAACATTAATGGTTGTATTAATGGTAATGTTGCATACAACATTACCACCTTGCAAGAAACAAGTGCATATGGTTAACTATGTAATGTCTATGTTTCCTGGAGAAGAAAGTGGAAGACTCAGTAAAAAAAACAGCTTCAGGGCACCTTTTTATTTGTAAGACAATCAGAGGATTAATTATAAATGTTTGGCTCAAACATGACAGAAGCAGGAAACTTTCAGATTTCAGTTAAATACAGAACAACAAGGGGGTGTTTCTTTTAGTGCAATATCTGTGATGTTTTAATTCACTAAATATTCACTCATGTAAGACTGTACAACAATAACTGTTGTGTAGAGAATCAGACCAGACAAAAACTAAAAGTGAAGGTAGCTACTAGCTAAATGAATGTCAAAATGACAGATTTTTGACAAAACTGACAGAACTCTTAACTTTGAGCATGAAGCTCTCAGATGGCTCCCCGTCCTTGATTTTCCCTAAATAGTCCATGTATACACATGTGTAACTTTAACATTCCAAAATGTTCTTTTGGAAACAAAATATGACCATGTTCATCCACAAAAGCCTCTTATTTGAGGTCAAATTACGCTTGTCAGTTGTTCAAACACCTCTAATTTCAATCATTTTCATGGATATAGGTTATTTTCTAAAGACAGCTAAGTGATTATTCACAAGACAAAAGGAATGTTGCAGTGCAGGTGTGAAGTGGGTGAGGGAGATATTTCTAAAGACCTTCTAATTCTACAGAGCACAAGATGTTTGTCAAATAAATGAAGATGCTGTGATGTACAATGAAGACTATGAACAGAATTTAGCAATCAGTTATTCCTTCACCTCATCAGGTTGTATGAAGGAATTTGGAGCAATATTGTAAAATAGGAAATGGAATGGCCTATATCTTAATGGCTCTGCTTGACTAGCAAGATTGAGATGAGAGAAACTCATCCACACAAGGACATGACTAGAGTTGTTTATTGTAAATGAAAGCATCCTTTATAATGTAGCGAGTGTCACACAGTTCACAATCATGTGTCATTGGTTTTTGCATGTATGGCATTTTAGGCTGCTTAACTGGGTATAATGAATTCCACATCGACCATTGATTGACTGATTGACATTTTTATTAGGCAAAATAATGTAAAACAACACAGTTACATTTATAATGCTTTTGTCTAAAAGGTCCGGCCAAAAAAGTCCTTGCGGACTTGTTTCCGTTGGGGTCCTAGAATTAATTTCATAGACATATATAGTAGCAACCAAACAGTTCAAAAATCAACATGAAAATACAGATAATACAGAAAAAATACCACTATGTACAAAAAAAAGAAGCATGAAAAAATAAAATAAAAAATAAATGTACAAAAAAGGGGGGGGGAGCATGGAAAAAAAAAAATTATATACAAAAAAAGCATGAGGAAATACAAAATATGTACAAAAAAGAGGAGCGGGGGGTCGTCTGTCTACAGGGAAACTGGTACTAGCTCCTCTTTCGGCCTCCAGCAAGATGAGTTTTTAGGGCTGTTTTGAATGAGCCCAGCGAACTGAAATAAAACCACATTAAGATTTCTCTCCAGTGTGAATTATCTGGTGTTTTTTAAGGTTGGACATCACAGAGAAGTGTTGTCCACACTGATCACACCCATAAGGTTTCTCTCCAGTGTGAATTCTCTGGTGTCTTTTAAGACTGGACATCACAGAAAAGTGTTGTCCACACTGATCACACCCATAAGGTTTCTCTCCAGTGTGAATTCTCTGGTGTTTTTTAAGGTTGGACATCAGAGAGAAGTGTTGTCCACACTGATCACACCCATAAGGTTTCTCTCCAGTGTGAATTCTCTGGTGTGTTTTAAGGTCGGCCATTTGAGAGAAGTGTTGTCCACACTGATCACACCCATAAGGTTTCTCTCCAGTGTGAATTCTCTGGTGTTTTTTAAGGTTGGACATCAGAGAGAAGTGTTGTCCACACTGTTCACAGCTATAGGGTTTCTCTCCAGTGTGAATTATCTTGTGTGTTTTAAGGTTGGCCATTTGAGAAAAGCGTTGTCCACACTGTTCACAGCTATAGGGTTTCTCTCCAGTGTGAATTCTCTGGTGTGTTTTAAGGTGGGACATCACAGAGAAGTGTTGTCCACACTGATCACACCCATATGGTTTCTCTCCTGTGTGAATTCTCTGGTGTGTTTTAAGGTTGGACATCACAGAGAAGTGTTGTCCACACTGATCACACCCATATGGTTTCTCTCCTGTGTGAATTCTCTGGTGTGTTTTAAGGTCGGGCATTTGATAGAAGTGTTGTCCACACTGATCACAACCATAAGGTTTCTCTCCAGTGTGAATTCTCTGGTGTGTTTTAAGGCTGTTAATTTGAGAGAAGCGTTGTCCACACTGTTCACAGCTATAGGGTTTCTCTCCAGTGTGAATTCTCTGATGTGTTTTAAGGCTGGCCAGTAGAGAGAAGTGGTGTCCACACTCATCACATCCATAGGGTTTCTCTCCAGTGTGAATTCTCTGGTGTGTTTTAAGGCTGGACAATCTAGAGAAGTGGTGTCCACACTGATCACATACATAGGGTTTCTCTCCAGTGTGAATTCTCTGATGTTTTTTAAGGCTGGCCAGTAGAGAGAAGTGGTGTCCACACTCATCACTGTAACTTTAACATTCCAAAATGTTCTTTTGGAAACAAAATATGACCATGTTCATCCACAAAAGCCTCTTATTTGAGGTCAAATTACGCTTGTCAGTTGTTCAAACACCTCTAATTTCAATCATTTGCATGGATATAGGTTATTTTCTAAAGACAGCTAAGTGATTATTCACAAGACAAAAGGAATGTTGCAGTGCAGGTGTGAAGTGGGTGAGGGAGATATTTCTAAAGACCTTCTAATTCTACAGAGCACAAGATGTTTGTCAAATAAATGAAGATGCTGTGATGTACAATGAAGACTATGAACAGAATTTAGCAATCAGTTATTCCTTCACCTCATCAGGTTGTATGAAGGAATTTGGAGCAATATTGTAAAATAGGAAATGGAATGGCCTATATCTTAATGGCTCTGCTTGACTAGCAAGATTGAGATGAGAGAAACTCATCCACACAAGGACATGACTAGAGTTGTTTATTGTAAATGAAAGCATCCTTTATAATGTAGCGAGTGTCACACAGTTCACAATCATGTGTCATTGGTTTTTGCATGTATGGCATTTTAGGCTGCTTAACTGGGTATAATGAATTCCACATCGACCATTGATTGACTGATTGACATTTTTATTAGGCAAAATAATGTAAAACAACACAGTTACATTTATAATGCTTTTGTCTAAAAGGTCCGGCCAAAAAAGTCCTTGCGGACTTGTTTCCGTTGGGGTCCTAGAATTAATTTCATAGACATATATAGTAGCAACCAAACAGTTCAAAAATCAACATGAAAATACAGATAATACAGAAAAAATACCACTATGTACAAAAAAAAGAAGCATGAAAAAATAAAATAATAAAAAAAATGTACAAAAAAGGGGGGGGGAGCATGGAAAAATAAAAATTATATACAAAAAAAGCATGAGGAAATACAAAATATGTACAAAAAAGAGGAGCGGGGGGTCGTCTGTCTACAGGGAAACTGGTACTAGCTCCTCTTTCGGCCTCCAGCAAGATGAGTTTTTAGGGCTGTTTTGAATGAGCCCAGCGAACTGAAATAAAACCACATTAAGATTTCTCTCCAGTGTGAATTATCTGGTGTTTTTTAAGGTTGGACATCACAGAGAAGTGTTGTCCACACTGATCACACCCATAAGGTTTCTCTCCAGTGTGAATTCTCTGGTGTCTTTTAAGACTGGACATCACAGAGAAGTGTTGTCCACACTGATCACACCCATAAGGTTTCTCTCCAGTGTGAATTCTCTGGTGTTTTTTAAGGTTGGACATCAGAGAGAAGTGTTGTCCACACTGATCACACCCATAAGGTTTCTCTCCAGTGTGAATTCTCTGGTGTGTTTTAAGGTCGGCCATTTGAGAGAAGTGTTGTCCACACTGATCACACCCATAAGGTTTCTCTCCAGTGTGAATTCTCTGGTGTTTTTTAAGGTTGGACATCAGAGAGAAGTGTTGTCCACACTGTTCACAGCTATAGGGTTTCTCTCCAGTGTGAATTATCTTGTGTGTTTTAAGGTTGGCCATTTGAGAAAAGCGTTGTCCACACTGTTCACAGCTATAGGGTTTCTCTCCAGTGTGAATTCTCTGGTGTGTTTTAAGGCGGGACATCACAGAGAAGTGTTGTCCACACTGATCACACCCATATGGTTTCTCTCCTGTGTGAATTCTCTGGTGTGTTTTAAGGTTGGACATCACAGAGAAGTGTTGTCCACACTGATCACACCCATATGGTTTCTCTCCTGTGTGAATTCTCTGGTGTGTTTTAAGGTCGGGCATTTGAGAGAAGTGTTGTCCACACTGATCACAACCATAAGGTTTCTCTCCAGTGTGAATTCTCTGGTGTGTTTTAAGGCTGTTAATTTGAGAGAAGCGTTGTCCACACTGTTCACAGCTATAGGGTTTCTCTCCAGTGTGAATTCTCTGATGTGTTTTAAGGCTGGCCAGTAGAGAGAAGTGGTGTCCACACTCATCACATCCATAGGGTTTCTCTCCAGTGTGAATTCTCTGGTGTGTTTTAAGGCTGGACAATCTAGAGAAGTGGTGTCCACACTGATCACATACATAGGGTTTCTCTCCAGTGTGAATTCTCTGATGTTTTTTAAGGCTGGCCAGTAGAGAGAAGTGGTGTCCACACTCATCACATCCATAGGGTTTCTCTCCAGTGTGAATTCTCTGGTGTAATTTAAGTCTGGACATGTAACTGAAGTGTTGTCCACACTGATCACAGCAGTGTTGTTTTGGTTTGGCCAAGCTTCTTTGTTCATTCACTGCTGGTAGCACAGGGAAGCCAGGCTGATGATTCAACACTGGATTGCACAAAGACAAAGGAAATATGGTTGAGAGATGGGAATAGAGTACAAATGTACAACTTAATTACATGAAGTTGTTCCCTAGAACATTGGGAGTTAACCACACATATATATATATATATATATATATATATATATATATATATATATATATATATATATATATATATATATATATATAAGCAACAAACAAAGGAGGTAAAGCAGCAATAAAGAGCAGAAATAATATACAGCAAAGCTACAGGTTGAATTAAAATGAAACACAAGTTTAAGTTTAAGACAAAGTATAAGACTGCTTAATTTAAAACTTGAAAAGTAATACAACATTTGTACGACAGAGCAGGGAATTTAAAACTAGAAAGGAGGTAGAGAAAGTAACATACCATTTTCTTTGGGTCCCTCCTGTTCAGCAGAATTGTCCCTGGTTGGGTTGAGAGAGTTCATCTTCAACTGAATTCTGGAGTCCACAGTCAGATCTGATCAGAATTGATTGATATCCTGGAGGAGTTGTGGATACATTACAACTACAAACTCTTGTTATACTAGAGAGCCTGGGGGTGGAGCCAGTAACGGCTTTGAATGATTGGACAAAGAGAACAATACAACCAAGTCTCCACCAATCACAACCTAACATACTTCTACATCCCCCTATATGTGCTTCTTAAGACCCGACTCAGATAAGGGAATTACTTCATATTCACTCATATATTCATTAATGAGTGAATAGAACATTGTTGAAGTCTAAAGATACTGATTGTCTGTGTACTGTGCATGCATTTCATAATATATGCATACAGGGTCTCACATTCATATATTTTATATCAATCTTATAGGAATTAAGACATATTTGAATTACTTGAAGATTACAAATCCATTCATTCACAAATGGATGCTCTTGGTTCTCTTGTAACAGAAAGTCAACAGTTTCTAGAAGGTTGCATGGATGGAGAGGGGGAGGAGGGAGGGGTGGAGCACATGTTGGGACATGTAGAACAATATTTATGGTATAAATAATGTAATTCAATATATATATATACACGGTATGGTGTTGAAGCCAGTTAGTACATATTGCTTTATGCCTTCTGACTTCTTGTGTATTCCTTGCTGCTTTAGATACCATACCTGTCATCATGAAATGTTTAACTTCATTACACCTAGTTGTTATATTGCATTGTTGTGTTATCACTGTCCTTGCTGAACATGTCCCATCAATATTTCACTTATTGTACTAAGTGAGTGGCAAATAAACCCTTCTTGGTTTATTCTTGATCCCCCCCTCCTTTTTCTTGTATGAAGAATTTTCAAGGTAATAATGATAAATTCACAGTAAGTTGATGTCTGGAGGTGCCACCAGTTAGTGCACTAAACAGAATACTATTTAGTAGTTTAGTTTTCAAATATTCCTTATATTTATCAGTTATTCCTTCACCTCACCAGGTTGTATTGTTCTGAAGGAATTTGGAGCAATCTTGTAAAATAGTTCTGAATAGAATTGAGGATGACGGCTGGACGGTGTCGTGTAATCGGGTCCTGGATGTGTTTATAAAACATGTATATATGTACTATGAAGACTAAAAAACTAAATGTACAAGCTCATTCTAATTGATTATTTGAAGGGAGAGAGACACAGTGGAGTCGGGAGATAGCCACAATGTTCATTGGGTTGTCTGATGTTTCTGCTATTGATGTGTTGATCAGTCAACACTTTAAGTATCCTGGCTTTTGTCCTAGAGCAGGAGTTCATCTTTAGGCGTGAACCAAAACAAGTCACCGGGCCAAGTCTTTTGTCACCTAGCAGGCTGATTACAATATACTATTATCTTTATGCAAGGGTGACGGCTAAGGTGAATGCATCTGTTATCTCTCTCACCAAAAAAACTCTGGTAAAGTAATGCAGATCTAAATTGAATTCATGTATTATTGTTATTTCACAGTAAAAGCTTATTTTGTAGTAAGTACACAAGAATGAACGTTGGTGAAATTTGGTTGGGGAAGAAACCAGTTAGTTTCATGTAACTTTTCTTCTTGAATCTAAGGAAAATGTCGTGTTCTTTTAAATCATCTCTTTTTGTTTAAATCATTCATACAAGGTTGAATACATGTGTGGTCTTATTTTGAAGATAATAAGATGTTAAACAAAGATGTCATGATATGAGCTTGTGTAAAAGTACAGTTTTATAGGTAAGGGTTAAAGTAAATTGTGTGAAAATGTGTGAAGGAGGCAGATTCATTGTGTGCGAAAGGCTGGCCAGGAAGTCTATTGTTCTTAAAAACCTGTTTGTGAGTGGTCAGAAAAAGGACCAGGGGGAAGGTCCTATGTCAAATGTCTGTATAAAGCATGTTGTTCTTCTTGTCAGAAGAGGACAGGTGGTTCTCGTTTTAAACTTAAACAGTACACTAAAATATGTATCTGAAAACAGCTGAGGTGAGAAATAGGCAGTGCTGCAACATAAACATGCTTTGGCACTGCCTCTCTCTCTCTCTCTCTGCCTCAAGACGCATGAGTGCCGACACAGCAGAAGGGATCCCATAGCCGGGGGGATGGGACCGGTCGGCTGAGACTCTGATTGGCTGAGAGATAACCAGCCTCCGTTTCACAAGAACACTTCAAAATAAAGGTAGAAAAAAAAAGCCACCGCAACTGAACTTTAAGTACAAATTAGAAGAATAGATACCCGACTGAAACCTAAATAGTTTTGTAGCATCTGTCCCCCTCCTTTCCCAAGCCTCCTCTGGCTTGATTTAACGCCTTGTGCTTCTGCACAACCCTGTGAGGACCCCCGGTTCCCCCTGACACCCGCCCATGCAGGGCGGATCCTCTCTGATGCCCGCCCATGCGGGTGCTCTGCTGCATTGTGGGAGAGCTGGTCAGACCCCGCACACAACAATGATGCCAGTGTTTCGTGTGTTAATCTCTCTTGGCGTTAATGCCGTCTCCCTCACGCTACCCATCAGCCCCTTGACCCGCTCGCTCTCTCCTGTTTCACCCTCATCATCGCACAGCCCACTGGTTCTACCGGGGACCCCCAGGGATATTTGAGATGGTTCCAGGGGGGTCCCCCAGCAAAATTAGTTTAACCACTTCAACCCTATTTTATCCTTCAGCTATTCAAATACAGCTGATCTACAAGTTCACAACGCGATCAGCAAAAAGCTATGTTCGATAAATTGTGAAAAGAATCTTGAAAAATTGTGAAATATTTGGAATAATCTTGAAGAAAAAAAAACACAAATCTTTTGGGGATCCCTGGCACCAGATCTTTTCAGATGGGGGTCCACTCCGGGGCCACATACATTTAGCGGTCCTTGACATGAAAATGTTCGAGCACCACTGCCACTGGCCTCTTACCACAATGCAACAGGCTCTGCTAGCTTGCCTGGCTTTGGCTGCAGCGCACAAAATAACACCCTTGGTCCTGGCATCTGTCTGCATGTTATCCAATCTCTCTCTTTTTCTCTCCCTCCTTCTGTGAGTGAGTCTTTTTTTTCCTCTGCTGTGTCTGGGGGGCCTCCGCAGGCTGACAGGACACAATGAGAGGGGGTTTAAAAACAAAAAAAAACGGGGCTCCCTTTTCTCCGTGACTCCGTAGGTTAACCCTTTAAGACCAGGAACGCATCTGTGTCATTTTAAGATTTCTTTGGCTATATAAAAATAGCAGATCTACAAGCTCATAGCGCGGCGAGCTTGTAGATCTGCTATTTTTTTTTATCGTGAAAATGTGTGCAAATCTTTAGTTTGAATATATATATATACTTTTTTAAAGCGAAAGTTTTTTTACTCAAATCTTTGCTTCTGGGGATTTTACAAATGTCTTCTAAATCCTAAAGTACTTTTTTCCTAATTTTTTTTCTTCTTTTTTTTACTTATGTTGCTATATTATCAATGGTTTTCAAACTTTTTTCATGTCAAGGACCCCCAAAGTAATATGTATTTGACCGCGGACCGCTTCCCATCTAAAAATATTTTGTTCCAGGGACCCCCAGAAGCAAAGATGTGAGTTAAAAATGTATATGAAAGATTTGCACACATTTTCAGGGTTAAAAAAAATAAATAGCAGATCTACAAGCTCTATGAGCTTGTATATCTGCTATTTTTGAATAGCCAAAGAAATCTTTAAAAAATGACACATGCGTTCCCTTCCCGGCCTTAAAGGGTTAATAACTGTCAAATGGTTTGCGTCGCTGCAGCTCTCCGCTCCCAGCCAGTCAGTGAGACTGAGACCACTTAAAAGCGTTCATTATTCTTCTCATCTGGGGCTGAAAAAAAGAGGCTTGTTTCGCGACCCTCTCGCGGGTGAGACGGAGGCGCTATTGTCTTTAGGGGGGGGCAGCAGAGGTGATGAGGCTTTTGAATGGGGAGCTTTTTTTGGTGGAGCCCGACTTAACCCTTTAAGACCTGCATGGGGCCGACTCTACAAATGCCTTCTAAAAAATCTGTAGTTCTCAAACTTTTTCGTGCCAAGTACCCCCAAAATGATGTGTTTGGCAACGGACCCCCCCCCCCCCCCAATTTGAAAATGTGTTGTGCCAGAGACCCACAGAAGAGAAGATTTGTGTTTAAAAAAAAATTGATTCAAAATTGTTTCAAACACTTTGAAGATTTTCTAAAATGTTCAGAAATAGCAGATGTACAAGCACACGGATGCTTTCCCGGTTTAGATAGGGAGGTAGGGGAGGGAGAGAGAGAGAGAGAGAGAGAGGGAGGGAGGGAGCGCGGCCGCAAACTTGGCGGCGTGCTCCTCTGCATCATCCGCATCCATGGAGAAAAATCCTTGAAAACGGCAACGATATCATGACTTCCAAGAGAGGCCTTGAGTGACTCATCTTTTGTGATGTGGAGGTTTTTTCGGCCATTATTGCGGAGACAGAAGCAGAGACTCCGGGTTTCTTTCTCTACCGAGGACTGATTGAGATGAAGAGACACAGAGGAGGGTACGAGAGAGGAACATCTGCCCTAGATGCCAGTGGTGCACAGTAACTAATATGTACATTCAGTTGAGTGTTTATTTTTTGTAACTTTCGCTCCATATTTTTTATTTCAAACACACATACTGTATTGTAAATTTCACTCCTCTACATTTCTAGGAAAGGAACCAAAATACTGAAAATAAGTCGATCTATACAAGGTCAAAACACGCATGCATCGTGACATTTATTTATTTTTGGTGGATTTAAAGTTTTTCTGTCTTTTATATATATATATATATATATATATATATATATATATATATATTGTACTTTGCAATTTGTACTTTTGAATACTTTCGTATTCTTTGAAAGCATGTGCTTTTGAATACTTTTAAGTACTCTATTCTTTTGAATTTTTGAAAAAAAAATCTAAAATGAATACTTTTTTATTTCTTTAACAATAAATCTTCTCTTCTGAGACGGTCCCTGGCACAAAACATTTTCAGATAGGGGTCCAAATACATATACATTTGGGGGTCCCTGACACAACAATGTTTGAGAACCCCTGATCCAGATGAGTGAGATAATACATACTGTAATGTAATGTGGCGTTATTGTCGTACCGGCCTTCCGGCGGCGAAATGAATCAAATCTGGGAGCCGCAAGGGGGATGGAGGGGGAAGAGAGAGAGCTGTCTGTCTGGAATACCTCAACTCACACCTCTCTCTCTCTCTCTCTCTCTCTCTCTCTCTCTCTCTCTCTCTCTCTCTCTCTCTCTCCTCTCTCTCTCTCTCTCTTCTCTCTCTCTCTCTCTCTCTCTCTCTCTCTCTCTCTCTCTCTCTCTCTCTCTCTCTCTCTCTCTCTCTCTCTCTCTTCTCTCTCTCTCTCTCTCTCTCTCTCTCTCTCTCTCTCTCTCTCTCTCTCTCTCTCTCTCTCTCACGCTCGCTCGCTGCGGCGCTCACTCACCGCCAATGAAAATTGTCTCAATGGAAAAACCTGGTGGAGTCACGGAGAGGGCCGTGAAGCTGATCGAGTCCTTTTGTCGTGAGTGTGTGTGTGTGTGTGTGTGGTGTGGGGGGGGGGGGGGGGTTGGTTGAGGACGACAGTCGGAGGGGGGGGGGGTCTTTAGAGGACATACAGATAAAGGGACGAGGCGACAGAGGGAAAGAGAGAGAAGGAGAGAGTGAGAGAGAGAGAGAGGCAGCGGCGATGAGGTTTTCAGCGCTCGCGCACGCACACACAAAAAAAAGAAGCCAGACGTCTGACAAACTTCAAAGCGTGTTTTTTGCCCTCGGCAGAGCTGATGGGTTTGTCCTCGTTTAGCCCTGGCCAGGGCCAAGCTGCATGGATCACACTGCTCAGTGTACCTGCATGCATAAAGCTCTGTCTATCTCCAGACCAAAAACACTGTTCCAGTATACCTGCATGCATACAGCTCTGTCTATCTCCAAACCAACAAGACATGACTCAGTCATGTATACCAGCTTGCTTTCTTTTTTCTCTCTGTGTGTGTGTGTGTGTGTGTGTGTGTGTGTGTGTGTGTGTGTGTGTGTGTGTGTGTGTGTGTGTGTGTGTGTGTGTGTGTGTGTGTGTGTGTGTGTGTGTGTGTGTGTTTGTCGTGTATGCGCCGTGTATGCACAACTTGTTTTCATAGGCGTGTCTAGTACCATAGCTTGGGAGGAGTATGGGAAAGTATCCCCATTGGCTTAAAGGACAGCCAATGATGAAAACATGTTGCGAATATGTCGAACACATGGATGACTAGTAGGTCAGTCTCTTGTTAGACCAGCTTGCAAGCTGGTAAAAACACGGTTCAGTATACCTGCCTGTAATACAGCTCTGTGTCTCCAAACCAAAAACAACCACCTCACCCACCCCATCCACTCACTTCCGTAGAGAGTACCGGCAATAGGATCTATGCACAGCAGCTATATTGGAAAGAAAGTGGGCCTCTTCCTTACTTCCTTCACAAGTGTTACCAACAACGCTAATTGAGGCTCTGTCCCATTCTGGTCAAAACAAAGAGTCAGGGTGCTGATATGTTGGCTCACTGGAAACACTCTGCTACACCAGTGGGTCTTAAAGTGTGGTCCAGGTACCCTCAGGGTTCCTTGAGGTGGTTACAAAATGGCCCCTTACGGGTGTGTAACTCTGAGAGTGTAAAAATGGAAGCAAATGGACCCTTACGGGTCCATTTGCATTTTATTTGGTTCCATTTGTACACTCTCAGAGTTATGGGGGCTCCTTGAAATTAAAATGTTTTGAGAACCACTGTGCTACACAAATGGAACAGAGCTTAATTAGTATAATAGGTAACACCTGTGAAGGAAGTAAGGCAGAGGCCCAATTTCTTTCCAATATGGCTGCTGTGCATAGAGCCTATGCACCTCCGTATTTTGGCCTCCGAATTTTGGGCGTGACATTATAGGCGGCGTTTTTCAACATCCTTTGCAAGTAAAAAAATATATATATATACAAATCACAGCTCTATACAAGCAACGCCCATAGCTCATATAGCGCTGTTATGAGTTTCTAGATCTGAGATTGTTCATCTATCAAAAAAGTTGTGTTTATGTTTTCTTATAAGTTAAAATGTTCTCAGTCTTTCAAATTGATTAGAAAATGTTGCAACTTTTTTGACAGAATATCTGTTCATCCACTGAGTTCAGGGTTGTTGTTTTTTTTCTCCAAAGTCTGAGTTTGTGGTGAGCTAAGTTACAGGTCAAGCCGTGCGGTACAAATATATACTGTAAACCTGGCGTCTGTTGACAGAGAGCTCGTTCGTTCTTTTTGAAAAGTACAGCTTGAGTGTGTTTACAAGCCAGGGCACTTGAGGGTATATCAACACTACCGGGGAAGAAGCACATATAGTTGAATTGTGACCCGCATTGTCAACAGTGTTTATTTCACAGGTTTTCCATCTCCTCCCTCTTAATCCTGACATTAGACTACTAGATTAGTAATACTTTATTTATTTATAATAATTTAGTATTGGTAGTACGAAGGGCAAAAAAGTTTTTTCAAGACAAAGCACATAAAAACAGTGCTTGAACGTAATTAAAATCCTACAGTAAAATTATTATAAACATAGCACCGGACGAGCGGGGAATAAACTTGGTGTTTAGTCATTCTTTTTAATGGACGGTGAGTCAGATACTCCATAGTTCAGAGTTTAGACTAAACTCGACTCCCCCATGTTAACAGACCTGCAGTTTTCTGGGAGTTTGTTCCATAGAAGTGGTGCATGAAACAGAACAAGTGCCGGTTTATAAAGCACTTACTGTAATTGTTTAGGGGCCTAAATAATATTTCTGATATTGTGCTAAGGTCGCGGATACAAGCGGCCGAAATGAGTTTTCTCAGACGGGTGGCTGGCATCTCCTTAGAGAGGGTGAGAAGTTCAGTCACCCGAGAGAGACTCGGAGTAGAGCCGCTGCTCCTTTGCTTGGAAAGGAGCCAGCTTAGGTGGTTCGGGCATCTAGTACGGATGCCTCCCGAGCGTTTCCCTAGGGAGGTCCTCGCTGCATGTCCCACTGGGAAGAGACCCCGGGGCAGACCGAGGACCCGATGGGGGGATTTACATCTCCACACTGGCCTGGGAACGCCTCGGGATCCCCCAGGAGGAAGTGGAATGTTGGAGCTCTCTGCTGGAACTGCTGCCCCGACTCCCGACTACACAACTCCGGATAAGCGGTTGAAGATGGATGGATGGATATTGTGCGACATCGTGAACCATCCCCAGACTTCTCAGGTCGTCTTTCTGAACCCAGAGTCAGAACTAAATGAACCCATTAAGACCTCAGGCCGATTCTACAAATGCCTTCTAAATTAGTGGTTCTCAAATTTTTCCGTGCCTAGGACACCCAAATTGATATAGGCTATATTTGGCCGCGGACCCCCCCCCCCCCCCATCTGAACATGTTTTTGTTCCAGGGACCAACAAGAAGAGAATATTTGTTAATAAAAATATTTAAAACAAATAAATAATAGCAGATGTGCAAGCTCGCAGCGCGGCACGAAGTGACGCGCTGTGAGCTTGTATATCTGCTATTTTTGAGAACCACTGCTCTAAACCGCTTCTTCTCAATTCTAAGAGTTTTCTGAAAAACTCATGTTGCTCTAGGCCTATATATAGTTAGAAGTATTTTGTCCTCAATTATTGGACAGACAGGGAGCCATGCCGTGTCAAGATCTGAGTAATAGAGTTATACAGTATGATCCTCTTTCTTTGGTGTCGGTAAGGGAAGCAGAAGTTCTGAATCAACTGCAGCTGTCAGATCAATTTTGTAGTAAGATCTTTATAAGACACTGCTACCGTAGTTGAGTATACTGAAGCTGAATGCATGGAGGACAAGGTTTTTTTCCTTCCAAATCCTGAGACATAAGTACTTTAATCCACGATATATTCTTAAGGTGACAGTAGTCTGACTTTGTCATTTCAGGTCTGAGTCCATGACTACACCACCAAGGTTTATGGCTGCGTGTTGTGTTTTTTTTTAACATGACAGACGATTGAAGCTGCAGCTTCTGACTTTGAAAAGGATCCTGGTTAATAAGCCAGATATGCCTTAATGCAGGGGTCTTCAACAGGGGGTCCGGGACCCCTAGGGGGTCCTCAGAGTTACTACAGGGGGGCCGCCATATCTGTGTGTGATTTTCTTTACCGTAACCACTTGAACCCTAGCATCCCTTTTCTGAGGAGAACGTTGGCCAAAAATAGCAGATCTACAAGCTTACAACGCCTCGCAGCACAAGGCGTTGTAAGCTTGTAGTTCGGCTATTTTTTGCAAAGAGGTATAGGTGTAGAGGGAAAAAAAGAGTAGACCAAGTAAACATTTTAATCTGAAACACAATTTTATACAATATACAGGGGTCCCTGCTTCATCTCTCTCTCAGCTAGGGGTCCTTGGCCTGAGAACGTTGAAGACCCCTGCCTTAATGCATTATAATTGCCCTCTATAACTAAAATGTTAAATTAAAAACACCTTCAATATTTTTGTTATTTTAGAAACAGTTCATCTTTTACTGAAGGGGTGACAACACCCGTCACAAGTTGAGGATGTCATGTTTTTAGCATGTCCTAATAAAAAAACAACTTAATACTTCCTACGGTTAATATGAACAATAAAAAATATTTGAAATATGTTTTATTAGCATATGCATTCCATTGGACTGCACCACACACATGGACAAATGACATCATCAACCTGCGCGGGGTGTTGTCCCCCTTCAGTAAAGATTAAAGGGGAAATCCACCCATTTTCAATATTTAACTATGTCATTAATATAGCATAAAGGAGTTGTGTGGAAATAAGAAAAAATTAAAAAAATAATTAACATTGCAAAAAAATTTACATTGCAAAAAAAATTAACATTGCAAATTACACTGTGATGACTCCATCATGGTGTAATTTGCAATGTTAATTTTTTTTGCAATGTTAAATTTTTTTGCAATGTTAATTTTTTTTTTTTTTTTTTCTTATTTCCACACAACTCCTTATGCTATATTAATGACATAGTTAAATATTGAAAATGGTGTGGATTTCCCCTTTAAGTATTTTTAATGAAATAAAATATTTAAGGTGTTTTTAATTTATAGAGGGCAATTCTAATGTATTAAGGCACTAGTGAGGAGCCCCCACCGTAAGGACTTAGCTAGGGTGACCATATTCTGAATTCCCAAAAAGAGGGACACCCAACGAATGCGTTCGGAAATGCGTTCCGTGTGCGCACGATTTTTTTGGCGGTTTTCCCCCGGATTTGTAACTTTTGGGGTTGGTACCTTAATTCGGTTAATTCGGTTAATTCTGGGCCTCTTTGAGGTACTGAAAAATATTGCTTTATAAATAAAATATTTATATTTATTTAAAGCATGTCTCCTCTGTTTGTTTCAGATAACAAAATAATAACAGCTTAATAATTCAGCTTTTTAACAAAATAAAATAAGTCTTATCTTAGAACAAGTGAGGTACCCCATTATTCAAAATAACCTCTCTCTCATGTTTATAATGTAAACATGTAAAAAATGCCTCAAAACCTGTTAATTAAACAAAAGAAAATAGAAAAGTTCTTCAATGTTATAGCTCATTCTTCAATATAATGTCTCCTATGGCTAATGTAAAAAATATAAATAATGCCTCAACATTTAAACAAAAAGAAAAGAGAGGTAGATAACAAAATAATCACACTCATACAAATATGCTCTATAATATTTCATGTTAAGTTCTGTATGAACATTCAGCTTTTTAACAAAATAAAATAACCTCTCTCTCAAGTCTTAGACTTATCTTAGAACAAGTAAGGTACCCCATTATTCAAAATAACCTCTCACATGTCTATAATGTAAAAATGTAAAAAATGCCTCAAAACCTGTTAATTAAACAAAAGAAAATAGAGAAGTAGCCTGTTCTTCAATGTTTAGGTAGCACATTCTTCAAAATATGTCTCTTATGGCTAATGTAAAAAATATAAATAATGCCTCAACTGCCCCTTTTTTGCCACGGAGACATATGTTCCTGCTTTGCAAACAGTACACTCTGCTTCACATTTGTCACGACCCAGACGAAAACACGGGTACTTTTTTGTGCATTTCATCTGTGAAGTTGCATTTGCGTTTCAGCATTTTCTCCGCCTCTGTCTGTGTAACCTTTCTCAGTCGGGGAGCAATGAATGACAGGCAGCGCTGAGAGCGATGTATGCTGTTCAGTGTGTGTGTGTGTGTGTGTGTGTGTGTGTGTGTGTGTGTGTGTGTGTGTGTGTGTGTGTGTGTGTGTGTGTTTGTGTGTGTGGGTGTTTGGTCATGTGTGCCTCCAGCCTGTCAGCAACAGTGTTGCCAAGTCTCGTGAGAGAAATAAGGAAACATTCCTCCAAAACAAGCCAGAAAAAGAAGCACATTTTTGTTTTTGAAGTTGCGGTAAATATTCGGACATGGCAACACTAACAATGTGAACAACTCGTTCGCAATTTACAAAACCGGGGTTACGGAAGTACCATAGTTAGCGCTTTCATTGTAAAAAAAAAAAAAATCCCAAAACACCGGACATTTGAAGGATTTTATAAACCCCCCCCGGACAGGCCGGACAGCACCCCAAAAGAGGACATGTCCGGGTAAAAGAGGACGAATGGTCACCCTAACTTAGCACCCGCTGTCCTACTCCTCTCGTTCAACATTCCTCGCAGCTGCTTATATTTTTGAAAATCTTTGAAAAATATCGAAAATGTTATGGAACATTTAAATTCTTCTCTTCTGGGGGGTCCCTGGCACAAACTCTTTACATGTCATGTCACCCAAAAAAAAGAGACAAAATGCTACTGTATGCGGTCCCACAGCATCCTAAGGACCTGTCAATCACTCATCCGTCTCGACATATGGTGGTGTCAAATGGTTATCATTTATAATTCAGGCATTCGGCAGATAAGACGCTCTTATCCACGGCCACTCAACACGTGTAAGAGCAGAACAATCAGAGTAAGCATGAACTCTTGTTGTTAGCTATCTACAATACATCTACAAGATCTACAATATATCTACAGATCTCAAAAATAGCAGATCTACAAGCTCATTGCGCGGCACTCGGTGCCGCGCTAATGAGCTTGTAGATCTGCTATTTTTTGAATAGCCAACGAAATCCAAAAATGACGATGCGTTCCCGGGTATTAATTAGTTTTGGAAGCATTTTAAGCCAAACCACAACAAGAGCCTGCATATGTCAAAGAGTGAAACATGCAGGGAGGAGAGCAGCGTGTTACTTTACTTTACAAAAGTATTGGCATCAAAATGTACTCACAGCAAGCAGCAATGTAAAGTAAGTAGCTCTTACTAATCTCTCAAGAACAGATTCTGCTCTGCGTTTGAATCTGTCGGTAGCCGTGTTGACAACCCGTGCACATTGGCTACAAGTGGGCGTGCCATCAGATCAGGAAGCAGGCCGTGCTTTACCCAATCAAATGTAGTGGGCGGGGATTTACGTGTGTGCCGTTCGTTCCCCACTGGAAACAAACCGAAACTCATTTAACAATAGCGTCCTCGAAGCCGACAAAACCACGGAAAGTTAGAAACATTTTAAATTGCTCTTTCATCATAGAAACAAGTGGGCTTATAACCAAAACGATCCATGTTCTTTGGGAGAAATGGTGTTAGTGTTCCGTGGAGAAATATTGTTTGTGGGAATGAAAACATAGTCGCACCACCGGAAGTGAAAGGCTGAAGGCAGACCAAAACCCCGGTTTCCCTGAGCACGGGTCGTCCGTTCAGCTCCGCCCAGAGCCAAATTAATAAGTAAAAAACAGCAGAGGGCGCTGTTTTTCCTTTTTATTTGGCGATGGGTTCCCAGATTGGTAGCTTACTAAATACCTCTGACATGTAGTAGAGTAGAAGTTTAATGTATGAAAACAATGTAAAACATGTACATTAAAGTACATGTACCTCAAAATTGTACTTAAGTCAATATTCTTAAGTTACTTTTCCACCACTGGAGGAGAGAACAGTAAGAGGAAACGGGCCTTTTCATTCAGTCATGACAACCTTTTTGGTCTCGTATGCAGAACCCTTTGAAGCCTCTGACTGTGTTCACATACATATTTCCCTCTATGTGACCGTCTGCGGTGTGTGCGTGCGTGTGTGTGCATGTGCGTGTGCGTGTGTGTGTGTGTGTGTTACTCTCTCTCTCTGACCCTGTGTGCAACATGATCTGCATGACTGGAGCTAATGGTTAGACTAAACAGATGCCCATATAAGGAGAGAGGAAAGGAGAACATGAGAGAGAGGGAAATGTGGGATGAAGGAGGAGAGGAGAAGGAGAGATAGGAGAGAGAGAGGAGGAGAGGAGAAGGAGAGGAGAGGAGAGGGAGAGAGGAGAGGGAGAGAGGAGAGAGGAGAGGGAGAGAGGAGAGAGGAGAGGAGAGGAGAGGAGAGGAGAGGAGAGGAGAGGAGAGGAGAGGAGAAGGAGAGAATAGGAGGAGAATATGAGGAGGAGAGGAGAGAGGGGA
>NC_137619.1:45717421-45844796 GCF_963280865.1 Gymnoscopelus braueri | reverse complement strand
AAGATATTGTTGTTTGTAAATCCTGTGACGTCCTTTATTCACATTGTAGTTCTAGTTGTAAAGACAAGTTGGACACACTGTCTGTCGTGCGCTGCTCAGTCCTATCATGTTACTCATTATTGTACAATTAAACTGACCCAAGGAGTAAATAAAATGTCCTGTTGTTTTATCTGAACTCCTGTCCCGAGTTTTTCTATGAAACGCAAGACTACGCTGCTACTACAAGAATGCTAACCGAAGCTAAACCTGCAGCATTACTTCAGTGGCGTTAGGGCTGCCCTCCCCCCCTGCAGCTTTCACATTTAACCTCAATATTCAGCTCTGTAATTCATATTTATTCTACATCTGAATGTTGTTTTTCCATATTCAATTGGATTTTTAGATCGACGCTCATAGACACTTGTTTTCTTACTGCTGCCATATATTAATTAATCACTTTAAAACTGTGGCTTCCTTATTTTGCGCGTGCATGTCATTACAGGCAACACTTTTTCCACAAATGGCAAAAATAGCTGATCTGCAAGTTCACAATATCTATGTATTGTGAGCTTGTAGATTTACTATTCAGCTTAAGTGGTCACTTTTTTTTGCCTCTGATGAGTGATTCAAGTGATTTTAATCTTGTGTTGAGCATTTAAAATACAGTGAATGTGACTATCTGACTAACATGAGACCTGTTTTAGTTGAATGTAGCTTGATTCGTGTTTTCTTTCCCAGTGAAGAAGTTTCCACGTTTATTGAATGAGGCACACACACACACACGCACACACGCACGCAAGCGCGCACACGCACACGCACACACACACCACACCACACCACACCACACCACAACACAACACACACACACACACACACACACACACACACACACACACACACACACACTGCCTTTGTGTAGCTTGGTACAGAGGCATCATTTCATAAAAAAATAGAGAGTGGCAATAAATTGACCATAAGCCTGATTTAATAAATTGATGATCTACCAGCTCACAACCCATCGCGATGCGTTGTGAGCTTGTAGATCAGTTTTAAAGTAATTAATGAATATGGTTGCAGTGTCCGTGTTGATCTTTTCTTTCTTGATTTCTTTCTTTGTCTTGTCATTTAACTTTCTGTTCCAGTTCCTACGTCCGAAAATATGTCCAGTTTGACCCAGTCCAGAGTGAGTATTACACTACTACACTACAGTACACTACAGTACACTAAAGTGAGTACACTACACTACATTACAATACATACACTATAAGCTCAACCATGGAGTAGCAGGATTGAGCATCTACATCGCTGGCAAGAGAACTACACAACATCACAATAGAGCAGAACCGATTAGAACAGCACAGTACAGCATGCAACATAAACTACTGTTGTTTGGACACAAGTAGGACGTCTACAGTACGTTTGGATTCACTGGATTAGAATTTATTAAAAGCTGCACAGAAAAATCCTCTCAGGGTTCATTTAACTCTGAGAGTTACCCTGTGGGTCTCGGAGTTAAATGACCACTGACGATTTTACTGTGTACTGTATGTATGTAACATACAGTGGTGTAAAGTAACTAAGTACATTTACTCTAAGTACAAGTACTTTACTTAAGTATAATTTTGAGGTATTTTTACTTTATTGGAGTATTTCCAGTTTTCAGTACTTTTACTTCTACTCCACTACATATCAGAGGCAAATATTGTACTTTTACGCCACTACAATTCTTTGGAAACTTTAGTTACTAGTTACTTTTTTTACTGATTATTATCGCAAAACACACTAACCACTTCAGCCCTATATACATTTCGGTCATTTGAAAATAGCAGATCTACAAGCTCTGTGAGCTTGTAGATCGGCTATTTTCAAAATATTTTAACACATTTTGGACTTGTGAAATGGGATATTATGCATAATGAGTACTTCTACTTTTGTACTTTAAGTATATTCTGATGCCAATACTTTTGTACTTTTACTCAAGTACATTTTGAAATCTGGACTTTCACTTGTAACAGAGTATTTCTACATTGCAGTATTGATACTTTTACTTAAGTAAAACATGTGAGTACTTTTTCCACCACTGGTAACATAGCAGAGCCTTCGGCAGGTTTTCCACTTCAGTATGTAAAACGTATGACAGAATGACTCACATCAGGTTATGTTACTCATTAGGACTCATCAGGTTACTCATGATGTTCCTTACAGCTGTGTTTGAATCTTAACGTTAGGCCTTGAATCTATGGCCACTTGGTGGCAGTACTGTATGCATCCTGTAGAGCTGTAATCAGGGGCGTAGCACCAAATTCTGGGCCCTGGGGACAAAGATTCACTGTGGGCCCCCCTATGATTTATTTATTTATTTTTATTTATTTTTTTGGGGGGGGGGCCCTATTAACTCAGTCCCACTTACACCCCCCCTGTGACGCCCCTGGCTGTAATACCAAATAGGCCTAATGCCTAAACAATTATATTTATTTGTTTTCAGATTGGCAAAGAGGTCATGGTTTGGTAACTTCATCAGTCTGGAGAGAGAGGAACAGATCTTTGTGGTGATCAGAGACAAACCTCAGCTCTATCAAGGCGGATATTGTCCACGCCTTCTTGTCCGTGAGTGTGTATGCTAGAAACAATGTACTGGGTGTCCATCCACTTAGTTTTAGATACATTTCATTAGAAAAGCTGAATGGAAATCATTTAAAAAAAATAGTGTTTTTCATGTCAACACGTGCCTTACGGGGCTTTCACGCAGGATGCGCAACTTTAGCGCAGCAGAGATCGAAGCAGAAGGACAATACATTTTGGCAGCCATCTTTATTTATAGTATCATCCTGGATAATGTTGGAAGCTAACGCTGCCTGGTAACGTAGATATCAATGTAGTATTGTTCATTTGTTACAAACCTGGCAGCCCCAATTGAAAAGATGTTTTGCCATGCAAATTTTGATTTAGCCTACTTAAATCAAAGTAGTTCCATGTGAATGACGGTACAACTCAGGTCGCCAGACTCGCCATGTGAGCACTGTGTGTAAATTGCCTATTTCCTCTATTTTCTTCTTTTTTTAAGACTGGGGGGGGTAAATTTATAGATTTTTTTATTTTGATATAATTTTCTTGGTGTTCACATTTACCAATTTTACTGTAGAAATGTTTTGACACTTTTTTTTAAAGTAGACCTATCATATTCATATCGGGATACAAGCCCTGGTGCTACTTGGTATCGGATTGAAAAGAACATTTGTGGTATCGCCCATCCTTACTACCTACTGAAACTCTTGCTGTATAGACGACGTCTTACCTTTCTTTGTTTACTTTTGTCTTTCTCTTATCCAACCATTTACCTCACCCCACCTGGCTTGGCCTCCAAATCCCATCTCTCAGCCACAGTGTGATGTCTCAGACCAGTTTCCGGGCAGAGTATAAGTCCTCTGGTGGTCCCTCTGTCTTCCAGAAACCTGTCAAGTTCCAGGTAATCGCCACATTTTAGCTTCAATTGCTTTATTTTGATTTACAATCCGTTTTTAGTCTGGTTACAGTCTAACACTTTAATTAAGTGTTCATCATGTATATAATTACCTTGTTTATCAAGGAGCTTTAGTGTATTAACAATGAATAATCCTGGATGACTTTAAACAAAAGGTGTACTATAGCTATGGTTCTCTTTTGTGTTTGATTGGCTGGTGGATATCAATTCTCTGAAGGGGAGAGGGAACGAGAGAGGGAAGGCAGGAGAGAGTTGGGAATCTACAGCGTGACCTTCACGCTAATATCAGGTCTGTTCTGGATCGAAAGACGGCAAAATAACATAATTATCCCTGACCCTGTTTTCATTCTCAGGTTGCATTTATCTCCTCTCCTCTCCTCTCAGGTTTAAGACCCGCCCGCGCACACGCACACACACACACACACACACACACACACACACACACACACACACACACACACACACACACACACACACACACACACACACACACACACACACACACACACACACACACACACACACACACACACACACACACACACACACACACACACACACACACACACACACACACACACACACACACACACACACACACACACACACACACACACACACACACACACACACACACACACACACACACACACACACACACACACACACACACACCTGATTATGTCTGAATTGATTGAGCTTTTTTTGTAATTAGTGATGAACAAATTAAAATAACTGTTTTACTACTTATTATCAAAATTGCGTACACACAATACACTTACTCCTTTTCTCACTCTTTCTCTGTTCCTCCCTAATTCTCTCCTTTCTTCCTTTGTTCTTTGACTGTTTCGCCTTCTTTTACACTCTCTTTCTCTCTTTTAAATCTCTCCTCTCCCTCATCAACCCCCCCCCCCCTCCCCACAGGCTAGGATAGGCTATGTGTGTTGCTTGTGTAGCAGGGCGGTATGGGTAAATATGTATTATAGCCAACTACGCCACCTGGGGAATTGCACCCCAGGAAATGATTACAGTGTAAACCAATCGCCTGAACAAAGATTGCTCCTCACACAAGTTCGTTATAAGATCAAATAATTAAAAGGCAGAAACAGTGCTATAGGCAAATATACAAAAAGCTTTATTATAATTAAGAACAGTGTAAATGCATCAATAATAAAAAGGGCAAAACAATTAATAGCTAAAACAAAGTCACAATGCAATCAATAATAAAACCTAGGTGCCGGTAGGGCCGATGCTGGGGGGGAAGGGGGAGGAAGAGCAGGCCGACCGACCCAGAGGAAGGGCACCCCGGCACAGCACACGGTTTCACACTCAAAGCACAGCAAAGGGGGGGGGGGTTACCACAACCCGACTGGGCGGCCGCCACCTGCTTCCACACACCAAGAGGTCCCCAGCAAAAGGCCTGCAAGACAGAGAATAGGTTTTAATGGTGTCGGACAATTATAGTAGTTTAACATTGGACTTGGATTTAGGGGAGCTATATATAATATATAATATATATATTTACTATATCCTACATATATATATATATATATATATTATAATGGATGCCGTCTGTAGGCCTAGTCTCACCCAAAAGAAACAATAATCATAAAGCACTAAATAAACAAAATAAACAAATAACAAAAGTAATAAACAAATAACAAAATAAGTAATAATAAGCAAATAAACAAAAGCAGATAACAAAATAAGTAATAAACAAATAAACAGAATAAGCAAATAAACAGAAAAGGCAATAACGCTAAATAATAAACAAATAAACAATAAGGCTGGCTGAGAGCCTGAGTGGGGACATCTGCGTCGGGAAGTGATACTCTAAACCCGTATGAGGGTGTACGCTCAGCTGAGCCAGTTGGTCCACGCCGTTTAGAAACGGGGAGAGGAGAACCTCAGCGAGGAGCGTCAATATGAGGGTTTGTAATACAGGCGTGGATGAGTCAAAAAGCAGCAGAGCAGCAGGTGGTATCACAGTGCCTGAAACGATAAGTGGCCGTGTCATTCTACCAATTTATAATACTAATGTTCATTAAGACAGGAGCAGAGAGACACACAGGGACGTACCGCTATGCAGCAAAGGCGGAAGCCCTGATGGCCCGCTTGCAGCGGCGGACACCGGTAGGAATAACTGTAGTAATATAAAGGCCATGATTATTATAGTGCCGCTAAGACATAGAATTAATTGGTTATAAGGTGGAGAGGAAGGACCACCAACGTACCCGTTGTGCAGCGTGAAGCCAACACCGGACTGGGCGTAAAACGCCGACGAGGTGGATAAACACACCGAGGCTACAAATGACACAAACGGTCATGGTCAAGTTCACGACCATGCGCCACACAGTACAAGACAGTTGCATAAACAGCAAGACGGAGAGACATACCTGCGCTGGTGCGCGATGCAGTAACCGACAGGAGAGCCCAACAGGCCAGCCTGAACATGTAGTGGACCGGTGTGGAGACAGACAGACAGCTAACTGAGTTTGAGGGTGCGTTGCCTTAATACTGTTGTCAATCAGCCCACTGATGAGTGGGCGGAGGATGGCAGCGTGGGAACCCACGCCCATACTGCTACAATCCATCCCACCCAATTGCATCGTCGGCCCGACGATGACTTATCCCAACACGACCAAACCCTAACTCCAGGGTCTATACAAGGCTGAGACAGCGTTCGATGCCGAAACAGGGGTGGAGACCAGTCCTCTATCCACTGCCTGTGGAAGATGGAACAGGTTGGAATGTTGGCCAGCTGTAGACCTGGAAGTTCGGCGTTGGACAGCCTCGCCACTACTGGATGGATCCTCCGATTGAGAGACCAGTGATCTAGAGAGTGGAAGTACCCTGTTGGACTCAACTAAGTCCACAGGCACAACCGCAGTTGGTTCAAGAGCCGCCAGCACAATGGGGACCCAATCACCATCGTGAGGTTCCCCATACTCTGGACTCATCTGTGGATCACTGTCTCTGTTGCCGGATGGTTCGTCCAACCGAGGAACAGAGGATCCTGAATGTAAGTCTATTAATACCGCAGGGTGCTCTTTCGGATTAACAGGCCCAACCGAGATGTAATCTGGTTGGCTAGAAGGACACAGGGGAGGCCCTGTTAGAAGTGGACCTGCGGGTGGGACCAGTCGGGACTGAGGCATGTCTGAAGACAGAACAAACCAGTCTCCATCACTCTGGTCTTCACCCGCCAAGGGTGGTGCCTGCAAGGGAGGTGACTTCTCGATCCGTTGGTCACTTGGGGAGGTGCCGACCGGAGACTCTCTCCCAATCCGTTGTTTGAGGAGGGAGCGATGGATATGCTTCACTCTGCTCGGGTCGCTGACCGGCGCAATAGTGTATACGGCCCCACCAGGCATGGGCGCTCTAAGTACTCTATAGACTTCGGAATGCCACAGGTCGTGAATTTTGTGGCGGCCTCTTACACCAAAGTCACGAAGATAAACTAGCTGCCCTTCTTCCAAGGACGGGTCCCGGACTTTGAGGTCATGATGCGCTTTCCGGCGGTCTGCCACAACCTTCAACCGATCCCGAGCCCCCTCGAAAGCTATCTGAAGCCGGGTCTGATGTTCAATGACCCAGGCGTTTACACTACCCGCTACCGGTTCCGGGACCCTCCCCAACAGGAAGTCCACAGGTAGACGTGGTTCCTGCCCGAACAATAAGTAGTAGGGGGTTTCGCCTGTGGCCTGATGGGGGGTGGTGTTATAACAGAATAGCATCTGGGGAAGGTAATCGACCCAGTCCCTCTTACGAAAAGAGGGCAGAGTGCGCAAGAGGTTATGTAGAGTTCGATTGAAGCGCTCGCACTGTCCGTTCCCAGCCGGGTGATACGGAGTAGTGCGAGACTTTTGAATGCCGTACAGATTACAGAGCTGTTGGATGAGTGATGCTTCAAAGTTTCGGCCCTGGTCAGAATGAATGCGGCCAGGGACCCCTAGTTTGTAAAACCATTCATTGACCAGCACCTGGGCAACAGTTGACGCCCGTTGATCGCTAGTGGGAATGGCCAGTGTATATTTACTGAAGACGTCCGTTATGACCAAGACATTCTCCAACCCTGTCCGGGAAGGTTCTAAGATGGTAAAGTCGACGGCCACAATCTCGTTGGGCCGGGAAGCCAGTAAGTGGCCCATGTAACTTCGTGCAGGCGGTCGGGTGTCCTTGGCCACCTGACACCGCTCGCATTCCAGGCACCAGCGGGCCACATCAGCGGACATACCGGGCCAATAGCACCGCTGACGCACCAACTCCGTGGTGCGCTCGACTCCCTGATGCCCATGGTCCTGATGTAACTGGGTCAAGACCTTGTCCTTTAGGACAATGGGCAAGACCAATTGGTCTGACTCTGCCCCTCCATCCGGGCGGAAAACCCTACGGTAGACCACACCCTCCTTCTCAACCAAGCGGTCCCATTGACCAAGCAGTGCTAACGCTGTCTTTGACAGCTGTTTACGCTCTGTAGGATTTGGACGCGTCCCCTGCCTCCAGTACCCGAGAACCTTTTGAATGACCGCGTCCCCTGTCTGTAAAGTCTGCAAGTCAGACAAACTATGGCCTGGCAGTGCTGTGATGGTGGCCTGAGTAGCCAGAGCTATTTGCTCTGGTGGCTCCGCCAATTGCAGCATCGTTGGAAGGGCTGTCCCCGGAACCAACCCCTGTAGTGCCGTAGGCCCTAATGGATGCTGTCGAGAAAGCGCGTCAGCATTTTGGTTACTCTTGCCTGAGCGGTACTTAAGCTCGAAGTCGAATCGCGCCAATTCACTGGCCCAGCGCTGCTCCACCGCGCCCAGTTTGGCCGAAGACAGGTGAGCAAGTGGATTGTTGTCGGTATAAACGAGGCACCGTTGTCCCAGTAAGTACTCGCGGAATTTCTCGGTCATAGCCCACTTGAGCGCCACAAACTCCAACTTCATAGAACTGTAGTTGGACATGTTACGCTCAGTGGGACGGAGACCACGGCTGGCAAAAGCCACGGGGCGCACCTTGCCTCCCTGCTCCTGGGAAAGGACAGCGCCCAACCCGCTGTGGCTGGCGTCCACCTCCAGAATGAAGGGCAAGGAGAAGTCGGCATACGCAAGGACAGGGGCGGATGTAAGAGTCTTCTTCAAAGCGTCAAAGCTCAGCTGGCACTGCTCGGACCAGAAGGAAGGAAAGTCTCTTTCTGATGTTCTAAGGGAGGCCCTCTTAGACTTCGTCCCCGCCAGCTGAGCTACCAGTGCATGTAGGGGGGCCGCCATTTTGGCAAACCCCTCCACAAAACGGCGATAGTAGCTGGCGAAGCCCAAGAATGAACGCAACTCTGATACTGTGGCCGGCTGACGCCAGTCAGCGACAGCCTCGATTTTACTGGGATCTGTGGCGACTCCCTTGCTAGAAATGACATGGCCTAAGTAATGAACTTCCTTTTGGAAGAAAGCACACTTCGCCAGCTTTGCTTTTAAGCCCTCCCGCTGCAGCCGGCCAAGAACGAGTTCCATCCGTTCCAAGTGCTGGGCTACAGTGGAAGAAAAGATGACAATGTCATCAAGGTAGAGGAGTAAGGTCTGACATTGTTGGTCCCCGAACAAACGCTCCATCAGCCGCTGAAAAGTCCCAGGAGCGTTGCAGAGCCCAAATGGCATTCGGTTCCACTCGAAGAGGCCAAATGGGGTGCAAAACGCGGTCTTAGCCCGGTCCTTCTCAGCGACTGGCACCTGATTATACCCGCTAGCAAGATCCATGGCTGAAAACCAACGCGCTCCGGACAGAGAGTCCAGGGACTCCTCGATACGAGGCAAAGGGAATGCGTCCCTCCTAGTCTTGGCATTCAGCCCCCGGTAGTCCACACACATGCGGAGGCTACCGTCTTTCTTCTTTACCAGCACTATGGGGGACGCATAAGGGCTGCTACTCTCCCTGATGATATGGTTCTCTAGTAACTGGTTGATGTGGGCCTTTGCTACCTCATATTCAGAGGGGGGTATGCGCCGGTACCGATGACGAACAGGAGCCTCGTCAAGAAGGGGGATCTCGTGGGAGATCAGGTCAGTGCAACCCAAATCCCCCTCGTGAGTAGAGAACACTCCACTATACTTCTGAAGCAGGGCCCTGGCCGGACCTTGATCTTCGCTCGACAGAGCACCCAAATCAAGCGCCTCAATCTGTTCTGGTATGGAAGTCGACGCGGTTGTAGAGGAGATGGTAGCGGTAACTGAACCAACCTCTGTGACACCTGAAGGCAAGGTGACTACCTGAGTGCTACTCAAATGGCCCAAGATAGTCCGTGGATAAAGTAATACATCGATAGTCCCTACATTGACTACGGGGACGTAGACCGTGCCTCGAGTCACTCTGAGCAGGGCTGGAGAGGCCAACAAGCCAACCGGTAGGCCCGACTCAGGGGGCTCAAAGAGGACGGAGGTGGGAGATTCCTGCTCTATACATGTTGCCGCAACAAGCTTCATCGTGCCTCCAGGGATGCGCCATGCGTGCTTACCACGAACCTTAACCCGTCCCAGGCCACCCACAGTAGATTTAATCTCGGCCTTGTGGCACCGTTGTAAAGCCTCTATAATCAGACTGGGGGCCTGTAACACAGACCGTGTTTTAAAGAGGCCTGCCCCATGCTGGCCAAAGAGCTCTCTATAACGCCGAACCAGGACATTCATGCCCAGAACCCCCGGCGCCGGAGAAGTAAGAGTGGTGGGGAGATCTTTGACGATTAACACCCCACATTTTGGCACCGACTTCCCACAAAGCTCCACATCGAGCTCTATGTAACCCACGTAGGGAATAGGAAGGCCATTAGCTGCGCTCAACTGCAACCAGTGGCAAGACCGAAGACGATCCCGCCCCCAGGGTTCGAAATGCTGCCGGAAGAAGGACTCAGTCATTGTAGACACCATGGACCCAGTGTCGATCAAGCAAGGGACACTTACGCCACCCATGCAAACATCCAAATGTGGGCAAGATGACATCAGACTTGATATCATACCTGCCTCAGTAAGAACTCCCGAGCCGGTGGGGTCCCCACCCGAACTGTGGCTCTGCAGCTCGGTGGGTGTCAGTTTTCCGTCGGTGCACGAGGGTGCGACGGCCTGCCTCCACCTGAAGGTGGAAAGGCAGTAGGGGGGGGTGGAGGATAGGGGGGATACCATTGGGCCTCGCATTCCCTGGCGAAGTGGCCGGGCTGCTGACACTTCCTACAGAATACCGGGCCACCACGAGGTGGTCGACTAGGCGGTTGAGTGCTGTGTAGGAGTGACACTGTCTGGGTGAGTTGGTTTAACTGCTCCTGTTGTCTTTTAAGCATCTCCTTCAACTCTGTAAACTCTGAGCGCTGAGGCGAGTTACTGCCTGCTGGGCGTGCCCCACCATGAACAGCGTACTGAGTGCCATGTGCCGAAGGAACGGAATAGCTACGACCCCTCGCACCCCCTGGCATGCCCTCCCTTTCCCACCGAATCGCTTCCTCTCGAACTGCCAACAAGGTACTGGTTGGACTACGACGTACCAATTGTTTTAGTTCCCGTCTAAGGGAGCTGTCCAAGACATGTTCAGTGAACTGATCTCGTAACAGGGCTTCGCTATTAAACATGCCAGCCGGTGCACGCTGTCTGACTCTCTCCATTAGGCTCATAAGAGCGAGAGAGAATTCCTGCAGTGTCTCTCCGTCTTGCTGTTTCCTGCAGAAGAATGCCTCCTGTAAAGCTACGTAGGACTGTGAACACCCATATAGGTCTTTTAGAATGCCAATGATTTGATTGGGATCCTCCCTCTCCGCAACAGGCCGATATTTTATCTCATCTCGTGCCTCACCCTCCAGGTGATCAAATAAGAAAAAGGCTTGGTCTAGGGCCGAAAGACAGCGAGCACGCATACAAGCCTGTGCTTCTTCCACCCATTCGTTTATACTTACACCTGACTTGCCCCCGAAATATGGGCACTTTCTATCTCGCGGCACAAAGACCAACCTTTCTGGTGCAATAGCACCAGCACCACCCAACGGGGGTGCAGGAGGAGGTGGGGCTGACACGTCAGAGGGAACTATACTAGTACCTGGCTGTGTATCTCTCTGCTCCTGTCTCAATGAACAATTATCTGCCCTTAGCTGAGCCACTAGCTCTCTGAGCTCCTGCAGCTCCGCCTCCATAGCGGTGACAGATAACTTCCACCTTACCACCAAATTGAGAACACAACACAGGTCCTGAGGTGGAAACCAGGGAGCCCGTTTAGGCGACCAATGGGTCCTCTCACGTCCACTGATACCCCCTGCTGCTCTGCTTTGCTTTAAACAAAAGAAACACAAGTTAACAACAAAAACCAAACAAATTAACAACAGAACAGAAAAATACAAAAATAAAGCTAAACACGTCTCTGCCTTTGATCTGTACGTCCTGCCGACCCACGCCAATTTGTAGCAGGGCGGTATGGGTAAATATGTATTATAGCCAACTACGCCACCTGGGGAATTGCACCCCAGGAAATGATTACAGTGTAAACCAATCGCCTGAACAAAGATTGCTCCTCACACAAGTTCGTTATAAGATCAAATAATTAAAAGGCAGAAACAGTGCTATAGGCAAATATACAAAAAGCTTTATTATAATTAAGAACAGTGTAAATGCATCAATAATAAAAAGGGCAAAACAATTAATAGCTAAAACAAAGTCACAATGCAATCAATAATAAAACCTAGGTGCCGGTAGGGCCGATGCTGGGGGGGAAGGGGGAGGAAGAGCAGGCCGACCGACCCAGAGGAAGGGCACCCCGGCACAGCACACGGTTTCACACTCAAAGCACAGCAAAGGGGGGGGGGGTTACCACAACCCGACTGGGCGGCCGCCACCTGCTTCCACACACCAAGAGGTCCTCAGCAAAAGGCCTGCAAGACAGAGAATAGGTTTTAATGGTGTCGGACAATTATAGTAGTTTAACATTGGACTTGGATTTAGGGGAGCTATATATAATATATAATATATATATTTACTATATCCTACATATATATATATATATATATTATAATGGATGCCGTCTGTAGGCCTAGTCTCACCCAAAAGAAACAATAATCATAAAGCACTAAATAAACAAAATAAACAAATAACAAAAGTAATAAACAAATAACAAAATAAGTAATAATAAGCAAATAAACAAAAGCAGATAACAAAATAAGTAATAAACAAATAAACAGAATAAGCAAATAAACAGAAAAGGCAATAACGCTAAATAATAAACAAATAAACAATAAGGCTGGCTGAGAGCCTGAGTGGGGACATCTGCGTCGGGAAGTGATACTCTAAACCCGTATGAGGGTGTACGCTCAGCTGAGCCAGTTGGTCCACGCCGTTTAGAAACGGGGAGAGGAGAACCTCAGCGAGGAGCGTCAATATGAGGGTTTGTAATACAGGCGTGGATGAGTCAAAAAGCAGCAGAGCAGCAGGTGGTATCACAGTGCCTGAAACGATAAGTGGCCGTGTCATTCTACCAATTTATAATACTAATGTTCATTAAGACAGGAGCAGAGAGACACACAGGGACGTACCGCTATGCAGCAAAGGCGGAAGCCCTGATGGCCCGCTTGCAGCGGCGGACACCGGTAGGAATAACTGTAGTAATATAAAGGCCATGATTATTATAGTGCCGCTAAGACATAGAATTAATTGGTTATAAGGTGGAGAGGAAGGACCACCAACGTACCCGTTGTGCAGCGTGAAGCCAACACCGGACTGGGCGTAAAACGCCGACGAGGTGGATAAACACACCGAGGCTACAAATGACACAAACGGTCATGGTCAAGTTCACGACCATGCGCCACACAGTACAAGACAGTTGCATAAACAGCAAGACGGAGAGACATACCTGCGCTGGTGCGCGATGCAGTAACCGACAGGAGAGCCCAACAGGCCAGCCTGAACATGTAGTGGACCGGTGTGGAGACAGACAGACAGCTAACTGAGTTTGAGGGTGCGTTGCCTTAATACTGTTGTCAATCAGCCCACTGATGAGTGGGCGGAGGATGGCAGCGTGGGAACCCACGCCCATACTGCTACACTTGGTTTCATTGAGCGTGGGGTTTGTTTGTTTGTTTTTTTGTGTGGTGTCATGTGTGATGTGTGTGTAAAGTGTAAAGTACTTAGGCCTACTTTACACGTTACTTTACTTGTGTAGCCCCTCCACAAACTATCAAACTATACGTGCTTTGTAGTAGAGTGGCTAGCCGGCTATACTTTCGCACGACACTGTCGAACCGGTATGCATGTTTGATATAGATATGCTACTATTGGATATGTTTATTTATTTACACAAGAGACTGTGGAACAATGTCACATTCTTCATGTATCACTGATATTTGTTTTTATATATATATATGTAACAGGGAGACCTGTCTCCATTCTGGGTTCACGCCCCAATCACACATGTGTAGGTAATCACTGATTAACCCCTCCCCTATAAAGCCTGGTGCTCATGCATTTATTCTAGCTTGGCTCCCTGACTCTGTAGGCACTGGCTTGTCTGAGCAAGGTAGGCAATGGAGTGTTTTGCTTTTAAACTGTTTACTGTTGTTTTGTATTTATTAATGGTATATGTTCCTCAGGCGCCCTCCTCTCTGCCTCACTGTTGAGGATAAGAGCGAAGGCCAAGAGGTGGTTTCTAGTTCAAGTGGTAGGGCCCAAACCTCACTTAACCTGAGGTACGTAGTGTAAAGTTGCCTTTGTATGGATTGTGCCCTCATATAGTATGGTGGTTATAACATAATTCTGTACTTATAGGCCCCTGTATGCTCCAGCCATTATAGCCCTGCTATGGTGCCACTGTGTATGCTGCTGTGCCCCTGCCCTATAGACAGACCTTGACTGTTGAGGTACTTAATGTTCTGTATTTTGGATTGGAAAGTATTTTGATGTATAATTATAATGCCTGGTGGGGGATAACTGTTGTCTTTTGTTTTATAGGCGCTCCTTAGCTCCATTTCTGCCTTTGCCCCTTTCTTGTTAGTTATTTCTTATGTATTGTATTTAACTTTTTGCACTGATCATCCAACTGCCACTGTTTATGCCACTGTTTATATATCTAATTGCCATTTCTTGTACCCCACTAGTTGGAGGCGACCACAGTCGCACTGTGGGGGAGAACTTCTGCTATCCACTGCATGCCGTATGTGTGGTTTGTGTGCACCTAACCCACCTAGTGTTGTGTGTAAGTGTGTTTTTAGTGTTTGAAGTGTCACTTTACTAACTCCATCTCTCCTCCCCCCTACAGTCTGACTGTGGCCTTTAACTTGTATATTTTATTATAGTGCCTTCTACTCGTTTAACATTACGTTGTGATTAAATTGTGATTTACTTGTTTAATTAAAGTATAATATTCCGGTGGCATTTACAATAAATGTTATTGATTATCTTGAGAAGCACGTCTCTGCTCCAGTCATTTACGAACAAACCTGTGTTGCACTTCAGTGTAGTTACTTTAGCACTTTAATTGATTCTTTGGGTGAAACTCCCAAAGTGGCGTAGTCGAAGTTACATTATCTGTTATATTTCTGCCATGGTTACATTTATATATATTTTTACTATTATTTTCAGGGAAGCTTGCACTTAAAATAATTCCTGCATAACCATTCTTAAATCTAAATTAAAACACATTTTTATAATAAAAAAAATTAAATAAAAAAATTAAACGGCAGAAATTGGTGCATCTATTCTCATTGATACTGTTGTGTGTTGTCTTGTCATCTTATTTAAAAAAATTGTTATGATTTATTGTTTGATTTTATGTTATAAAGCACAATTTGCACTTTAAAACTTAACGTTTATTTTGGGGGTGTAATACACTTCCTTCTGTACCGTCACAGACATCCCACCCTGGAAAAAAAACATTTCAGGGAGGTGTGCACGTGCATGCGTGCCCAGCCCGTGCGCGCTCGTTTGAGAACCATGCACTGGTTTAAATAATAATTTAAAAAATTGGAAGCAAGCCTAAATAAGCAAGTACATTTTAGAAACGAGCCCAAAAAACTGCAACCCAAACTGCAACCCGGTGACTACCGATTTTTACAAGCAACTTTACAGAAAAGGAGGTGGGCCGAGTGCTCTAATTCTGACTTTCATTGATCCCCACTCAGAGTGTGCATTATTTTTTCAGGTTAGATATATAAAATTCTTACAAGTACTGTAACAAATGTTTCCATCTCCGATTCGTGCGCCAGAATGAAAAAGACCGATTTTAACAAATGCAATTTTAAACAGGCAAATATGCAGGGCTACTCAGAATCGCCATGGCAACCAGGAAGAAAACATTCCGTAAAACCGAAACTTCTGGTCCAAAAAAGACTAAAATGAGTGTAAAATATATATTTTCCTAACGAACTTGCAGCAGCTATACCATAGGCTACTAATAGTTCATTCATAACCGTATTGGACTGCTTTTGTATATCCGATTATTTTCGCTATAGGCCTATTGCCTTGCCTGTCGTTCACTGCCACTACGGTGATTTGATCATTAACATAAATGAAGTGGTTACGTTAATTCTTGTCTTTCTAATCTAAAATTGTATCATATTTAAGTATACTTAATCTGTTACCGTTACAGATAATTTTTCAAATAAATCGTACATTATTACCTGTTAAACTGTGAGCCATTTATAGTCAGTGGTGGAAAAAGTACTCGCATGTTTTACTTAAGGAAAGGCAATGTAGAAATACTCTGTTACAAGTGAAAGTCCGGAATTCAAAATTCACTTGAGTAAAAACATAAGTATTGGTATCAAAATGTACTTAAAGTACCGTAAGTAAAAGTACTCTTATGCTGAATTAAATGTCCCGTTTCACAAGGTAATATGTATCAAATGTAAAATCTTTTGAAAATAGCCGATGTGAGCTTGTAGATTGACAATTTTCAAATAGCCAAAGTTTAAATAGGGCTGAAGACTAAGAGGTTAATGTATGTTTTGTAATAATTCAAATCTACAA
The DNA here is from genome assembly GCF_963280865.1 of Gymnoscopelus braueri. Lineage (NCBI taxonomy): Eukaryota > Metazoa > Chordata > Actinopteri > Myctophiformes > Myctophidae > Gymnoscopelus > Gymnoscopelus braueri. The sequence continues at coordinate 45,828,371 of NC_137619.1, read as the reverse complement.
AGTAACTAAAGTTTTCATATAATTGTAGTGGAGTAAAAGTACAATATTTGTCTCTGAGATATAGTGGAGTAGAAGTAAAATAACTAAAACTTTGAAATACTCCAGTAAAGTAAAAAATACCTCAACTGTATGTACTTAAGTACAGTACTTGAGTAAATGTACTTAGTTACTTTACACAACATACTATAGGTGACATGTACATCATTAAATGAAATAACCCCAAAACCTAATATACTATTTTGTTTCTTTGTTGCATCTTTTTCAATGGTGGTAACTGACCTCAGCTTCTTCCTGTCATCTGTCCAGACAGTGTCCACACAATGGATCAGGTTCAGTTGCATTTAATAAATTAAACTAAGAGACCAAGATGTGCTAACCAATGGGAATATTTTAGATTGACAATTACAGTTACATTCTCTTGACCAATAAAGAGCACATTTCAAGAGCATGTAAGACTAGAAAAGGTAGCCAAATAAATGGTTTGTTAAATAAACCTACTCACTACCGGTAACTCTTTGTATCTCAACATTTGTACTAAAACGTGGCACTTGAACTGCATCAAAAAGCCTAGATTCAGTAGGGTATGGTAACCAGTAGAAGTAGTACAAAAGGTTACTTTTTTAGAGTGATTTATTCAAAGTTAAAATATCACATAGTATCACATTGCAGCAGCAAACTGTTCCATTGATGGATGACATGCCATGAGGTCCTTGTCTGTGGCCCAGCTACATTACTTCATATACGTACATTTTCTGCATTTGAGTGGATATCAGATCAGCCTTGAACTTCCCCTATAACCACTAGGACAGCTGTTCTATAACATTGCATGTGTCATAGACGCACTGCGAAGAAAACTGTCACCTGAAGTTAACTGTAATGCATTGAAGTCGATGAGAGCAGTTTCTATCAGACATCACATGCTTTCTGATCTCTTGTTTTTCAATGTGCACACTATATCTTTAGTTTCCTGAACCAATCATTTACAAAAGAGCACAAGCATTAAAACATAGATCTTCATAATCATGTCGACCCATCTCTCATAGACTGCATTACGTGACACACAATCCACTCTTCTTCAAACATGTCACAATCATTTTCCAGATCCAGTTGTTTGTCACCTCCTGCACCTCTGCAATTGAGCCACTCTATACAGCCTGCAACACACAAACATCAAAGGTCTCTAAAGAGGAAACATTACATCACATCTAATCTAATTAGATTTATAGAATTTCAGGTGTTCTGTACAAACACTTGGGCTCTGTAGATTATTTTAAGTCAAAACTGTTATCTAGATTAAAATCTGTATTGTATCAACATTGTGTCCTATTAACATGTTTAGAAGGACCAGTCAGATTCTGTGACGAGCATAACTCTGCCTAAATGTAGCTTCACAACACTGATTCATATTATTCAAGTGATTTTGTCTGGTGAGGATTCATTAAATAGGATCTGATTATGTATATTTTTGAAGGTCTAGTCAGGTACATGGTAATGTCTAGTTAGGACATGTATGAAGCAGGATTTGCTTCTTTTAGTGGTTATTGCACACAATCAAACATAAGATAGAGATAACAAACACCATTTAAGCCATACAAAAACCTTACAAATTAGTATTTTAACACTGTGCATTTAACCAAAAGATATAAACGGGCTCTGAACAGTTGTACAAAATAATGAATGCAGCATGCTAGTGCACACACACTTACTTGACAGACAAACGTAATTTAACCCAACTCGCTTAACTATATCTACATTAACAACTGGTAACTTTAGCTTAGAACTTGTCAAGAGAGAAATAACAAATCACCAACCGTAACCCTAAACACCAACTTTGGCAACGGATGCACAGTGACTGGAGATCTGAACAGAAAAGATGAGATGGAATCAATAAAATAACGAGGCAACGTGTAGCAGAGCCAACTAATGATAGCGAGACATTTATAAAGGGGTACATATTGATTGGTCACTGCTTAATAGTATCTTCAGCTGTTGTTAAAACGCTAAATTTGCATCTGCAAACCATCCTGTTGCCTGTAGGCAACCCTAACGTTATAATGATATAATATGCTTAATATCATAATGTGCCGTCATCAACACGGCTCATTCTATTGTCTGCATCCATTGTATACATTTTCATAAGAATAAGACAACGACGATCATCACAAAACAAATATTACCTCTTAATCTTTCTATAAGATATCTGTTGTTTTCTTGTTTACAATAGTCCGTCAGTCTGAGCTGTATTTCCGGGTTCTGCTCTTGCAAGTGGTACGAAGAACGTCATTGGCCAACTGAATTGCACGATACAGTAGGCGAGCTTTGATTGGTTTATATTTCGCAGTGGGCTGCCATTTTCCTGAAAATAAGTAACATTACTTAGTGATGTTATATCTAAGTTTTATTTTTCTGGCGCAACTTTTCAGGATGGAAACATTTGATAATGTGTTAATAAACAACTAATCTACACAATACTAAAAAATTAGCCAGGCTCTTGATGGGGATCAACCAACTCAAAAACTAAAGGAGATAGAGGCACTCGGCCCACGGCCTAAGACATGGGAACACTGGCATGGTCATGTCGCATGGTCGGCCCTGAAACATGACTGTCATACCATGACAGTCATGGTGCCGAGTCCCCCTGGTCTAAAGTTGTGTTCGATTTTTTCACATTGCCATCTCTCACATAAACATAAACGTTCAGATTTCAAATATAAAGTGCTTACCACCGAGCCACGGATGTTACAAGGCGATGCGGACCGCGATGAGTACCCGTATCTCCCGTATTGTTCAATAAAAAGCATTTTTATCCCATCGCCGGCCATTTTTTTTTTTTTTTTGTAATGTATCAGAGTGCAATACACCTCCCAACCATTAGTGTCGCATGGTTGAAAGTATCGGAGACAATTTGGAGAAAATGGCCGGCGATGGGATTAAAATGCTTTTTATTGAACAATACGGGAGATACGGGTACTCATCGCGGTCCGCATCGCCTTATAACATCCGTGGCTCGGTGGTAAGCACTTTATATTTGAAATCGGAACGTTTATGTTTATGTGAGAGATGGCAATGTGAAAAAATCGAACACAACTTTAGACCAGGGGGACTCGGCACCATGACGCTTGTATACAAGCGTCATGTGAATCATGGCTAGGTCGGACGGTGCATAGGCTACAATTCCCGTAAGGTCCGCCCCTTTTTACAGGATGCACCCTATATGGAGGGTGCATCCGTTCCGTGAGCTCCGTTCCGTGAGCAACGATAGGACATCCGGTAGGTTTCAATAAGGTTTCCGGTTGCCTTCAAAGTAAGATCATCACATTTAATGTTTTTTGAAAGACATACATTTATTTAAAAAATACATTTATCATGTATGTCTTTTTAAATGGCTTATACTAGAGCAGTGGTTCTCAAACTCTTTCATGTCAAGGACCCCCAAATTGAAATATATTTGTCCGCGGACCCCCATCTGAAAATATTTTGTGCCAGGGACCCTCAGAAGAGAGGATTTGTGTTGCAAAATGCAAAATGTTCAAAAGAATTTCAAGATTTTTCAAAAATGTTAAAAAATAGCAGATCTACAAGCTCGCAGCACGGCACGAAGTGACGCGCTGTGAGCTTGTATATCTGCTATTTACAAGTAAGACGTGCGAACGCTGGAAGCGAACGCAGCTCGAAAATATTGTGTATTTACGGACTTGTAATCCGTGTTATTTCACCGTGATGGGGAGAGAACATTGACATTGTGTGTGTGTGTGTGTTTTGCAGGCTGTTGTGCATTTTAATCAGAGCATTGTCTAAATTCCTGCACTCTGGCACACTCTGGCGGCTGCACACAGGCAGTGCATGCACACAGAGAGACACACACACAGAGACAGAGACACACACACCCCGAGCACGGTTTCATAGTAAGCTCCACTTGCGCGGAGGCGCGCCTCCTTCCGCTGCGTTCGCAAAAATAGCCAACTTATAAATGGATAAAGTGGTTAACTACTTTTGCTGGGGACCCCCTGGAACCACCCCAAGGACCCCTGGGGGTCCCCGGACCCCACTTTGAGAACCAATGTACTATAACACTTCTAAGTGAGGTTGTTCCAGATTTAAATTGGCTATTGATCCCCATTAAATGTGCACAGTTTCTGATCCTGTTTTGCACTTTAACTGGATATTGTGTTCATTTGTGTGTGTTAGATATATGTATTTTTATATTGTTTATTTGCAGGAGCAAAGAACAATGATAAAAACAACAACAAAATATGCTACAAATAATAATATAGTGCAGGTAAGATAAAAAAAAACGTATAGGGTTTATAAAGTTGATCTCACCTATTTAAAAACTCATACAATACAAATAAGAATGTAATTGTGACAGGGTCGAAAAAGGGGTATTGCTAATTATTTTTCTGTAATTTATTTGTTTGTATTTAAACCCTTAAAGCATGTATGTGATGATTTCATTATATTATTTTTCGTTTCTGTATGTGCAATAATTGTTGTTGGTCCCTGGGTCACATTCCACTGCCCTGAGTACTTGAACACTGACAGCTGTGGCAATGACCGAACCCGAAGCCGACCAGTGAGAGCAGAGCTGGGCGGAGCTTCCCCGCTATAAATGAGAGCACGGTCCTCATTTAAAGGAGAGACACAGAGGAGAGAACACACACAGAGGAGGTGTGAGCCAGGTGTGAATGAACCACCGGAGCTAGAATGTATATTGAGCCAGGTGAAGGTGAAACCACCGGAGCTCGAGGTGCAGAGCAAGCAGAGAGGAAGGTTGTGAATACAGAAAGGTGAAGGCACAACAGAGAGAAGGAGCTGTTGGAACCAAGAGAGTGTCGGAGGGGACAGAGGACGAGCGAGCCAGACGAGTGAGCACCACCATATGGAGTGGAGAAGGAATTGGAGCAAACAGCGGAGGGGCAGTGGCGATAGCGTTGCACACGCAACTCCATCAGTAGGCAGGGTAATTCCTGCCTTGGGAGTAAGTACCTGACCACGCAACGCTAACTTTTATAACTACTACCCCAGAGCTATTGCAATATATTACCCATGAATAGATGAACTGGTTCCAGTCTTTGTAATTTCAGGCAATGACGTGAAGAGCGCATGACGAAGATTCCTGGCCTAAGCTACAAAACCCCCACATTGGACACTTGAACTTTTGATGCCTTTTGATGAGTATTTAGCACTTTATTAGCATTGTCACTTTACTTCTGAAGTAATTGGAACACATGATCTGCTAGTATTTGCACTCTGCTCATTTGCACCACTATCATAGGATTTTAGTAGTATTTGATTGTATGTTAGTTAGCATATTTGACGTCATAGGAGGATAGGGATTTTTAGAAGTATATTTGATTTATGGTTTTGTATGTGTATTTTATGGCGAAGAAGCCGATGTCAAGGGACCAATAAATGTACTTACCTTTTATACAAACTGTTTCTGTGTCAGATTCTCTCAAGCAAGGTTTTATTGTGGTGTTCTCAGAAACATTACCTGGTATTAGCTCGAACCTGTGTGTAGCCTTAGAAGGAAGTGTTGATATATATATATAGATATTTAGGGGACCTTCCCCTCAAACAAAGGTGGCGTAGTCGACAAATATAATTGCTCAATTTGGGTTTCACAATAATTTCGCACCCTGCACTTTAAACAGTGTAACCTTATATTATATTGTTGTGAACCCAATGCAAGCATATAAACAAACTCCCTGTGCCATATTTGAGTATAACTGGGCAAGTTAAATGTGACAGTTGGCCACCGTCACATAATCATAAAAATAAATTTAAAACGTATATTATTTAACGAGGTCAGAAATCAGAAAAGTGCCACTTTCAGACAATAGTGGATGCTGGACAGGAGACCGCTCAGCGAGGCAGCACTTTGGACACACGCACGCGTTCAGGGAGACCTCCTTTACAACACCACGCTCTCCGCTAAGCCGGAGAGGTGTGAAATAAAAAGTGGCGGGCCGTCCAGTGAGGTCAGAGGTCAGTAAAGTGCTGTTTTCAGACATTACATTACTTACTTACATTACTTTCATTACATTACTTACAATTACAACAATCTGTTGTGACTTACAATTGACCACTGATGCATTCTGGTTACAGTCACAATTTAACACCAACCCACACAGCAAAATCTGATGCTGTGTGGGATAGCATTTACTTTTTAACTTCAGCTTCTTTGTGAACAAAGTATTATGTTTTAAGTGGTATATAAACCAGTTGACAATAAATACCTAATTTGTTTGTAGTTTGTAGCAGCATAGAATAGCTACATTGTTGTGAGTGTTATAAAAGGGTTAAACCTTAGAACTTAGCCTCGCGGAGCCATCTCCTGTGCAGCGCCCACTATTGTCTGAAAGTGTCACTTTTCTGACCTCTGACCTCACTGGACGGCCCGCCACTTTTTATTTCAGACCCGCCCGGCTTAGCGGAGAGTGTGCTGTTGTAGAGGAGGTCTCCCTGAACGCGTGCGTATGTCCAAAGTGTTGCCTCGCGGAGCCCTCTCCTGTGCAGCGCCCAATTTGTATAGGCTATGCACTCCATTGAACAGCATTTATCCATTTAGATAAATTATGAATGTTATTAAACCCGTTTTTGTTACACATAAACATAATTTGTGTTGCATAGCTTCGTTTAAATGCGTAATGCATAGTTTTATGTGGAAATGAACCGTTTTTCAATGGTTTTCAAGAGCTTCTTTTTACTCTAGAGTGTACTCTTATTCTGAAGAGATCGTCCACCGGAAGTCTTATCGTTGCTCCGTTATTGTTGCTCACGGAACCCGGCCCCGCCCAACCCCTCAACCTATAAAGGCTGGCGGAGCTGTCAAACTCACCAGTGTGATCCCCCTCTGACACACAAGTGGAGGCACGCATTGCTACTTGTCTGGCTGACATCTCGGAGTGGAGTAGATGTCGACGCACCACCTGAAGCTCAACCTGGACAAGACCGAGCTGATGTTCCTCTAAATGACTGTAATGTAATGTAACAGTTAAACTTTCAGCAACTCTAGAGAGAACAATAACAGGAAGGACATAGCAAGCTAGCTCAGCTCAGCACTCGGGAGTTACTTACAAACCTAAGCTCAGCGTTTTTCGAGTTTGTTTCGCTTGATGTTCACCGCGTTCAACACTTATTGTGACTCTTCCCGCTGTAGCACCGCTTCCCCGGCCGGCGGTGATCATAACCTGGGTCGAATCAGGTGCACCGATCCGTCACCAGCTGGATCCTACTCGGATCTCGGGTCTCCTCAGTCTCAGGTAGGCTTACTACTCATAATGTAATGACACTTGCATTGTAAGGGGAAATTCAAAATATAGATCCCATCCCATAGATCAGTGGTTAGTCATTGTCAGCCAATTAGAATGAAATCTGCTCAAACTGACTCATACACTGATACAGAACCATATATAGGCTAGATATTGCCACTGTCAGTTGGCTTTTAAAAAAAATATTATTTTAAAACAATTTACAATGGTGAAAAAAGCCAATCTACAAGCTATAATTATTAATATTTAAGAAATACTATATTTTAAATAGTGAAATCAACTAAAGTCATTGATAGTGCAAGTTCAATCACATTTCATTTGAATGAAAATAACCTGTGGGGAAAATACATAAAATCTCTAATCTGTGATTCTAATGTGATTAATGTGACCCCTACAGTCAGTGAAGTCCAGGGCTGAATGTGACAAATATTGAGACCAATAGGCTATGACTTTGTACAAATATTGGTAATTTCCCAATACATAATTTTATGAAATAAATGGGTTATATTTCACAGATAGTTACACTATTCTTGTACTATATAAAAATTAAATCATCCTTAACCTTCAAGTTAAATTCATTATTTCCGTGGACTTAAAAATCATCGCTTTATTCTTCTTGCCCTGGCATTTGTCAAAAGGTTGACAACACCAACTGCCAAATGGCCTTGCCCCTAAAATTACGAAATTCCAGGCCTACTATAATGGTAAAACTTGTTATATCTAATTAAATAGAGTTTTGCTTAAAAGTAATCCGAAAGTAACTGGTAGTTACTTTTTAAATTGTGGTAATCGGATTACGTTACTGATTTTTAGCAAGTAACTTGTTCTGCTCTCAGAGTTACAGACCGTGTGTGTGTGTGTGTGTGTGTGTGTGTGTGTGTGTGTGTGTGTGTGTGTGTGTGTGTGTGTGTGTGTGTGTGTGTGTGTGTGTGTGTGTGTGTGTGTGTGTGTGTGTGTGTGTGTGTGTGTGTGTGTGTGTGTGTGTGTGTGTGTGTGTGTGTGTGTGTGTGTGTGTGTGTGTGTGTGTGTGTGTGTGTGTGTGTGTGTGTGTTGCAGGTCATATTCCTCATTGGTTGAAGGATTCAAGACGAAGACTGAAGGGCCGTTCACACACCAAGCACGATAACTATGAACCATAATATTCTGCAAGCAGTGGCACCAAACACGCACTGCACAGTGCAGCTGTGTCAGAGCCCACCCAGAGGGAGAGAATAGAATAATCTTAATCAATAAAAGGACCATAATCAATCAAATCACTAAAAGCCGATGCTTGTTTCCATGGTGGTACGCTCAAAAACAATCAGCACCCAACCAACACAGAAAACAACAGAGAAAAGCTCAAGAAAAAGACTAATATAGTTTAAACAATTAAAAAAAAAACACAACAGGAAGAGGGGAACAGGGATAGAGACACACAGAGACTACCACGAGGGAGTGGGAAGTCTACAACCTAAAACCACATATCCATAGTTTTCGCCATAGTTGTGCTCTATGTGAACGGCCCTTAATGCTGGAAGGCATGGATCCTGATAACTCTCACCTCAACAATGGCAGGTTGGTCTCAATGAGGGCTGCATGGGCAATATATCAATATTATATCTGCTGTGATGAGACTTGATATCTAATGGGATTTTTGATATTGTAATGTTGTGAATTGGCTTTGCTGGTTTTAAATGATAAGCAAAGTGACACAATCGCCTGTACTGACTGTTATAGCTGTTCTATTATTTGCCTTAACCACTTACTAATTATATAGGCATTACTGATGAGTATATATCAAATCACATTCTGTGAAAGTGAGAGCACTAAGTCATCCCACCAATATCAGTAATCACAGTATTTGAGAGCTGTCATAGCCCTAGCAGCCTTTTTAGTATGTCGAGCAACAGGCAGCGGGCCCATTTAAAGCATGATCATCAATTCTTCTAAACATTTACAGTTGCTGCACATTAGTTGAAGTGGTGCTGAACTCCTTCTGAAATGTGTTTGAATTAGTCAGAGAGAAAATGGTAGTAGCCTGGTTTTGTGTGCGGTCGGTTCGGGGGGGGGGGGCGGGTGTTCATGCACTCTGCCTCCCGGCCCGGCTTTGACTTGTTCCGCCACTGCCAGGTGCCCTCCATGATCCATCAAGCAGGAATGCAGGAATGCCCCTCCCTGCTCACCTAGGAAGAGCAGAGTTGATATTCAAGGCAATCCAATGACAACACTAATAGCAGGCCATCACAGAGCAAATAGCATATTTTATTTTGTCCATATCGCCCAGTCCTACCTGATTCCGACAATATTTATTTTGCCTTTGCTTTGAGTGACACAACATTGAATAAGACACAATGGTATTCACAGCATCATCCAGGAGACTCAAGGGAAGACAGAGCTACCTGCCAGCAGTGATGTGGCTGTGGACAGTGAGCCCTCTATGGTTCCACATGGTCACGTCAAAACAACCACCGGAACCCAAGAGAGCAGGTTGGAGCACAAGATGTTTCTTTTTTCTATCCCACATAATTGACTTGGTATTTAGATACGTATCAGTGTAAATTAGAGTGAAGAGTGAATGGTCCATGAATCTCCATTTGAACTTGTATCTTAACAGTTCTCTAAATCGCGACTTAGTGTTTGTAGTACAATACGCATGTAGTAGTAGTAGTAATAATAATAACTTATTATTGTTGTTGTTGATGCTTTGGTTGACAGCATACATCTGTTTGGTTTCAGTTTGTGCAGGTGCACTAGCTATGAGTCCATGAAAAGTGACTGGTCCATGGGTCTACCTTACAACTTCAAAGGAGATGTACCTCATCCAGACGACTCGTGGTGAGAAACCAAAAAATACCTCAGGTTGTAGAAACTACACCGTTCTAACTCTACAGGGATGCACAATTAATCTCCTTTTAATCGTGCCTCCCGGTTATTTTGGCTTCTCAAAATGAAATGAACATGATGACCGATATTGATATTTAAAATGCGTTAATCAAATGCAAATCAAACTCTCCCTAAACTACGTCCTTCGGAGCCTGTCAGTATGGATTACAGGGAATATTTAATTGAGTCCCTCAAATTTAACATTATAATGCGGGAGATTCTTCCACACATTCACAGCGATGTCATTAATGTAATCAGCAACGTGAATGTGGAAACAAATGTCTCGTAAGCGCCATACAGTACATGTTGTATAATGTGAAAGCAGTGCTATGTTTATGTGACAGTGCAATAACATGAATGACAATATATATCGTTTGCCAATATAAAGTTCTGCTTGGTTTCAGTGTGTCCGTGAAAAGTGACTGGTCCCTGGATCACCCTTGTAACTTTAAAGAAGGTGGTCCTCATCCAGACTCATCATGGTGAGAAAATCTAGACAGCTGATTTAATGAACTATATTTCGCTGATCAGAGCAACGGTCACAGAGGTATTGCCATTTGAAGTGTTAAACACTGCTGCAACACTGCTGAAGTACCCCATACAGTATGTGTGCAATTTAGTTTTTTTTTCTTTGTGTGATGATTCTCGTGCCAGACCCTGAACAGCATTTGAGCCAAGTTTGGTAATAATAGAAGTTAATTGTTGTTGATGATTTTATTTTTTGTTTTACAAATATATATATATATATATAAAGCTATAGGCTTTGACTAATTTGATTAACAGTAGGACAAGTTTGCATCTGTGTTATTCCTGTATCATTTTCAGCGCTTCCGTTGCACAGACTGGATGACAGACACATTTGAACATTGTGTCAACGGTCTGTCTGGATAAACTAACATGCAGCTGCATGGTTTTCAGGCTCCAGAAGGAGAGATCAGACTGTTCCTCTCCCAGCTGTGTGTCCATGAAGAGTGGAAAGTCAATGGATCGACCCATGAGCTTCAAAAGACAGACTATCTCTCCTGAGCTGAGGTGAGGAAGCTTGGTCATCACTGAAGACTTTGGAATGTTAAGCAAAGCAAATTTGCCCGAAATGCCCCCTATACCCGCATATCTGTCTAAATACCTCTAAAAAGTTAGTCACAATACAAGAGGGAGCTCTAACAATGATCTGGTACCACACACCCATAAAACAAACATGGGCAAATTCTTCTGTCCCGACTACAGCACTTCCATCCAGGTTTGGAATAGTCTAACCCAGGCCTGTCAAACTCGCGGCCCGCGGGCGTTTTGCGGCCCGCGGAAAGGTCCATAGCGGCCCGCGAAATACTTTGAAAAATAGTAAATTGACACTACATCTAACAGACATAGAGTCGCAGTTTGCATTGCTGTGCTGCCAAGCAGCTCGCCCCTCCCCCACTCGCTGCTACTTGACTGAGTACCTCTGATCGCCCAGGCATTGTCTAACCAGCTGCGGAATGTTCTGGCTGATTGGCTCGTTAACAGTCTATTCAACTAGTCGATTAGTAATGGCTATACTCTTTGATCGTCACACAGGAGTCAGCCCAGCACGGACTCACACTCTGTCTGTCTGTCTGTCTGTCTGTCTGTCTCACACACACACACACACACAGTGCAGTGTTATGAAAATAACTGCTCCCTGACATTAAGTTTGTTAAAGCAAAGAGATGTCAGGTGTCTGGGAGCAGCAAGTGATTTAGATGAAATTTCATGCTGGCTACACCATGTAAATTTGCCATTTTTGAAAATATAATAATGGTAATAGGTAGTTAGAAGCATTAATCATATATGTGTTAAAAACGTATAAATGTATCAAAGCTGCTTCTTTTATTTCTCAGGAGCTTGCCCAGTGAAATCCTCAGTATTAATTGAACTCAGAGCGTATTTAACATTCAATCTGGGAAAGCATCTGTGTCATTTTAAGATTTATTTGGCTATTCAAAAATAGCAGATATACAAGCTCATAGTGCGGCACTGAGTGCCACACTATGAGCTTGTAGATCTGCTATTTTTGTAAATGTAAATAATTAAAGTAGCTAATCTTCATAAAACATTTTTTAAAGTGATATACTGTAGTTATAGCAGTGACTGAGATGTAGTGGAGTAGAAAGTTCTTGAAATTGGAAATACTCTAGTAAAGTAAAACTACGTCAAATCTTTACTTAGATACAGTACTTGAGTAAATGTAATTAGTTACTTTACACCACTGTTCTATAAATGTAATTATTTAACCACCCACACACATTACCAGGTATTGTTTAACTTCAAATTATTCTACTTAAAATGGTTTATAATAATAAATGTAATAATAATAATAATAATAATAATTATTATTATTATTATTATTGTTACAAATTGCATTGTTTGTTTTCTGAGACAAGACAACAGATTGAAAAACAATGCTGTATAACTGAATGCGTGTGAGCGCGCATGTGCGTCCGCAACTGGTTCCTGCCCACCTCAAGTCACCATTTGACCAATCTTGCCCGGACACCAAAATGAGTTCGACACCCCTGGTCTAACCCCATCCCTCAAAAAATGCAGTTTGCTGTGCTCAATCTAAAACGGCCTTAAAAACTCATATTTCTGGAGGCCGAAGGAGGAGTTAGTACCATTTTCCCGTTAGACAGATGACCCCCCCCCCCCCCCCAATTTTTTGTACATATGTTATTTATTTTTTTTCCTGCATTTTTTTTGTTTTGATTGTACATATACATATACAATAGTGTTATTTTGTTTCTGTATGTTTGTGTTGATATTTGAACTGTTTGGTTGCTACTATATATGTCTATGAATTGAATAGGACCCCAATGGAAACAAGACTGCAAGGACCCTTTTGGACGAACCTTTTAGACAGAGTATTATAAATGAGGCGCAGTTTACGGAGCTAGTTCAGGCCAGGCAACTCAAGGGATGGGCTAACCGATCAGGTGACTAAGTCACATGCACTCTTCTCCTGGTCGGTGGGTTATAAGTAATGCTCTGCCTACCTGCTCAGTCTGGTTGCGCTCTTCTGCTGCTCTGACGTGCGACGCTGCTGCTGCTGCTCTGCTGCCGAGATCCTGCCGGATCTGCTGCCCTTGCTTGCTACGTATGCTGCTGACCATGAATAGTCTCATATTGTTTCTTGGTTGATGGTTATTTGCGTGCTGCCATTGTCCATGCTGCGCTAATCATAGCTACTCAGCTGTGTGCTACTGGTTCTAAACGTGGTATTACTTTCTTTACTTAAGTTAAAAATCGCTTGCTAAACGCTCAGCTCAAAAGCAGTAGCGTTCGTCATTGATCCATCTCAGTATGGTCAACTAGAGCGTAGAAATAGAGTAACGACACGCTTGATCCCGCCGCAAACGGGCTCCTTCGGTATAGTTCCAAACATTGGGACTGCTGCCTCATTGAGATAGACGGAGCACTTCCGCATTCCATTCTTACAATGGGAGTCGACGCTAGTGTCAGAACTCTCTTTATGGCACTGGGTTAACGGTAGTTCACAAACAGTGTTGCTTAAGTTTCTGTTTCCTTATCGTAAGCAACGATGGGCTTGGGGTTCTGTCATGGTCCCCAGTTTAGCATGTATTTGTTCAAAGTAGTTCACTTTATCTCAAGATTGGGTTTCTAGACCTAGTTGCTTGCTTCTCTCTCAAAAGATGATATCACCGATCTATGACGCGCGCTGATATGGCTGGTAAGTGCTACTGCCATGGTAGATAGAGAGAGAGGGCATGGTGTCACTTTGTGAGTCGCTTTGCTTGTTTTGGCTCTAATGTTCAGATTAATATCTTTATGTAGGCTACTGGTTAAAACACGGATATGCTCAGTTGGCTGCATCTTGCTTAATTTATAGTTATTGTATTCATGGATAGTTCAGTGGCTTTAGACGGTACTCTTATTCTGAAGAGCTCGTCCACCGGATGTTGTTTGAGGCTTATAGTTGATGACCGAACACTTCTCTACCCATGCGAAGGAGAGAGGGGAAGCTAACTTGTGAGTAGTGTTCAAGAAGTAGTTGCACTGCAGTTTAAATGTTAATGCTGCTAGAATTCATTGAAATTAGTTATCTCTCGTGTAGCTATGTCTGGCATCTATTTGCAGAGTAGGAAAACTCACTGTTCATGTTGATGCTAAAGTTGCAGCACTAAATTGCTGCCATCATCTCAATGTTCATGTTAGTGCTGAGTTGCTGTACTAAATTGTACTAGATTGCTGCCATCAACACAATGGTCTCCATTATGCTAAAGCTCCTCACTGCATGCTTCTACTGTTCAGATAATGCTAGTCGTTCTTCAACTGCTACTAACTGGCTGCTGATCATGATTAGGCTAAAACTGCTGACATTGTTTCTGCAGTCAATGCATGCTACTCATACTAGTGCCATCATGATGATCATGCTAATTATGTTGACTGCATTCCTAGGCTACTGCATTAATGCTACTCATTCTGCAATTGCTGGCAAAATGTCTGCTAATCATGATTATGCTAATGATGTGGACTACATTGCTACCACTGCTATAATCGACTAATGCTGCTAGTACTAAAATTGCTGCAAACGTGCCGATCATGAACATGCTAAGTTACTACTAGTGCTATGGCCACTACCTCATTAATACTGCATTCATCTACCTCACATTTAGCAATTGAAAGCAATATCACTTATCATTTATCAGCATTCATTGATATTCTGCTTTGTGTTTTTTTCCCATGTCCGGCTTAATGCATGGTGATGGGATGCCTAATGCCGATGGGGATGAGTGCTGTTCACCTTGGATACTGGGGAAGTCAGGTTTGCAGGCCTCGTGTCTTCAACAGTGACAGTGTCAGTGTCAAATCATGTAGCAGTTCAATTGCTCTAATATGTGGTGGAGGTAAAGTAGGCTGTTTCATATTACGATGAAATAATCAAATGAACTTGCAGTGCAGATTAGACGTTATTGGTTGCATTCTACCGTTGTTATGCTCTTGTATTGCTAAATTACACTGGTTAAGGATCAGGATGAGCTAAAGGGATTCTCATTTTGCTGCATACACTTGGATAAGAGATGGTAGAGACGTTGTAGCACAGGCTAACACGGTACGTTTGCTTCTTGTAGAAGCTTTAGATTGTCGTAGCACAGCATGTTCGCTTATGTGGAAGCTTTAGATTGTTTGTAGCACAGGCTAGCTCAGCATGTTTGCTTCTATGTGGAAGATTAGATTGTTGTAGCACAGGCTAGCACAGCATGTTTTGCCTATGTGGAGGCGAATTGTTTAGCACAAGCTATCACAGCATGTGTTGCTTCTTATGTGGATAGCTCTGGATTGTTTGTAGCATAGGCTAGCACAGCATGTTTTGCTTCCCACGTGGGAGCTCGGATTGTTCGTAGCACAAGCTAATTCAGTTGTTTTGCTTCTTATGTGGAAGCTTGGATGGTCGGTAGCACAAGCTAAACACAGCTTAGCTGTGTTTAGCTTCCCATGCGTAAAGCTATCAAATTGATTGTAGCACAAGCTAACTCAGCATGGCTTGCTTATGGGGATAGCGCTGGATTGTGGTAGCACAAGCTATCATGGCATGCTTGCTTCCATGTGGAAGGTATATGGTACAGTATATAGGAAAGTTGGTTGCCAAGTGATGTTGTCATGTTATGAGCAACAAGCTTACAGAAGTAAAGTTATTGCAACAGGATAGATGGTGGGGCTTTAGTAGAGTCAAGATATCAGTCATTTGTCAATGTTGGCTGGTGCGCACCAATCCGCGAAATATCTCGCAGGACGGATAAAGAGGGACTCCGATCCTGGCTGCTCCTGTTATCAATAGTTACACTATGTTGATGGGCTCTTTGCTTTTCTCATGCTTATCAAAAGCTGGGTGACTGGAAGTCTTTGTCCCTGTATAAAAGGCGCTGCTTTATCCGCCAGATTGGGATGCTCACGGCATATTTGGCACCACATCACGGTGTGTTCATCACTGGTGACGAGTGTTGCAGCGCAACCAGCAGCTTGCGGTGTGCAACTGACTGTGTCAGGATTTGAGGCCACACTCGCGCATTGGCGTGCAGCATGCGTCCCCACACATCCACAGTGAAGCACGCACTTTTCACTGTGGATGTGTGAGTGGCTTCAGGAAATAAATTCCTGTCCCAGCGGTCTATAACGGCGTCATCTCGTCCAGGGTGGCTTACCATAGTAATTGCAAGAATAATTCTGCTCTGGTTCTAGATTCCAGGTTGAACTACCTACGCTCTTGGCGGCTCTGTGAGCTCTCAAGGCAGCGTGAGAGAGCTGCTCGAGATGTGGGCTTCTCAGTGTTCTCAGCATTATGCTGCAGCATCTACTGTGCGGGCCAGCACAAGGCTCTCAAGGCAGCGTTGAGAGAGCTGCTTGAGATGTGGGCTTCTCAATGTCTTCTCGGCACCTATGCTGCATCATCTACTGAGCTGCCTAGCCTCGCTGCTAAACTCTGCTAAATCAATTCTGCCAACCCTCTGGCGTCTGGCTCTGTTGGGCCGATTCAGACTTGCAACAGATGGCATTTCGTGCTAAATCTATTAGGCTATGGATGGAGAGGGATATCGGCGTTAGTTAATATTATTCACATGTCACATGTCTAATAATCTGCGTCAAGCTCTGCAAGCTATAATTTAAGCTTGTATACCATATTCTTTCTGCATCAACCGCTATGATGCTAATTGCTAACATGCTGCCACATGGCGCTTAACCCATTTAGACCAAGGCCGATTTAAAAAAAAATAAAAAATGGCAACATGAACCCAAAATGGGTTAAAGTGGTCATAGGATGGCCGGGCTAATCCAGAATTGCAATAACATTGTGTTTGTCTCTCCATCTGTAGGCCTAAACTTGAACTGGTTCACTGCAAAGCTGCGAGAGATCTGCTCAAGCTGCGGGCTTTCTCCATCCTCCGTATTGGTGTAGCTACACCTGCAGCGCTGCTTGTCTTCTGCTTCTCTAAATCTATGGGGCGATGGTCCTCAGGAGCTTACGTAGATATTGGTTTATAAGGATGACATTCTGCAGGCAAAAAGCTCATGAGTATGAGTGCTCTCGCTGTTCTATCGCTAATTCAATAAATGCTGCTTGAGCATTATTGACGCTTTAATTACAACTCGGGTGGATTGCTGGGGATTTAGTTTAGTGGTGATGTCATGGTGCTAAAAAATGTTGGTTTATTTATAGCGCTAAAAAATGTTGGGCTTTCCTTGGTAGCGCTAAAAAATGTTGGGCTTTCTATGGCAGCGTTAAGAAATGTTGGGTTTCTATGGCAGCGTTAAAAAATGTTGGGTTTCTATGGCAGCGTTAAAAAATGTTGGGTTTCTATGGCAGCGTTAAAAAAGATTTGGGTTTCTATGGCAGCGTTAAAAAATGTTGGGTTTCTATGGCAGCGTTAAAAAAGATTTGGGTTTTCTATGGCAGCGTTAAAAAATGTTGGGTTTTCTATGGCAGCGTTAAAAAAATGTTGGGTTTTTCTATGGCTATGCAGTCAGGCTAATCATATCAAGCTCAGTCTATTAGTAATTGCTGCTTCAGGGATCGTTGGGTACTGATTCAGATTTTAAGTAAAGATAGCACGTCTTTACACACATAGTCAGTACACTTTATTTATTATGGATGATAAACAATAGTTATCATTCATCATAGGATGACTTATAATATATATATATATGTGTGTATATATATATAGCAGATTTCTTTGAAAAAGAAATAAATATAGAATGTCCTCTTCGAATCCGATTTGGTGCGGCACAGCGTGGACACCATATTAGGATACCGTCTAGGACTCCTGAATTCAGGGATCAGCAGGTACCTGGATTCATCAGGCTTGTTGAACACATGGATGCATGCTTGCATTTGTTTAGCTTAACAATCAAATGCTGAGGAACTCGGACATTTCATCATGCTTAGCTGAACACAAAGTTCATGGAGCTCCACCATTCTCACAGATGGTTGGTCCGGCGTCAGGCTCTGTGTTCCCAAGCGGTTTTGGGGGTTCTTGCTGTTTTGGGGGTCTTTATTCATTCCCTGTAAATGCTATTTGGCATGTAACATTTATTAAAATGTTATTCTTACAGGGAGTGAATGGATTCAGAGTCCTGACGCCAAACTATGCTTCCTTATGCTTTCTATATCCATGCTCAAGCTTGCTCAATAAATATATATTCTAATCCAATCCAAGAGTTGTCTGACTGAAATGAGGCGCAGTTTACGGAGCTAGTTCAGGCCAGGCAACTCAAGGGATGGGCTAACCGATCAGGTGACTAAGTCACATGCACTCTTCTCCTGGTCGGTGGGTTATAAGTAATGCTCTGCCTACCTGCTCAGTCTGGTTGCGCTCTTCTGCTGCTCTGACGTGCGACGCTGCTGCTGCTGCTCTGCTGCCGAGATCCTGCCGGATCTGCTGCCCTTGCTTGCTACGTATGCTGCTGACCATGAATAGTCTCATCCCACCTCCTCCCCGGCATCCACCTGTAGGTTCTGTTTCTAGATCCCCGTGGGGGTCTTTATTCATTCCCTGTAAATGCTATTTGGCATGTAACATTTATTAAAATGTTATTCTTACAGGGAGTGAATGGATTCAGAGTCCTGACGCCAAACTATGCTTCCTTATGCTTTCTATATCCATGCTCAAGCTTGCTCAATAAATATATATTCTAATCCAATCCAAGAGTTGTCTGACTGAAATGTAATTGTGCTGTTAAAATGTTTTGCCTAATAAAATATTCAATCAATCAAAAGCTGTGTTCAGATATGGATACCGTAACATTTTTGGGAAACTAATTAACCCATTTAGACCCGAGGCCGATTCTAAAAACGCCTTCTAAAGTTTTCTGAAAAAACCTATCCACCCACAACGTGAAGATCGAGCTCCTGCGCTGTGGGGAAGGTGTCGGGTTTATATCCTTAAATGTTCCATATATTCCCAGAAGGACGTAGGCCTACTTTAGGGCAGGCTACCCAAGTTGAGAGACCTCGCTCTCTCCATAACAATATTCCAGCTAATTCCTTTCCGTATGTACGCGCTTGTATGTCTTAACAGAGCTAGATCTGCTAATGCATAGATCTGAATGACTGTTATAGCACTTGTTTAAATGGGTGAATGATTAAGCATTAACTTATAACATTGTAAATATGATAGATTGTTCACTCGATTTTTATGACTTGTAATTATGTCACTTCCATTGAAGTATTTGGAGAAAAAAAACAGTTGGGAGGTTTTTGACCATTTATGTGCTTTTTTTCGGTCTGACTTTGTCATTCTAATCAATGATGGAAAAAAGTTTAGTTTAGTCAGAAGCGTTTTTTAATACTTTTCATTGGTTCAATATTTGTAAAACCCACACACAGACGTAAAGGTTTATAGCACTGATTTATTAAAAAAAAAGTTGAAAAATGGAGATGGCGATATATTCACAAGTCGCACTCTATGCAGAATATGCAAGCAATGTCATGATGCTGCTGGCATGGTGTTCCAGTATTCAAAATGTGCACACGTTCACACATGACACCAAAATCAAATATGCAGACACATTGCCTGCGAATCTTGTATATCTGAACAGGGCTTTATAGTAGACTGTATTGTTTCTGTCTTTCACTCTGCACCCATATCTTGTTCTCTCTAACACTATCTATGTCTATCTCTGTTCACCCTCCTCTCCCCAGTGAGTTGACCTCCAGTCTACTGACTGCAGACCATGCCAGATGCCCTGTGTGTTCTTCCATCCTGAGGGACCCAGTCTCCATCCCCTGTGGACACAGTTACTGCAAGCACTGCATCAATACCTACTGGTCCCAGCCAGGCCCTACAGGAGACTATGTGTGCCTCCATTGTGAGAAGAGTTACCCAACCCGTCCTGAGCTCTCTGTTAACGTAGCATTGAACTGGGCGCTGCAGGCTCTCCAGCAGACAGACTGTAGTCCAACTTGTGGCGTTTGCTCCAGCAAAACACGTCGAGCCATCAAGACCTGTGTGACGTGTAATGTCTCCTACTGTGAGAAGCATGTCGGCAATCATTACACTGTCCGAGGACTGCAGGAACACACCCTGGTCCAGGTCAATGAAGATACAAGACTATGGGAGAATGGAGGTCAGAGAGAACTGTGAGTAAAAAGGAGGATATCTGACACTGACTGAACGTGTTGCTAAGGAGTTTTTGTATTTTCTTATCTTCTTTTATTTTGTGCACCAACGTAAGGGCCCCACCGATTACAAAATCCAAGCGCTTGGTATAACTTGAACATTAGCTCTGAGTGAATTGTGAACCCCCCCCACACACACACACACAAACACACACATTATTTTTGTGTTGGTTTGGGATATCCCTGAAGAAGGTTAAATTGTTCTTTCAAGGTTTTTGTTAATGTCAAGGTGGTCCATCTTTAAATTATTTATTGTCAACTGTTATAAAATTGAGGGTTTTTATTCTGTCAAACATTGCACTTTTACACACAGTGTGTAAACTACTGTAGGTGAATCAGCCAGTCCATCAGGCTGTTAAATGACAGTGGAAAATGAAATGTGCAATAACTGTACTCTGCACTATGCACTTTCCTTAAACTGATTTGCCTGTGTTTGTTTATTTATTGCTTATGAGTGTTTTTAGGTTGTTTTATCATGTTTTATTGTTTTATTGTTGGAGCTTCTGAGGCTGAGCGTAAGTTTTTCACATGTATGTACCTGTGCATCTAAGTGACAATAAAAGTGAATCTGAATCTGAATCAGTTCAACACCAACAGCTGAGAACACAGGATCCTGTTTATGTATATGAGACATTTGGCCCATTATAGTGAGGAATAAAAAAATGTATACATATAAATTAATATGTTAATATTGTAAATAAATATTTGATGTGTTGTCCCCCCCCCCCCCATAAATATGTAGATAAATATTGTGTTTTATATCTGATAAATGCTTTTGACTGTAATGACATGTCCTACAGCTTTTGACTGTAATGACATGTCACATGTGCACAAGGACACGTTTATCTCACATGCATAAAGTCAGGACTAGGACCGGTGGGGGTTCGAACCCACAAAACCATTTCTAGCATTCATTGCAATGGTCATTACTGTACTTTTTAAATGTGCTCTGATCAGCCCTATATTGTGCTGATCAGAGCAATGGTTACAGAGTTATTGCCATTTGAAGTGTTGAACACTGCTGTAGTGCCCCATATGTGTGCAATTCAGGTTTTTTGGTGTGACTATTCTCATGGAAGACCCCTGAACAGTGTTTTTGGCTTTTTGGTGCGGATCGGAGCAACGGTGCGCCTTGCATGTCCGCATGTTACGCCTGTATGTTATTGTCATACAGAATCTGTCTCTTTAACTTCTACATTGAACATATCTAACTCCCGTATCGTCACTGTCAGGTGGAAACCTTGTATGTCCACACTGTAACAAATTTCTGTAATTTCTACAGTAAAAAATTACAGTAACTTATTGTTCTGTCTGTCATTTTACAATGTTTAACTGTATTTTGCAATGCATCATGGGAAAAAAATCATTACAGAAACTTACTGCATTTTTACACAGTAACATAATGTAGAAATTACAGTCAGGTTATACTCTAACTGTAGAAGTTAGTTTTACAGTAATGTAAAGTATACATAAGGGTAATAATAATAATAATAATAATACATTTTATTTATAATGCACTTTACATTTTTGGAAATAACAAAGTGCTACAGGGTTTAAAATAAAAGGCACAACAATTTAACAAATGTTTTACATGATGTGAACATCATCATCAGTTATTTTTATTGTTATAAATTTTATTATTCAACTTCTTGTTTATGCCCCAAAATGACTGCTATACAGGTTTTGTAGCAATTTTTAGCAATTATAGAAATATTAGAC
This sequence comes from Gymnoscopelus braueri, assembly GCF_963280865.1. Lineage (NCBI taxonomy): Eukaryota > Metazoa > Chordata > Actinopteri > Myctophiformes > Myctophidae > Gymnoscopelus > Gymnoscopelus braueri. The sequence goes on along the minus strand of NC_137619.1, from coordinate 45,806,366 downwards.
CTTAATTGTCAAATGTTTAAGAATGTTCTAATCATGTATACTTTACTTTAAAACATTTTCCAAATATTTCATTTTTTAACATTTTGGACAAATTTGCCAATTTTACATTGAGGTGTGCAGATGTCCGAGTGCCCACCTATCCTGTGAACCCCCTGTACAAAACCATTTAGCTACTCACCGAAGCAAAGGCTGTTTTGTGTTGTTGAAAGTCTATTCTCGGAGGTGGGAAGCCTCTCAGCACCCCACCTACTCTGTAAAATACACTTTTTGGGCAGAAAATAAAATATGTCAGCGAGACGGAAATTATTTTTATTTACTCCACAGTGCCCTCTACAGATCTGGAGGATTTGAACTTACCATTAACCAAAATCTGTAGAGGGCACTGTGGAGTAAATAAAAATATTTTTTGTTTATTTTCACTACTCTTGAGCACTCGCAGGGCAGTGGAATTCCTTGTACAAGCGCAGAGCGAGGGGTCTTCCAGGGCGTTAGAGGGAACTCACTAACGCTCTGAACCAGGGCTAATGTAGGGCTGTAAATGGAGAACGTGCAAACACCAGGTTGAAGTTTCATCATGACTGTCATAATACAGGGGGTTATACAGTGAATAGCTCTGGTTCTAAAGCTTATATATGTTTCGTCGTAAGACTGTGTTGCATGCCCAAACATCACTGATCTACAAGCTCACAGCGACGCAATGTGAGCTTTTAGATCAGTTTTTTGGGGGTTTGCAACACAGTCTTAGACATGGCATTAGCATATTAATTTCCATGTGGTGCATGATGTCATTGTTTATTTCAGGTATAAATCAGACCACATCAGTGAGAGCTAATGTTGGCCTCATTTGTTTTTACTGTAATTAATTATAATTATAATAATAATAATAATTATTGTATCTAAATGTAGCAGGATGGGCGTTGGTTCCCACTCTACCCACGGCCCATCCTCCGCCCACTCATCAGTGGGCTGATTGGCAACAGTATTAAAGCAACGCACCTCCAAACACAGTTAGCTGTCTGTCTCTCCACACTGGTCTATTATCAGTCGAGGCTGGCCTGTTGGGCCCGCCTGTGTTCTCATCGCGCATTAGCGCAGGTATGTCTCTCCATCTAGCTGTTTATGCACTTTACTTTATGCTGCGTAGTACATGGTCTTGAACTTGACCATGACCGTTTGTGTCCTTTGTAGCCCCGGTGTGTCTACCCATCTTGTTGGCGTTTTGCGCCGGGCGTGCGTTGTTGCTTCACGCTGCACAACGGGTACGGTACGTTGGTGGTCCTCCTTCTCCGCAGTATAGCAAGTTAATTTAACATCAGGCAGGCACTATAATAACCATGGCCTTTATTATTACTACAGTTTATCTCCTACCGGTGTTCGCCGCTGCAGGCAGGCCATTGTGGCTTCCGGTTACATGTCGGCTTTCCGACATGTCGCCTTTCCGACGGTTACTAACCCTATACTTAACCCTAACCCTAACCCTAACCCTAAGCTGGCCCTTGTCACTACATACTCCTCACAAAGCAAATTAGCTAACACCAGGATAAAAAGAAATTTCCAAAACAGAGGAAACACTCTTTTAAATGGGTGTAAAATCATTTCAGCCTACAGAAAAAACAAGAACCTCAAAGATTATCTAGTCCACAGCACTCTTAAAGGAACGAATAGACCAACTAATAGGAGACCACATTACTTTAAAAGCACCCAAATGGTGACCAACAGACACAACAAAAGGGTGTTTGGCATTAAACAAAAAATACAAGCTAACACTAAAAACTGTATTTACTTAATCACCTGCACCACATGTAACCTTCAATATGTGGGTGAAACACAAAACACAATCGCCACCAGATTAAACCAGCATAGATATAATATAAATAATGCCAAGAAGACCAATTTAATAATTGTTCAACACTTTATGACACATGGAATAAATTCCCTAAAAGTCTCTGGCCTAGAACATAACCCAAATTGGACACTAGGACAAAGGCAATATAACGAAAGACAATGGATAAACAGATTAGGTACAATTTTTCCAGAGGGACTTAATATGACAAACACTAGAAACACACAAACCAACCCTTCTTAATTCAATCAAACAAACTCACAGAAACACAAAGAGACCACCAGGTACTCAGAGAGAACTAAAAGAACAAGGACCCACTCAGAGAAAGGAGGAGTAACACCTGACCTGAATACTAGATTAAGGACAATCACAGAAGCATCAACGACCCTAGCGGAAGACAAGGGGCTTCTTCCTGACCCATAGCTTAAGACCCAAATAGGTGTGAGGGTAGTCAACCCAAATGCCCACTCAAACCTTCAAAAGGACTAAGTGGGTTAAGACACACATAATCAAACAATGGACCTAGGAAGACTTAGATGAACAAATGTGAAATAATAAGGACCTTAAAATTAAATGTTTTAAGGTCCTCATTACTCTAACCCTAACCCTTGTAGCAGAAATGGAGAATTGTGTCAGTCCCAGCAAAGACGCACTAGGATTGACCAGTAGTCACTGGGAGGTTCAGTTGGGGCAAACGCAGTCCCCACAAACATCATTTACTATTCTGTGCCTATCGGTACATAATTCGGACGGGGCTGAGTAGGCTCAAAGCGAACTTCGCAACGTTCGGCACGGCAACTCGCGCGCCTTGGCGCGCTCGGTTGTGCCTCTCGTGGCTCAAGTTCGCTTGAGACTGCGCCCCTCCATCGCGGTTGGGTCCATAACTATATTTGTATTCTTATATCTTTTATTGTGTCCTAGTCCTGTACCATTCTTATAATGAGACTATGGATGATTTTTGGTATGCGGTCCAACTAAGGTGGGACTCAGGATGACTGGACGTACCTGCCATGCACAGTCCCCAGTGAACATTCCTCACAAAGTTCACTGGCAATTTTATTTTATAGTTTGTAAACATGCCTAAAAACCTAAACTTTAAAGAAAGGGAAAATGGTTAACCCTAATTGGGAATCCTCCCCCCCCCCCCCTTTAAAAAAGGAAAGGCGAAACAGCCAAAAAGAACTTAGGGCTAAGATCTAGAATTTAGATTAAAGACTTAGTTAAACAGAATGTAAAAGTATAAGGACCTTAAAATTAAAGAGTAACAGGATCCCAAAAAGACTTTATTTCAAAAACAAGATGGCGAGAGCAAAAATTCCTTGCTCTGCCTTTTTCTGAAAGGATGCCCTTTCTAAAAAAGGCTTAGCACTGAAGTCCAACCCAAACCATTCCCTAACCGCACGCGGAAGCCACTAGTCGGAGTAGTGAGATGTCGGAATGGAAGGAGCACACCGTGGCTTCCGCCTTCGCTGCACCGCGGTACGTGACTGTTTGTCTCTCTCTGCTCCTGTCTTAATGAATATTAGTATTATAAATGGTAGAATGACACGGCCGTTTGTCGTTTCAGGCACCGTGATACCCAACTGCTGGTTATTTAGACTAGACTATAGGCCTACAGACGGCATTCTATTATACTATATATATGTATATACTCTATAATATATATATATATATATATATATATAAAATATGATACAAGTTCATTTGATCTATTTCCCTGACCCTGCCTAAACCTTACTTCCTGTCTTGCAGGCCTGTTGCTGGGGACTCCTTGGTGTGTGTGGGAGCAGGTGACGGCCGCCCAGTTGGGTTGTGGTAATTCCCCCCCCATCCTCCCCCTTATCCTCCAGCACTGGCCCTATAGACAAATAGGTTTTATTCTTAAGTGCATTCTTATATTGTTTTTTAGTCATGCTGTTTTATTGATGATGGATTATTGATAAGATACAATAAAGCTTTTTGTACTTTATATAAACACTGTTTCTGCCTTTATAATTAATGGTACAACGAACTTGTGTGAGGAGCAATATGTTCAGGTGGTTGGTTTACATTATAAATATTTGGCGTAGTTGGCTATATTATATAACTATTCATACCGCCCCTGCTACATAAACATGGAAAAAAAGGACCTGCCATGTGTTCCAATGGATAAAATGTAGTTATTATTTAGTCACAACAAGCTCTTGTTATCAATACTTTGCATTGGATCAATATTTATTTAAAAAACCACACACACACACACACACACAGTGACTCTGTAGCATGATGAAGTTCAGGTTTAATTTCCGGGGGTGGGGGTAAATATGGGGAGGTTTCTGCCCGTCAGCAGTGATATGTAATATTATTGTGAAGCACACTAATAACGTATGTGTAATGTATGAAATGTATAAAACAATATTTTGAAAATAGCAGATCTACAAGCTCACGATGCATTGTGAGCTTGTAGATCGGCTATTTTCAAATGTCCGAAATCTATATATGTTATATATATATAGGGCTGATTAAGTGTTTATGAATGTTTTGTAATAATAATCCAAATCTACAAAGTAACTAGTAAATAATTGTAGTGGAGTGCAAGTACAATATTTGCCTCTGAGATGGAGTAGAAGTAAAAGTACTGAAAATTGGAAATACTCCGGTGTAAAGAATCCCTCAAAATTGTACTTAAGTACAGTACTTGAATAAATGTACTTAGTTACTTTACACCACTGGGGAGGAGGAGGAGGGGGAGGACCTGAAAACCTCCAAATGGACACATGAACATAATATAGATGTCCACAAGATGGCACCAGTGGACAGCAAATGGATGAGATGGCGCAGCTGGCATAAATGCCTATTGCACACTACCTTTAAACACATCTGAAATCTGAGGCTTTTTGTTGACTATTTGAAATAGTTTTGGTGAGACTGCTGCTAATCTACAAGCTGTGAGCTTGTAGATCTGCTATTTATAAGATGTTGATACTTTTACTTTTGGTACTTTAAGTATATTTTGATGCCAATACTTTTGTAGGCCTACTTTTACTCAAGTAATATTTTGAACACAGGCCTTTTACTTCTAACTGAGTAGGCTACTTCTACATTGTGGTATCTGTTATTGATACTTTTACGACAAAAATCAGTACTTTTTCCACAGGCAGATGAGCTGTAAGACAGGCAGATGAGCTGTAAGACAGGCAGATGAGCTGTAAGACAGGCAGGTGAGCTGTAAGACAGGCAGATGAGCTGTGAGACAGGCAGATAAGCTGTGAGACAGGCAGATGAGCTGTAAGACAGGCAGATGAGCTGTAAGACAGCCAGATGAGCTGTGAGACAGGCAGATGAGCTGTGAGACAGGCAGATGAGCTGTGAGACAGGCAGATGAGCTGTGAGACAGGCAGATGAGCTGTGAGACAGGCAGATGAGCTGTGAGACAGGCAGATGAGCTGTGAGACAGGCAGATGAGCTGTGAGACAGGCAGATGAGCTGTGAGACAGGCAGATGAGCTGTGAGAAAGGCAAATGAGCTGTGAGACGGGCAGATGAGCTGGGAGACGGGCAGATGAGCTGTGAGACAGGTAGATGCTGAGCGGGGAGACAGGCAGAAAAGTCAGGGAGACAGGCAGATGAGCTGGGCGACGGGCAGATGAGCTGTGAGACAGGTAGATGAGCTGGGAGACAGGCAGAAAAGTCAGGGAGACAGACAAATGAGCTGTGATACAGTCAGGGAGACAGCTGAAACACTAGACTAGAGATCAGCGTTGCCAGATTTTGTGGGACAAACAAGCAACCAGGGCCCTATTTCACGAAAGGTGAATTAAATAAGCCTGGCCTTAAGTCAAATCCAGGCTTGACAAAGTCGGGTCCGTATAGCCTGGTTTATTCCGTTCCATGAACGCCAAACCAGGCTGAAAAGGAGCGACTTTGTCGAGCTAGGCCTTGTCAAGCTAGGCTGTGTCGAGCCAGGATAGTAAAGCCAGGCTTTACGTATTCCTGTAAAAGACCATGAAAGTGGATAGCAGAATCCTTGAACTTGACCAATCATGGAGCCCAAAACGAAAGCAGCTTTCTTCTCTGTGGCTGAACAGCAGCACTGCAGCAGCTCATGGAATCATACAAGGAAGTAAAATGTATAATAAGCAAGAAAGGAAACGCGACGCAATAAATAGATCCAGGGAGAAAGCGTGGCAAAGTATTGCAAGCACACACAGAGTATGTGACGGGACGCGTGGGGGGGGGGGGGCAAGGCAACAGGACGTGCAATAACCCCACATTTGCAAGACTACTTTGGTAGAGGTTTGGGTTGTGTACCTTGCCATCATGATGTAACTCCAAAGGTGGACAAGAAATCAAAAATAATTTAAAATATGCTCCTCATTGACTTACATTCAGTGAAAAGGCTCTTTTAAACCCGTAACTAATAATTTATATATATATATATATATATATATATATATATATATATTACAGGGAAATTGGCATTCCAGGGAAATTGAAAAAGGAGCACTTGTTTTTTACCACCCACCCAGGCAATTCTGTATAACCAACACTAGAGGGCAATGAATGCACACTGAATCCACACTGAATCCACACACATGCACACACACACACACACGCACACATGTGTGTCGTCGTGGACACTGGATAGTAACCGTAGACTGTAACCCATGAAAAGATCTATTCTCCCCCTATCGGTTCACAACTCGGACGGCACTGATTCGACTAGCAGACCTTCGGCCGGTCGGCGCGGGCACTCGCGCCTCCTCGGCCTCAAAATCTGCTGAGTCGGCGCGCCTCCGTCATGGACAATAACTATTATCACGTGTGCGTGTGAACCATAGAGTTAAAGGTGTGAACGCGTGTTCAGCGTTCCCCTAGCGTAGCTTCCTGGTTGCTATGTGGGGGGGAACAACAATAGCCAGGTCGGCCTCTCATCAAAGCCCCGCCTCGTGCCTCCTCCTCGCACCGCCTCGTATCAGAGCCCCGCTTCGCGCCTCCTCCTCCTCCTCGCGCCGCCTCGTATCATTGCCCCGCCTCGCGCCTCCTCCTCCTCCTCCTCCTCGCGAGCCTCGCGTAAAAAACCCTGTCTCGAAAAGCCCCGCCTCGCGCCGAAGCCCCGCGCCTAAAAGCGAGCGCTCCTCTTTCAATTTCCCTGGAATGCCAATGGACCCTTCGCTAAACCCCACCCCAAAAGAGATTGTCCAATGGCAGTTTAGCAACCGTTGTTAGCCTGGCATAGGTCTGGCAAGCTTTCGTCACCTGCCATAGCTGTCAATGTTATTTCGCCCGCACACACACAATCATTTGCAACATAATGGCAAGAATTGGAATACCACGATAACGCAATGGTGACTATGAACCACGTACCCAAACCCGTTGGAGGCTGCTTTTCACAAGCTGAAATCGGCACTTAAACTGCAAGGCTTCATGGCTGTGTTGTTGAACACATACACAGCTTAACGTCAGGAAAGTTACACGACTCACTCGCCCAGGTAGTGTCATAGGCTACTAATCACCGTAATCGTAACAAAATTCAGAAGCACAGCGCTGCCTGTTTCGGATTCCGCACGTTAAAGTATATTAATTCATTTGTTCGTCATAGATTTATTAACTGCTACTGCAGTCCCTGCGGTACATAAACTCCTGTTACAGTCAAGGATCACCTTCAAACTGGTGTTTGCACTTTCTCCATTTACGGTCCGTACATCTATATAAACGTTCAGATTTTAAATATAAAGTGCTTACCCCATGGCCACGGATGTTCCAATTATGCACGGGACTCTCAAAAGTACCCGTATATTCTGTATTGTTTAATGAAAAGCATTTTAATCCGATCAGTGGCCATTTTCTCATAATGTATTGGACTGCAATACACCTACCAACCGATAGGGTCACTCAGTTGAAAGCATATGGAGAAAATGGCCACCGATCAGATTAAAATGCTTTTTATTGAACAATACGGATGATACAGGTACTTCTGAGAGCCCGTATATACATGTAACATCCGTGGCCATGGGATAAGCACTTTATATTTGAAATATGAACGTTTATGTAGATGTACGGGCCATAAATGGAGAAAGTGCAAACACCAGGTTGAAGTTCATCCATGACGGTCGTGACAGTCGACCGTCGTGTATCCATGGCTATTACTCTCTCTAACATTTCCATGTTTTTAGTTTATTGAAATAATGTCATGCACATTTGTCCAGTGCATAGCCTACTGCAGGCCTTGTTGACTAGATTTAGAAGAGATTTTGATGCTCTTGCTCCTGAAATGATCGATTATTTTTAAGGGGAAAAGCCATCATTTAACATGCAAGTCAATGGGTGAGAAGCAAAGATTGCCAGTCGCTGCCAGGCCTGGGTGTGACTAACTTCGCACCACCAGTCACAGAGTGGAGTGGGTGGGGCTTAGCGAAGGGTCCATTTCCCTGTGACATATATATGTCACAGGTAAATTGGCATTCCAGGTAAATTGGAAGGGGAGCGCTTGTTTTTAGGCGCGGGCTGCGAGGCGGGGCTTTGATGCGAGGACGACGATGACAACAACAACATAGCAACCAGGAAGCTATAGTGCTCTAGCCTAGCCAGCTCCCAGTTTACATTAGCTGCTAGCTTTATATAATAGCTAACGATTAGAATAGTTAGGACGTCACATTCTAATACAGCCCGAATACCCAAACTCAGCACCGGCCTCAGTGGCGCACTTTGATAATCATTGGACGCCCCATCCACTACCACTGGGAGTCTTTGTTTGACTCCCGCTTGGGGTACTTTTTCAAACAACCGCGGACTACTTTCTTTCGCCGATAAAGTATAGTTTTGGACCATGACGGAGGCGCGCCGACTCAGCAGACCTTGAGGCCAAGGAGGCGCGCCCGAGCGCCTCCAGGCGCGAGTGCCCGCGCCGACCGGCCGATGGTCTGCTAGTCGACTAAGCGCCGTCCGAGTTATGTACCGATAGGCACAGAATCGTAAATGATGTGGGGACTGCGTTTTCCCCTCTATGGTTTGCCCCAACTGCCACTCACTGCACTAACATAGCCCGCCAGCCCCGCCCCCTCAGGCTCGCCCCCTTGTGCTTCAACTGCATGGAATAAGGCTGTTCGTGGGTGTGTGTGTGTGTGTGTGTGTGTGTGTGTGTGTGTGTGTGTGTGTGTGTGTGTGTGTGCGCGCGTGCGCGCATGCGTGTGTGCGCGTGTGCATGCGTGCGTGTGTGGTGTGGGACTCATGTCTGGCTTGCATTGCCCTCTAGCGTTGGTTCTACAGAATTGCCTGGGGGGCGGTGAAAACAAGCGCCCCTTTTCCAATTTACCTGGAATGCCAATTTACCTGTAACATATATATATATATTTAAAAAAAGGGAATAGACCTTCAAGGAAGGGACTGCACACTCCAGGGAACAGATGGACAACTTACTACTGCATTATAGTATTTTATTAGCACGACGCGTTTCGCCGTGAGCTTCGTCAGGTGCTATACAAAAGTGTGTGTGTTCAATACAGTGACACATATATAGTGCCATTCATTAGACAGTTCCACCCCTCCAGGCGTGGTATAAATCATTCAAATATATTACAAAACAGGAGAGGGCAGACAAAGATGCTGTATGCACAAACACCAAAAAATAAACAAATCAAATGAGAACACATTTAGGGGAAAAATACTGGGTACTGACAAGAAATCCCATAAAGATGCGAGGCAACCCATTTATACAAATGTATACATAAAGTCTTTGAATTAAAAACTTTTTAGATTGAGACAAATATCATGGTAGGCACAATCAAAGCAGTCAGGATATGGGTTAAACATGGATCAGGCCAAGTCAGTCAGAAAGGTTTTAGACTGTTAAATTAAATATATGGGGCAGTGCAAACATCTTTGTACAAAAATGGGCAGTGTGGTAATGACACATTAATAACGTTTAAGATTTATAGAAAAGGGCTGAGGTCTAAACTCTCGTTTAAGCCATTAGGTTCCATTGTATTCAGGGTAAAAATCCAGTGAGCTTCTCTGTGATAAATAGCAGTTTTATCATGTCACCACCCCTAGGTGGCAGGTTCACCTTCTCTATGCCAATAAATTTCAATGTGGCTGCTGATCCATGCGCCCTCTCCTTGTAATGTCGTGCAATGGCATAATCCATGTTACTGTTTCTGATAGCGGCTTTGTGTTCAGCTATTCTTATTTTCAGGTTGCGTTTCGTTTGACCAATATAGACCATCCCGCATGGACACTTTAACATGTAAACCACATGAGTTGTGTTACAATTAATAAACCCCTTTATTTTATGTACCCGTCCGGTCTGTGGATGATAGAAAATCTTAGTGGTACTGGTGTTGGAACAGTGGGTACATCTACCACAGGGATAATTGCCACATATCTCCTCACTTAACCAATTAGTGCCAGTAGGCCTACTGGGTGCTTTATACATAGATGTGACAACAGAGTCCCTAATGTTTTTGCCTCTTTTAAAACAAAATCTAGGTGATAGTGTTGCTATATTTTTCAAATTTAGGTCGCATTTCAGCATATTCCAATGTTTTGTGGATGATGTTCTTAATTTCTTGAGACGAGGTGTTAAACTCGGAGACAAAGGTGACTCTATTATCTGAAATGCTTTTGTTCACAGGTTCCAAAAGTGTCTCTCTTTTTACAGTTTTAGTTTTACTTTCTGTTTTATGTATAATGGATTTCTTGTAGCCCCTCTGTCGAAATCTATTATGCATTTAGTCTGCCTTTATCTTAAAATCTGCAGGGTCACTACAAATGCGCTTTTGTAGTGACCCTAGTGATCTTCTACTAACCGTTTGGGGTGGTAACTCTGAGCGTGTAGTACACTGTTTCGATCTGTCGGTTTACGGTAAATGGTCGTTTTGAGAAGTCCATCAGATTCTACTGAGATTCGCAAATCCAAAAAGTCTATGTGATCTTTGCTGTGTACCATAGTAAATTTTAACGTGGGATGTGTCCCATTAATGTAATTCTTGAATTCCACCAGCTCGTTTTCTTGGCCAGTAAAAACCATCAGGATATCACCTTTTTCAGCAATGGAGAAGCGGCTTGGTTTTGGATAAAACGGGATTCCCAATGACCCATAAATAAATTGGCACAATTAGGCGCAAATGTAGACCCCATGGCAGTACCCTGGGTTTGAATAAAGAACTTGTTGTCAAACATAAAATAGTTGGATTTCAAAATGAAGTTTGTTAAACCTAGTAAACATTCTGAGGGGATATCACCTCTTGTACCCAAAAAATAAGACATTGCCGCCAGGCCATCATCGTGAGGTATATTGGTATATAGACTTTCTACATCAAAAGATACCAAATAGGCACCATGTGGGATAGTAATGTCTAATGACTTGATTACATCCCTGGTGTCCGCTACGTATGAAGGTAATGCTTTGACAGTATCTTTAATAAAGAAATCAACAAATTGGCTCAATGGCTCTGATAGTGAATTATTACCTGAGACGATGGGTCGTCCTGGCGGATTTGTCAAACCTTTATGAATCTTGGGTAATAAATAAAGAACGGGAGTAACTGGAAAATCAACCTTAAGAAACTCAAATTGATGTTTTGTTATACAATTGTCACGGAGAGCAGCATCCAGAATCTTGTCCCTGTCATTCATCAGTTGTTCAATTGGATTTTGGGGAAGATGTTTATAAAAATAAGTATTATCAAGCTGTCGCATAGCTTCAGCAATATAATCTTTAGTATTTTGAACAACAATAGAACCGCCTTTGTCAGCAGACTTAATAATGATCTTGTCATTTTTACTAAGTTCCTCGAGAGCTTTTCTCTCCAAAGCAGTCACATTTTGGCGTTTATTTACTTTATCTGATGATATGACAAGTTTCTGGATATCCTGCTCTACCATTTTACTAAAGGTGACCAGGGTTGGATTCAAAGTGCTGGTGGGACAAAACTTAGATGATTTCTTTAATTTATTCACAGGATTAATCGGTACAGATTGGTCAACATTTCTGAAGTGGCTTTTAAGATGCAACAGTCTAAAGAATTTATAACAGTCCACTTTTAGCTTAAATGCATTGACTTTGTTTGTAGGTACAAATGAAAGTCCTTTACTTAAGACTGATTGCTGGGCAGGGGAGAGATGACAGTCAGATATATTTATTACCGTCTGTTGCTCTGGCTTCGGGTGACCACTGTGTGCGGGATGGAGTTTCTTCTTGCCCCGCCTCGTCCTCTTCCCCTGGCCCCACCTCGTTGGTGGTAGCTGTGCTGTCGTGGGGTATCCCTTGTTTGTACGTCTAAATAACGCTCATCTTGGGAGTAGGTCGAGTCGCTTGATGGGATCAGATTCTTCGGTCAGATTCACATGTTCTGGGTTCCATGTCTTACGTGGCCAGCGTCTCCTCTGGTGGTGTGTGGCTTGGCGGCGTTTTTTTCCTCCTTCTTGGTGCCAGTTGTAGACAGTTCCTTCTTTATAGTCTTGGGCATGTAGTTCGAACTTGCTCCTTTTGAGAGCTTTGAGTTCACTCTCAAACTTCATGAGATCTTCTCTCAATTTGTGTTCTAGGTTAGTAAATTCATCAGAGCTGATCTTGTCGGATAACTTGTCCTTGATTTGTTGAGTCTCTGATTTAACTTTCTCAGCTTCTTTTGCTGTTTGTTCAATAGTGATAGTATCAGGTCCATCGAGCATTTGTTAATACTTGTTCCCATTTTTGTATGAAGATGGGGTCTTCTCTGCCAAACGCAGGCTGCTTATGAATTCGAAGCCCTCGTGGTATCTGTTTGGCTTTCCAATACTCGGAAAGAGTAACAGTGTGCCATTTAAATCGACTTTCTTTGTTATATGAGTGTTCAAGGGCAGTGTTTAAGTCACTCACATCAGTATGATCCATTCGTCGATGTTCATCATCAAACAGAGAGAGCTGTGACAGAATCTTTTTGGCTTCATTGTCACTGATCGATAAGCATTGTGCCTGCTGTGTAGTCTGTAGAGTTTCTTCTTGGTCAGACATAGTGGACAGGTCTAGGAGTGCAGCGAGGAGTCAGTGGTATCTTGCAGTGATCCACACACAGAACAATAGAACGAAAAAGGGGACTCCTGCACATCCAAAAAGAACCTGTTGGAGGTGCAAGTCTAGTCAGCAGGCATATAAATTGTAAAAAAGGGAATAGACCTTCAAGGAAGGGACTGCACACTCCAGGGAACAGATGGACAACTTACTACTGCATTATAGTATTTTATTAGCACGACGCGTTTCGCCGTGAGCTTCGTCAGGTGCTATACAAAAGTGTGTGTGTTCAATACAGTGACACATATATAGTGCCATTCATTAGACAGTTCCACCCCTCCAGGCGTGGTATAAATCATTCAATTATTCAAATATATTTCAAAACAGGAGAGGGCAGACAAAGATGCTGTATGCACAAACACCAAAAAACAAACAGATCAAATGAGAACACATTTAGGGAAAAAAAATAATACATACATACATCAAGAGGAATATCTCTAGTACTGACAAGAAATCCCATAAAGATGCGAGGCAACCCATTTATACAAATGTATACATAAAGTCTTTGAATTAAAAACTTTTTAGATTGAGACAAATATCATGGTAGGCACAATCAAAGCAGTCAGGATATGGGTTAAACATGGATCAGGCCCCTGGGCCCTATTCCTCGAAAGGTGAATTAGAGCTAAAGCCTGGCTTTAACCCCTATCCTGGCTTAATTTAGCCAGGATTAGGGCTGAATGGGTTCCTAGAAAGCTGAATTATCTTGAAGATTAGTTTAGCCAGTTCACCCTGGCTAAGTTTAGCCATGACCCGATTCCACGAAAGAGAATTTAAGCAAGCCTACCTTAGTTACCATGGTAATTTAGCTGTGATAATTTAGCTGTGAAGTTAGCCTGGTCAGGAGCAGGCTAACAGCCAAGCTTACTTAATCCAGTGCCTTGTTCTTCAAGTTTTTCCACAGTTAATATATATATATAAATATATTTAAATATATATATAAATTATTAGTTACGGGTTTAAAGCAGTGGCGTTTGGTGGATTCTAACGTTGACCGGGCCAGAAACGGGCCAGAACCGGTTTGACGGCTAAACTGGTTTTTAATGGCCACTCATTAACAATTCGGCCGAATGCAAATGAGCCCCATTTGAAAACAAAGGCGACTTTCTGTGGTCGGCTACAACAGAATAGGGTGAGAGCTGCTAATGTTGATTTTTAGTTTTTTTCCCCTGGCGGATCTTGCCCCTACACAGGGACAAGCTGAGTTTACAGACCGGGCCATGGCCTCGTTGGCCCCAATGACGATACGCGCCTGGTTTAAAGGAGCCTCTTTGTAAGTCAATAAGGAGCATATTTTAAATTATCAATTTCTAGTCAATGGAGAAATTATTTTGTATTTCTTGTCCACCTTTGGAGTTACATCATGATGGCTACACAACCCAAACCTCTACCAAAGTGGTCTTGCAAATGTGGGGTTATTGCGTGTCTCGTCCCGTCCCCCGCTCATCCCGTCGCGGTCAACCCCCCCGTCCCGTCCCGTCCGTCCTGTGCGTCCCGTTGCGGCCCCCGTCGCAGTACATCGCCCCCGTCCCGTCCCGTCCCGTCCGTCTCAAACACACACACACACACACACACACACACACACACACACACACACACACACACACACACACACACACACACACACACACACACACTGTGTGTGTGTTTGAGACGGACGGGACGGGACGGGGGCGGTGGGGGGGGGGGGGTTGACCGCGACAGGGGCCGTGACGGGATGAGCGGGGGGGACGGGACGGGACGAGACAATAAATAACCCCACATTTGCAAGACCACTTTGGTAGAGGTTTGGGTTGTGTAGTTACCTTGCCATCATGATGTAACTCCAAAGGTGGACAAGAAATAACAAATAATTTCTCCATTGACTAGAAATTGATAATTTAAAATATGCTCCTCATGGACTTCTCCTTTAAACCCTTAACTAATAATTTATATATATATATATATATATATATATATATATATATATATATATATATATATATATATATATATATATATATATATATATATATATATATATATATATATATATATATATGTTACAGGGTGAATGGAGAACCAGGTAGATTGAAGAAGGCGCATTCGTTTTTACCACCCACCCAGCAATTCTGTAGAAGCAACACTAGAGGGAGCCACAAGCCAGGCTTGTGCACAAACATATATGGCTGCGACCACACACACACAGTCACACACACACACACACACACACACACACACACACACACACACACACACACACACACACACACACACACAAGCGCACACACACGCGCACGCGCTCATGCTTTTTTTGGTTTATTGAAAGCAGGACTGTTAAGATACTTTTATTGTGTTCTGGCTTTTGTTTTACTTTCTCCCTGACACACACACACACACACACACACACACACACACACACACACACACACACACACACACACACACACACACACACACACACACACACACAGTGATCCATGAAAAGACCTATTCTGTCCCTATCGGTTTACAACTCAAACGGCGCTGAGTCGACTAGTAGAGCATCGGCCGGTCAGCGCGGGCACTCGCGCCTGGAGGCGCGAGGGCGCGCTTCCTCGGCCTCAGCTCCACTAAGTCGGCGCGCCTCCGTCGTGGACAAGCGTGTGCGTGTGCACGCGTGTTCAGCGTTCCCCTAGCGTAGTTTCCTGGTTGCTATGTGGGGGGGAACAACAAAAGACAGGTCCGCGTCGGCACATCAAAGCCCCGCCTCTCCGCGTTCTGGAGGACGGCTTATTTCGCGAGGAGGAGCTCCTCCTCGCGAAATAAACCGTCCTCCTTCCCCGAGTGACATATATATATGTCACAGGGTGAATGGAGAACCAGGTAGATTGAAGACAGAGCGCTCGTTTTTAGGCACGGGGCTTCGGAGCGAGGCGGGGCTTTTCGAGATAGGGTTTATTAGCGAGGCTCGCGAGGAGGAGGAGGAGGAGAAGGAGGACGCGGCGCTGCGAGGCGGGGGCTTATTACGCGAGGCTCGCGAGGAGTTTCCTCCTCCTCCTCGCGAAATAAAAAGTCCTCCTTCTCCTCCGAGGAGGAGGAGGAGGAGGAGAACGCGGAGAGGCGGGGCTTTGATGTGCCGACGCGGACCTGTCTTTTGTTGTTCCCCCCCACATAGCAACCAGGAAGCTACGCTAGGGGAACGCTGAACACGCGTGCACACGCACGCGCTTGTCCACGACGGAGGCGCGCCGACTTAGTGGAGCTTGAGGCCGAGGAAGCGCGCCCTCGCGCCTCCAGGCGCGAGTGCCCGCGCTGACCGGCCGATGCTCTACTAGTCGACTCAGCGCCGTTTGAGTTGTAAACCGATAGGGACAGAATAGTTATTTTCATGGATCACTGTGTGTGTGTGTATGTGTGTGTGTGTGTGTCAGGGAGAAAGTAAAACAAAAGCCAGAACACAATAAAAGTATCTTAACAGTCCTGCTTTCAATAAACCAAAAAAAGCATGAGCGCGTGCGCGTGTGCGTGCGCTTGTGTGTGTGTGTGGTCGCAGCCATATATGTTTGTGCACAAGCCTGGCTTGTGGCTCCCTCTAGTGTTGCTTCTACAGAATTGCTGGGTGGGTGGTAAAAACGAACGCGCCTTCTTCAATCTACCTGGTTCTCCATTCACCCTGTAACATATATATATATATATATATATATATATATATATATATATATATATATATATATATATATATATATATATATATATATATATATATATATATATATATAAATTATTAGTTACGGGTATATGTGTGTGTATGTATGTGTCAGACATTTTTTATAATATTTAAAAAAAAATGTAATATATTATCAAACATCTAACAACAAGATGAACTATAGTGTTAACTATAACAGAGTGACAATTACATATCACATGAGTCATTGTGAAACAATTATGATTATGATTCATGGTCACACACTATTTCAGTAATTAATTTGATTATATCTTATTGTATTTATTTCATTTTATTTGAATGCAGGGTCATTAAAATGAGTCCATATACAAACACATGTTTTGAATTAACTGTGGAAAAACTTGTAGAACAAGGCACTAGATTAAGTAAGCTTGGCTGTTAGCCTGCTCCTGACCAGGCTAACTTCACAGCTAAATTGCCATGGTAACTAAGCTAGGCTTGCTTCAATTCTCTTTTGAGGAATCGGATAAGGCTAAACTTAGCCAGGGTGAACTGGCTAAACTAATCTTCAAGATAATTCACCTTTTGA
This sequence comes from Gymnoscopelus braueri, assembly GCF_963280865.1. Lineage (NCBI taxonomy): Eukaryota > Metazoa > Chordata > Actinopteri > Myctophiformes > Myctophidae > Gymnoscopelus > Gymnoscopelus braueri. Next base: position 45,789,257 of record NC_137619.1, on the reverse strand, counting down.
GGAACCGACTCAGCTCTAATCCTGGCTAAATTAAGCCAGGATAGGTGGAAAAGCCAGGCTTTAGCTCTAATTCACCTTTTGAGGAACAGGCCCCTGGTTGATTGAAACTGCTATAGGCTAGTATTGCTCATCTAAAACTATTAAATGACTAAGGTATGACAATGAAGGGTTTTGCATTTTAATGTCACTATAAGACTAAACTTCTCTCTGTTTGCTGAAACAGATGGTTTTAAACATTAACCTACATTCCAGTTGTGTCCCTGATCATCAGTGGATATATCTGTAGATTCAGTCATTCTGTCAGGAGGAGGTTTGCTGTGGATTTTCATCTTTTGACCACCTCTCCCTTCAACCTCAAATATGACCTTGAACATGCCAATAATGTGAAAGGCCTAGTGGCGCAAGACGAAAGGTGAGGTTTCACTATCGGAAGGTTTGAGGTTTGAAACTTGGTCATGGAAGATCTTTATTTGTGGTCTTTGTAAGGTGAGGAGCATGGAGGCAGCCTACCTCCTTCCTCTCGCTCTCTTTTAACTCCGGTAGGAGAGGGAGGAGCATGGAAGGACTCCACCTCCTGAAGTTTTACAACGTGTTTTTTTAAATTCAAGCTTTTTATTATTTGTGATTTTTTTGTGTTATGTTTTTAATTTTGTGGGGTTTTCAAATTTATTTTGTATTAATAGTAATGGATTTTAGTTAAGCATTTTATTGTATTATTTGTGAGTTATTTTTTTGGTAATTTCATTTGATTTGACAAGGGGCGGCCATAGCTGAGTGGTTAGTGAGCCCGCCTAGGGAGCCAGAGGCCCTGGTTGCCCCTGGTTGCCCCAAGTACGATTCCAGGCCACGCCAGCATATGTGTCGATGAAATGAAATTTGTCCCTGAGCAAGACTCTTAACCCCTAATTGCTCACAGGCCCTCATTGGAAACAAGCCCGCAAGGACTTTCATGAACGTCCTGTTAAAAGGAATTATCCTTTATCCTAGTTGTTTTAGTTTGGTGACCTCATTTTTATTGAGGCATTTGATTTTCCATTTAGTTAAGTTGATTTTTATTGAGGCATTTGAACCAGTCATGTATACATCTTCTTAAGGTCTGTGCATAATGACAAACAATCTAAAAGTCGCCTTTGGACAGAGACTACAAGGAGATGGAGCAGTCCAAATGTCCCATAGCCTATTTAAACCTAGTGGTATGTCCATGTGGCTTGTTACATAAAAGTTCAGGCGGGTGTTTTTTTTGTGTGCCATAACCCCCCAACTTTACTGTCTGGAAACAGCAGGGAGCAACACTGCTCCACCACCCCCACTGTACTGAGTACATCGATGAGTATTGGCTTCGGGGCCTCCCTAGGCTGGACTTGAATTTGTGGCCTTGCTTGCAGAGATGGGAATTGAACCTTTGGCCCTGGTCGCCATGTGGCCCTATAAGTCATCTTTGAATAGAGAGTACAAGGAGTGGAGCAGTCCACACACACACACACACACACACACACACTCACACACACACACACACACACACACACACACACACACACTCACTCACTCACTCACTCACTCACTCACTCACTCACTCACTCACTCACTCACTCACTCACTCACACACAGTTTACGTATCAATCAACCCGCAGTTAATTGATCCCAGTCAGCTGCTTTCAATCAACGTAATGAACTAATTTGCATGAGGTCACAACGAGCAAGGTTCCAGACTAATCTTCCATTTTTTGCCCGTGGCAGATTAGGTCTGCCCCCTCTCAATAGAGATCTGATTTCTCTCCCTCCGAAGTTGTGAGGGACCAATCAGGGCCCAGTATGCAAATATGGGGCGGGTTTATCACCAGAGGCATTTTTTTTATTTGCCCCTCTGAAATACAGGCTCCACACAGAGATTCCAGACTAATATCTACACAGTGATATTAGTCTGGCCATGCCAGGCTACGTCACAACCACGCCGTTCAAAGGCGTCTGCATGTGTGTGTGTGTGTGTGTGTGTGTGTGTGTGTGTGTGTGTGTGTGTGTGTGTGTGTGTGTGTGTGTGTGTGTGTGTGTGTGTGTGTGTGTGTGTGTGTGTGTGTGTGTGTGTGTGTGTGTGTGTGTGTGTGTGTGTGTGTGTGGTTTGTTGCATAAAAGTCAGGTGGGTGTTTTTTTGTGTGCCATAACGCCTCAACTTTACTGTCTGGAAACAGCAGGGAGCAACACTGTAGTGAGTACAACTATGAGTATTGGCTTCGGTGCCTTGAGGCTGGATTCGGCCCTGGTCACCGTGTGGCTTTCGATGCCAAAGACCACAGAGGTGTCCACCAACTATCCGCTGCCCTACAGCACCTCCACACATTTGCACATGTTTCTTTTAGTGCTTTTATGTGTAGTTTCTGGATGTTAGTGTTCAAAACATGCTTCAGAGTAAAGAACAGGAGGATTTGAACCCACGACCTTTGGATCATGTGGACAGTGTCTTAACTCATTGAGTGCCATTAACGTGTTTCACGTGTTTTAGCGCTATGGTGCAACGTGCCATTAACGTGTTTCACGTGTTTTTGGGAAAAAAATAAAATAAAAAATCCATCCACTCCTTGTTTAACTTATAACTGAAAAAGGCTGTATCTCGCTTCCTAAGCACTTTTTTTTACTTTGAAAAAATAAAAAAATTAAAATCGTAATGGCCATAAATAGATATTAATTAATTGGGCACTCAATGAGTTAACACAGTGACCTACCATGCTGCCTCATTTGAAACTATTTTCCTCTTGATTTAACTAGCAACAAACAACGATTCAAACAAAATATATCAAGATATGCAGTTGAATTTATTTTAGTTTTTATATCGTTGTTTGTTGTGCTGTTGCTTGTCTGGATTGTTTGTGCAGTTTGGAGCACAATGGAAAAAAGCCTCTGGCTTTTTTGTGATGAATCTATTTGGCTTCTGATAAGTAACAAGTTCAATAGCTCACTGTGTAAAGACACTCTCTGCATGATCCAAAGATCCTGGGTTTAAATCCCTCAAATAGCTGGTCTACATTTTGAAGAGTCTTGACATTTCTTTGACAATTTCTTAATAGTTTTAAACACAGATCTTTCTTATTAGTTTGATTGTTGCACCCCGTAATTTGTCAAACAAAAATTCCATATAGCCATTGCATACTTGTCCACCATGTTTATTGACAATTGAAAATCCTGCACAGATGTAGTCCTTTGCCAAAAGTATTTTTTTAAATACAGTGCATTTAACAGCACGAGTCAGACATGATCAGATACTGACAATGATACTGACATGATCAGATCTGGGAATGCGGGTATCTGATATAGCAGATAATCCGCTTTTTTCTCATTTGCTTTCATCCATCCGTTCGTTCACATTCCATTCTTTCTCTCTCGCATCCAAGATACATGATGTGAAACAATAAATGAACCAAGTATATCAAAAGACACAAACAACATTGACTGTGTTTCACCTGAATACATATTTATTAGATAAATATTAGGATGTCACATCATCTAACTACATACAGATTTGCAAGACTAAAAATCACAATATGTTTTTTTCTGACCAGTTTAGAATATGAAATGATTGTACATAGAATGTACAAAACCAAAGAGACTAAGTGTCTTCTGCTGTGCCAATCATTTCAGATTGTACCTTTATAGCATCATTTTGCCAAATTGCATAAAAATTTTAAATTTGACAAAATTGTACAAACTGTAAATTTGGAAACAGTGTTCGGGAACCGCACACGGCCCCACGTCTCCAAGTCCCAATTATACCTCAAAAGGTTCTTTATCATTTTGCAGCACCTTTATAAAGTACACAGGTAATAGAGAAATACACAGAAGTTTAATATACACAAAGGAAAAATGTGTTTTTGTTTTTCTTCAAGCCCCTGCGTGGAGAGGTACATAAAGTATTTTTTACATGAACAGGCGCCGTAAAGCCTCATTTATCCTCCGTCGTATGCCGGTGCCGCGCGACCGAAAACAGCCGACCCAGAAGCTTGTGGGTCGGCTATTTTCGGCGCACGCCCACAACCGTCGTACGACCAAGTACAAGTCAGGCTTTAAGAGAGGTCTGCACGGACGCTATGGAACCACGGAACTCATTTTCTCCATTTCAATGTCTTTGACGGGAGTAATGCAAGCTTTACAAAATTCTAAATACACTATGCAAATGCCCCCCGGGAGAAAATGAATAAAATGTTTGTGTTAAGGTTGTCTCTCTCTTTAACATTTACATTATGTACATGAATGCCACACACACACACACACACACACACACACACACACACACACACACACACACACACACACACACACACACACACACACACACACACACACACACACACACACACACACACACACACACACAGAGAAGGGGGGGGGGTTCCGAGCGCCAAATAATTTCATTTATCAGGTGAATTGCATCGACTCTTTCTACGCCTCCGATTTCCACAACCAAAACTGTACATTTGTTTGTGGCAGGGCCCAGGGATCATTCAAAGTTTGTGTTGGAGGGCAAAACATAAACAGCTACTGTATGTGACACACCCAGTATGGAAATGGAACATCCCAATGTGGCAGTGCATTGTCTTCAACAAACAAACAAACAAACAGAACATCTTAATGCTTCCACTGTGTTATAGCAAGTGATCTGATCAACTTTGGAGACTAGCCGAAGTCATGTTTAGTTATTCCAATGACTGCAAAATCTTTAAAAAAAAACGGGAGACTTTTAAGTCTACGACGAACACTTGCAGTTTCTTCGCCTGCATAAAATTATATAAACCAATTCATACATAAAAACACTGGACAAAAATAATTTAAAGCAATATAAAATGTGATGAAAAAACAAAACAAAAAAAAAAACGACGCACACTTTTTTCTCTCTCTGCAAAGCATGGTTATCAATACACATACCAGGCCGTAAAAACAATCCAGATAATATTTGTTTTGCACATTCTCATTTTAAAACAAAAATGAAGAGGTCACTTGTTTCATTAATTAACAAATTACACAATGTGGGGGCAATTTTGAACTTCTGACCCTCATTGACATTCTTTTAGAAAAAAGAAGGAAAAAACAAACAAACAGCTCATACAAATCTGACAGATGTGTATTGACAAGAGGAAAGAAAAGTAAAGCTTGTTTTTTAACCACTTGAACCCCAGCATCCATTTTCTGGGGGGAAACATCAGCCAAAAATAACCGAACGTGAGCTTGTAGATCGGCTATTTTTGGCAAAGACATTTGGTGTAGACGGGAAAAGAAAAACTCCAAGTACAGTTCCTTCACTAAGGATTTAGTTTAAGTGGTTAACCTCATTGTACGGAGTACTTAAAATGGTACGTCAACGGATAAGGAAGTAATGCAAAGGATATGTTTTTGACTGATTCACTACATTAATGGGGTATTTATCAGGAAATGCGTGTGTATGTGCTTGTGCGTGTACATACTGTGTGTGTGTGTGTGTGTGTGTGTGTGTGTGTGTGTGTGTGTGTGTGTGTGTGTGTGTGTGTGTGTGTGTGTGTGTGTGTGTGTGTGTGTATTGTGTACTGAGTTGCCTTTAACAGATAGGTACAGAGCTGTACAGTCACAAAGTATTCACAAAGGGTATATTATTTATACAACAGTTCTGGAAACATTGTTGGATCATGCATAAAGTGTTCTTCCAAAAAGATTACTAATGTAGTTCAACGGTAATAAAATGAGTAAAGGAATTCCAGTACAATCACAACAGACGTTTATAAAGTACAGTGATTTTATAACTTATAATAAAGCCTGTGGGATGATATATGATCCTGTTCTTATACCAGCCAAAATGACAAGGGAAACCCCTTATGGGAAAACTAAAGTTTGGTGACGTGTATCTCCTATTAACCGCTGTAACGCTGGGGTCCCTATTTTGGACTTATGGGCTATTATAGTTGAAACATGTTCGAGAAGTTTAAGAAATGTGTAAAAAATCAAATAAATAAAAATAGCGAAAATTGCAGATCTGCAAGCTCACAGCATATCTTGAGCTTGTGTAAAATAACTATTTATAAAGCTATTAAAATAGCTATTTAAATGGCTATTGTATAGCTATAGCTATTTTCACTATTTGTAAAAGTTTTTTAAAGTACAAGACAGGGCTTAAGTGGTTGCTTTCAAAGTGGGACGATGATAAAACACACAGAGACAATGATAAGCGACAATACACAAGTTTGCAAGAAAACATTAAATATGAACGGGACAAGAAGGACGAAAATCTAATTTGATCGAGCATGTTTTTTAGTCCAGACAAATAGAAAAGAAGCTGTTGGCACACATGCACATGAACAAAACAGTACTGAAGGAAGTTGATGAGCGACAAGACGTCACAGTAAGTATCACCAGGACCTGACAGCGTGGAATAAGGGGCACAGTGTCCACAGAAAGATTTGTCATTTTGGGGCCGGAGGAGCGCTTTGGATATCTCTATATTTTAACTTTTTGTGTTTGTTTGTAAATTAACGCCCTATACTTGATCGTACAACAGCGTCACACGAAAGTATCAAAAGTAGCAGATCTGCAAGCTCAAAACTTTTGCCGTTTTGAATTTGAATCATGAAAAGTAATAGTTTTAGACATATGAGGTTTCCACCCGACAGAGACGATATCATGCCCAGGGGCCTCGCACGCAGCGTTAATTGATGCCCGCAAAGCGTTCGAACCCATCAACCGGTGCCGTTTGTTCGAACGTTGGGTCGTCTGCGTTTACCACAAATAGCTTAGCTGAAACAAAGTAAACATGGACTTCATCGTGGTTGCGGTGTGGTCAAAAGTTGGGACTATTGTCTTCTTGAAGCGCCCAGGGGCGCCGTGGCCAAAAAAAACAACCCTGGGTGCCGAAAGTGCTGAAGCGCGATGCCCGGCCGCTGGGAAGAGGAGCGCACCAGAGCACCTTTACCATTAATTCTTTACCATTACACCTTTACCATTATGCATGGCAGACAGGTGCTCAAAAAACATTTTCTGTGGACATGGCCCCTGAAGTCCCATTTACGTTTTGTCGCATCGCAAGGCAAAAACATCCTGTCTACAAGCTCACAAACGCGCCGCGGGTTTGTGAGCTTGTAGATCGGCTATGTTTACGATCAGCTCGACATCCGCTCGCAACTATGTATTTAAATCAGGCTCAACAGAGAAAAGGGACAGATGCACTGATTTCTTCAGGTGGATGGATTTCTTCTCTTTCATTCACTCGGTGTCATTCTCTCGCTTTCCTGTCTCAATCACTTCAGTCAGATTCCTCTCGCCACTGTCATTCACAGTGCTGAGAGGAATGCATGCGCACGCACGCACACGCACACGCACACGCACACACATACAAACTATACTTTAGTTACTAGTTTAGGACGGCATTGAAAATAGCTGAAAAATAGGCCCCCAAAAAATGCAGATCTACAAGCAAGTCGTGAACTTGTAGATCGCCTATTTTCCAACCTGAATCTTTTATTTTTTAACCTTATTATACTCGTGGGGACATTTGGCCCTCACAAGTATAGTAATACAAGTACACACACACACATACACACACACAGGCGCGCGCACACACACACACACACACACACACACACACACACACACACACACACACACACACACACACACACACACACACACACACACACACACACACACGCACACACACACGCACACACACACACACACACATTTCATTGCAGAATGGTATCAGAGGACAGCTTGTTCAATCCTCTCTGTCGACGCTGAAGAACATTGTGGCTCGTCCTTAGAGCGCTGTCGTTCTGCTGAGGTCCTGTGTTGAGTTCCAATTAGCTTCCTGTTTGTAGGAAAAAGTCATGTCCATCAGGAAACACACACACACACACACACACTCACACAGACACACAGACACACACACACACACACACACACACACACGCACGCACACAGACACGCTGGGAAGTAGGGTGTCAAAGGGCATGGCCGAAACCCAAGTCTTGGAAGAACACACTTCAAAACAAGGATAAAATCACAAGACAATGTCATTCCCCTCCCATCCATATTTTTTTTCTTTTTCTTCAACTTTTTCACAAAAAAGGGAGAAAAGAAATCATAATTTAAAAAGCTACAACACTTTTTTTTTCTCTTCCTCCTTAAAGCCCCCCCAAACGGGGCTTTCTCTTCTTTGTCTCTTTTTGTGTTGCAAAACACGCAAACTGATTATAGCTGCACAGTTTTCCATTGGAACAGTCACAGATATCATATATGTCTATATATAATATCAATTTATAGTCAGCCAACAATGACTGTGGATGGTGTGTTTGAGAATCAGAGGGCGGTGGGGGTGGGGGGGGGGGTGTTGGAACCTTTAACACCAAGAAGAAGGGAGGGGGGGTGAGGAGGACGCGACCGGGCCGCACGGTTCCCATCGAGTGAGTCCCCCCCCTCAAAGAGGCAATGGCTAAACCCCCTGTTTTCAAAGTGGGTTCCATGGTTCCTTGAGGGGGGGGGGGGGTTCCCAATTCCAAATGGACCCTTACAGGTCTGCTGACTCCGAGAGCGTACAAATACAACCGAATGGCTCCATTTGGACGCTCTTATTGGTCCTTGAAATAAAATAAAAGATATTTGAGAACCACCGCGTTCCACATGATGACGTGCCCACAGCAAACTTGAGCACAGTTTGTTTGTTGTGTGTGTTTTGTGTGTGCATACATAGCTGGTCGACCATGGCGTCTCTATGGTGTTGTGTGTGTATGTGGAGGAGGAGGAAGCCTGGGTTGTTTTTTAAGGAGGGGGGGGGGGGTTGTGAAGAGTCTTTAGTTGTTTTCAAACAGGGAGAGGAGGTCGTCGTTGCTGTTGCTGGGCAGGTCCGGGGGGTCCAGGTAGGATAGTAACTCGTCTGGATTGGCTAGCTCTGGAAGCAGCTGTGGAAGCCAGAGAGAAGGACACAAGGGGTTGGAAGAGGAAGCACTTGGGAAACCTTGTACGCCCAAAACTTTTTCAGGATTCAAATTAGAAAAAAATGCTAAAATATCAGATCTACAAGCTCGCGTTGCGATGCGTTTTGAGCTTGTAGATCTGATATTTTGGATACTTATGTGCGACGCTGTGATATGATCAAATAGGGCGTTCATTTACGTAAAAACATAAAAAGTTGAAATATGGAGATACAAGGTTTCTGCCCGACAGCAAGGATATTACTTGAGTAAAAGCAGTAATACCACAATATAAAAGTACTCTGTAAAGACTTTGTATTATATACAACATTTGTATTTTTGTACATTTTACAAAAGTATTGGCACCAAAATATACCCTACCAAAGTAGAAGTATTCAACTTTTTCTTAATTTTAATAGCCAAAAGTATAACACAGGGCTTAATGCTTAATTTATATTCTATTCTGCAATAATAATCTAAATCTACAAAGTAACTAGTAACAGTCAAGTAAAGCTGTCAAATAATTGTAGTGGAGAAAAAGCACAATATTTGCCTCTGAGATGTAGTGGAGTAAAAGCATAATGTATAATGTTTTTTTTTTAACACTCAAGTAAAGTAAAAGTACACCAAAATTGCCCTTAAGTGCAGTACTTGAATAAATGTACTTAGTTTACTTTCGACTACTGGAAAGCCAGAGTGTGAAGGCGTGATTAAATACTAGTGCCACTCGCTGAAAAATAGCCGATTGACAATGACAAAATATGAATTGATACGTCATTTGGTGTAGATTGAAAAAGAACGCACCAAGCGCAGTGAAACTCAGGGTCTAAGTGGTTAAACTGAAGTTATATTGATGCATTCCAAATATTATAAAAGTATTCTGCGACATCTCGGCACCCACTTTGAGAAACCCTGGTATAGGGGCACCCAACACACCATGACACCTGGTCTCTAGTAGCCAGACAATATGAGATCTCCAACTACCCAAAGACACCCACACTTACATCCAGGGAGGGTTCAGGCATGTCCTGGTTGCCCTGACCCATGGGCCCGTCTGAGGAAGGGTTAAAACTCAGGTCACCGTGGGGGGGGTGGCTGTTCTGCCCGGGCTGCTGAGGCTGCTGGGGCGGAGGCTGCGACTGGCGAGGCGGAGGCGGCTGCTGCGACGATTGACCACTGTGATGCAAGGAGCTCTGCCCTGACTGGCCGCTGTGATGTAAGGGCTGCCCTGATTGGCTGCCGGGGTGGGGAGACGCATGCAAGCTCTGTTGCATGGAATTATGGGAGTGATCAGGGTGAGACATCTGGGGGTTTAGGGGAGGTGGGGGGAGATGGGGGGGGAGACAGAGAAGAGAGAGAGAGTCAGAAAGAAAGAGATTAAGGAGGAATGTGGGGAAAGAAAGACAGAAGAAGCCAAATGAGTTCCAGCATGACTAATAGGGACCAGGCCTTCTGAATGGAAAGCTGTGAGCAGCATATAGTACATGTACAGCTGTAACATTATATGGTGAAGCATGACCTAGCAGGACACATGCTGGCTAAAGCGCCGCTCACACCAAAAGTGCCGTCGCCAGAACCAAAGAGCGATGACAGGGGCGTGTATCACGTCAGTAGCATGGTTAGTCATGGTCAGTATCATGGTCAGTAGCATGGTCAGTAGCATGGTTAGTCATGGTCAGTATCATGGTTAGTATAATGTCAGTATCATGGTCAGTGTCATGGTCAGTATCATGTCAGTGTCATGGTCAGTATCATGTCAGTGTCATGGTCAGTATCATGTCAGTGTCATTGTCAGTATCATGTCAGTGTCATGGTCAGTATCATGTCAGTATCATGGTCAGTATCATGTCAGTGTCATGGTCAGTATCATGTCAGTATCATGGTCAGTATCATGTCAGTATCATGGTCAGTATTGTGGATTACTTGTCATTGCATAGTCCATGCTGTTGCACAACGTTTTAATTATAAGCTTGCAGTGGCCGTATGATTTTAAGTCCCCACTGTCACTGCATGTTGACAAAATCAACGTTTGCGGAATTAGTGGCCATATGTCGCGATCGAATATGCACCAGTAAATATCATAGACCTATTTCTATTCCTTTTCATGATGGCCTTTTCAAAATCGGCATTAATGATGCGTAGCCTGCCAGCTAGTTCAGGCAGCTACCCTCGAGAGGTTTAGCCGCATGTGCAGCTCTATGTGGGCGACATTGTGTGTGGTGGGGAGCTTTGCAGGCGCGTATTGGGCAGCAGCCAGCCAGTGCAGACCAGACATGTCTGTCTCTGGTGGTTGTGAAGTAGGCTACAATAGCAGTTTACTGTACAGTACAAACAGAAATAGCTCAGAAATAGCTGTCTATGTCATTTTAGGTGAGAAATGGGCCATGCATTTACCCCATATTTATTCATTTCACGTTTGCAACAGCTAGTTTCATACTTTGTAAACTAAATTCGGGAGCTGTTCACCTACAGTGCATTATGAAATAAATAAATAAAAACTTAACAAACACATCTGCCATATGGAATAAAGGAGGTTCCACCGTGCCTAAGCTAAATTCAGGCTAGTCCGGTGCATCTCAGGAGCGGGACCAGTAAGCATTAAGGCACTGGAGCAAGCTTGGACAATTAAAACCTTTTTAATAACAGGATGCAGGCAAAAAAGAACGTGAAAACATTTTAATGTCACCTGGTGAAGATGTATTTTTCCAGGCTTTAATTGTTCGAGTTATGAACTATTTTCACTATTTATGTTATTTTTTTTACATTTCATTCACCTATAATGACATGCCCAAAACAGGGATTGATAATTAATCGATTATTTCATAAGATTATCGCTTATAGATAATTTTTCAATTATATCAATTAATTTCAATGAACCACTGAACCCTAACCCTATGGCAGAGTCAAGTGAGAAGCCGCTACACTCACCGAGTCACTCATGCCATGGCTGAGGGGCTTGTCGTGCGGAAGGAGACCCCCAGGGCCGTCCGAGGGATGGGAGAGCTGCGGTGGTCCGTGCATGAAGTCATTCAAAGGGGGGCCTCCCCCTCCAGATGGATTACCGTGAGGGAAGTCAAAGCTCCCTTGGCCGTGGTAACTGTTGCCTGGAGAAACATAAACATTTCTTTGTGTTAATGAAAAGGTGTACAAAACTTCACCACGACATGAGCCATAATTATGTTTAAAAAACAGAAAAAACACAAAAGGAAAAAAATAAAAACGTTTCAACAAAACAAAACTGGATAAACAACTAACATTTTTTCCAGACTCAATATTTAGGACTGTTTCTCTGGCAAAAAAATGCATATTATAACTCATCTCTGTCGGGTGGATTCCTCATATGTCCAAAACTGTTACTTTTTAGGATTCAAATTCAAAAGTAGCAGATCTACAAGCTCAAAACGAGCTTGCAGATCTGCTGCTTTTGATGCTTTTGTGTGACGCTGTAGTATGATCAAGTAGGGCATTCTTTACGAATTTACGAAAAAAAAGTCAGTCAGACAGAGTGCATGGCAGACAGTCTTTACCATAGGAGTGCATGGCAGACAGTCTTTACCATAGGAGTGCATGGCAGACAGTCTTTACCATAGGAGTGCATGGCAGACAGTCTTTACCATAGGAATCTATGGCAGACAGTCTTTACCATAGGAGTGCATGGCAGACAGTCTTTACCATAGGAGTGCATGGCAGAAAGTCTTTACCATAGGAGTGCATGGCAGACAGTCTTTACCATAGGAATCTATGGCAGACAGTCTTTACCATAGGAGTGCATGGCAGACAGTCTTTACCATAGGAGTGCATGGCAGCCATAGGATTGCATGGCAGACAGTCTTTACCATAGGAGTGCATGGCAGACAGTCTTTACCATAGGATTGCATGGCAGACAGTCTTTACCATAGGAGTGCATGGCAGACAGTCTTTACCATAGGAGTGCATGGCAGACAGTCTTTACCATAGGAGTGCATGGCAGACAGTCTTTACCATAGGATTGCATGGCAGACAGTCTTTACCATAGGATTGCATGGCAGACAGTCTTTACCATAGGAGTGCATGGCAGACAGTCTTTACCATAGGAGTGCATGGCAGACAGTCTTTACCATAGGAGTGCATGGCAGACAGTCTTTACCATAGGAGTGCATGGCAGACAGTCTTTACCATAGGAGTGCATGGCAGACAGTCTTTACCATAGGAATCTATGGCAGACAGTCTTTACCATAGGAGAGCATGGCACTGACAGTTAAAAAAATGCTTTAAAATCCTTTTTAAATAAATCATTTTATTAATTTATTTATCTATATATAGGCATAGTTCACCCCCAAAATCTTTTCTATCGATTAGTCACCCCAAGGACACTTGAATTCATGGATATTTTTTTGTTTTTGTTGCATTCCTAAGCCAATCATTTGATGACCGGCAGCGGTTCCGGTAGGACATACAAAGGAGACTATTTGTGAACCGCTGCATACCGGTCCGCTGGTCATCAAATTATTGGCTTAGGAATGCGACAAAAACTAAAAAGTATCCATGAATTCAAGTCTCCATGGGGTGACTAATCGATAGAAATTGGGGTGAACTATCCCTTTAAGTGGCCGTGTGTAATAAGAGGGATAACCATGGTTTACCTGGTCCTCCCGGGTACTGGTCACCATTGCCGCCAGCGTGCTGAGCAGGGTGTGACGGGTAGGGGCTGGGACCGGGAGCGTGACCGGGGCCGGGCCCCAGCTGGGCGATCATCTCCATGACGTTGGGCATGGTCATCTGGCTGGGGCTCATGGTCTTGAAGCGCTTGGCCAGGGGTCCGTCGGGGTCCTCCTTGATGTGGATCTCAGACTTGATGGGCACAGGTCGCCAGCTACACGTAGGGTCAATGGTGACCTCCTCAAACTCGGAGCTATTAGCAACAAACGGAACTCTCGTCAACTTCTCAACTTCTACCTCGGGCAGGGTTGCCAGATCTGCTTATTATAATTTCCCCGCAAGATTTTATTTTAAAATAGCAGATCTACAAGCTTACAACGCGTCGCGTTGTAAGCTTGTAGATCTGCTATTTTCAAATAGCTGATGTATATGTTAAAGTGCTCATGTGGCCCACAGTCGCTTCTTTTGGGCTGGTTTTCCTAGACCTGGTTGCTTGTTTCTCTCACAGAATCTCAAATAATTGCGATTAACGATTACATTTTTTTTTTGGCATTGAACATTGGAACATAATATGAATAATAACTTAATTTTTGTTTGCCTTTTAGGCTTCATGATCAAAAATTGCACAGGGCAGATTACAAATAACTTCAAAAAGAAAAAAAGAAATTACTGACATATATTGAATATTTTTTTTTGGAAAATATTGGAAACGATTATGCAAAAAATAATTGCGATTAGGCCGATTATGTAATAATTGTGACAGGCCTGCTTCTACCTTTTCTTTTAATTGTGCAGTTGGGATGCAAATGAGATTATGCTTCATTCATAATTAGTTGTGCCCCCGTGTTTCGCGCCGCAAACAGTGGATCTATAAAGATCGGCTATTTTTGGCATGCGACTAAGTATAAATCAGGCTTTAGGAATAAGGAAGAGAAGTGTAGAAACCTACTTCTGGATGGCGTTGAGGATTCCCCACATGTACTGGTCCACCTCCAGACCTTCTAGTAACGCTGTTTTACTGCGGAGGACAAGAGTTGTGTTCTGTTAGCAACATTCTGCACCAAGCAGACATCATGGACCCTGGCGTCAGACGCGCACATTATCAAACCGTTGCTGTCGGGCAGAAACCTCTTATCTCCATATTCTAACTTTTTGTGTTATTTCGTAAATTAACGCCCTACTTGATCACACTACAGTGTCACACAAATGCATCAAAAGTAGCATATCTGCAAGCTCGAAACGCGGCGCCAAATGACGCATTTTGAGCTTGTGGATCTGCTACTTTTTTATTTGAATCCAAGTAACAGTTTTGGACATATGAGGTTTCCACCCGACAGAGACGAAACATTGGTTACTATGGCTGCAGCTACACCGGAGGCGTCAATTAGACTAAGCTGTTGACGCGTCCAATTGATTCTCAGATCTCGGTTCTATTTTGGAGCATCGATGCGCGGCACAGCCCATCCAAAATGAGTTGGAGCAACGCAAAAGCATCTGAGTGTAATTTTAAGATTTCTTTGGCTATTTTCTTTAAATCGTGAACATTTGTGCAAATCTTTGAATATATTCTACAAACAGTTTTTTGAAAAAACTTTCATGTTGCTATAATCAGTGGTGCTCCAACTTCAAGGACCCCCAAAATGATATGTATTTGGCCGCGGACCCCCATCTCAAAATATGTTGTTCCAGGGACGCCCAGAAGCACAGATCGGAGTTAAAACATATATACTGTATATATATATTGAAAGAGTCGCACACATTTTCACGATTTAAAAAATAAAATAGCAGATCTACAAGCTCATAGCGCGGCACTCGCTTGTAGATCTGCTATTTTTGAATAGCCAAAGAAATCAAAAAATGACACACAGATGCGTTCCCGGTCTTAATGGGTTAATTTCAGGGACACTCAGCGTGTCACAGCCTTTAGCCTTAATGTGACATTGGTAATGTGCTTTCACTTACTTGCATACAGGACACCTCCACGTCCCCCTCTCACAGTTGAGCTGCAGGTACGACTCTAGATCAAAGCACTGTCAAAACAAGAAATAACAACAACATTAAAGATATACGTTATAATGTCATAATAATAATAATAATAATAATAATAATAAAACTGTTATGTCATCCATCAGTGTCTGGTAAAGATAAAATAAACGTATTTTTTCCTCTTTTTTGTAACCCATTTTTTCACCCAGTGCCAATTGCCTAAGCTATAATCCTGGGCGCTCTCTCCCTCTGCCAGCCTGGGGAGAGCCCCGAACTGAGCTTATGCTTCCTTCAACACACAATCTTACAATAGCAAATCTTAAAAGCCCACAACGCTGTTGTGAGCTCGTAAGATCTGCTATTTTTGCAGAATGTTTAATTGAATACATAGGACCACAACGGAAACAAGGACCACAATGGAAAACAAGTCCCCAGGACTTTTTTGTGTTATCCTTTTAGCCTTAACATCTTACTGTACCACGTGCCGTTAACATTTCTGACTAATAATGTATTAAATTAATCAATCAATCACCTACCTGGACGTGTTTGCAGTCGTGCCCCCGTGCAGGCAGCTGGATGCGTCTGAAGGTGATGGGGCATTTTAGCGACACTTTGATGGCCGTCTGCTCCACGCCGTCTTCCCCGTTGAGCGTGGTGTTGCCTGCTGACGCCGCTACGCTGCTGAAGTTCCGCTTAACTGGACAGACGGAGAATGACTTTAAATAGGAGGACCTCCTCACCAACGATGATCGCTAGTTCAGCGGTTTTCAATGATTTTCGTGTCAAGGACCCCCCAGTCCCCACATTGATAGGTATTAGGCCACCACTTGAAAAGCCCAACTTGGAACATTTTATTTATATATAAATGTAGATACAAGTGTGAATATTATATTTGATCTTGGCGTTCAGACTCTGCTAATACATTACTCCCTGTTCAGCACACTAGCAGACAACCATTTAAGGGCAGGGGAGATATACGTACATCTATAAAAACCCCACCCCAGGGGAAAACAGAGCCCTTAGGGGTATAATAATGAAACTAAACTGTTCCTCTTTTTTCTGGGGACCCCTTCTCGGAACCCCCTCAATGACCCCTCGCCGGTCCCCGGACCCCACTTTGAGAACTACTGCCTTATACATCTCTGTGATCTAACCATGCTTAGCTTATGTTGCCATTTGTATCTTTATCTGTATGAAATCCACAGCTCCTAAACAAAGATGTTCCCAAAACAAGAACCACTGCACAAGTTAACAAGCAGCAGCAACGCATTGCAAGGCATACTAAGGCAAACATGCATTGCTGAAGCTAGCGTGATCTCATGTACTGGTGTAAAGCAAATGTAAAGTAATAGAGTGGAGGACATCGTCTCTGTCGGGGTGGAAACCTCATATGTCCAAAACTGTTACTTTGCAGGATTTAAAAAATAGCAAAAGTAGCAGATCGACAAGCTTGAGCCGCGTTTCAAGCTTGCAGATCTGCTACTTTTGATGCTTTTGTGTGACGCATGGAAAAACTAAAATGATTTAACCCTTTAAGAGCGGGAACGCAGCATCTGCGTGTCATTTTTAGATTTCTTTGGGCTATTCAAAAATAGCAGATCTACAAGCTCATAGCGCATTCGTGGCAAAATCTCGGATTATATATCTTTTAAAGCGAACATTTGTAAAATATTTAGTTCCAGGAACCCCCAGAAGCAAAGTTTTGAGTTACAAATGTCACAACTTTTCATGATTGCACAACTTTTCATGATTTTTCAAAAATAGCAGATCTACAAGCTCATAGCACTCGGTGCCGCGCTATGAGCTTGTATATCTGCTATTTTTTAATAGCCCAACGAAATCTAAAAATGACACACAGATGCTGCGTTCCCGGTCTTAAAGGGTTAATATGGAGAGATACGAGGTGTCTGCCCAACAGCGACGATATCTCATGTCTCATGTCTCATGTACTCGTGGTGTAAAGTGATTGTACTGTGGGTGTCCATACTCTTGGTGATGCAGTGCTCGGCCGGTAGCAGTCTCTTCTTCAGCAACCCCTGGAGGACGGAGCGCACCGACGGCCTGTGGACCAGCTGCAGCACGAACAGGTGGGACTGTGACACACCACACACACACACACACACACACACACACACACACATACACACACAGGATTACTACAAACGACTGATGTAGCTTTCACTTGTGTACATAAACAATAAATATAAAACAAAAAAGTTTGGAGGTTTGTGTTTGGTAAGATTATTTCTCCAGAAGTAAATGCTTCTTGGCAACGTAACTTTGATACCGTTGTTAAGCCTGTTTATTTCCCTTTTAAATGGTGCCGATTCTGTAAGGAACCTGCATTTGAGGAACGAGCCTGACACAGCTGAATATGTGGGTTGCGCGGCCATGAAAAAATCTCTGCCCATGTCAAACAGCTTGTTCTGCTATTGACTTGAAAATGGATTTTGAGCTTCCTACCCGGTACGCGGGGTACATGGGGTACCTCTGTGTCTCCCCATAGTATCCCACTCTAACAGACCCTCGGCCTCCAGGTCATTAAAGATGGAGTGCCATGATATTTTTCAACCCTAAAACCTGATCATAAGGTATTATTATTATGTAAGGATTTTTTTCAACAAAAAAAAAGTGTACAGTAAGTGTTAAAATGGTGTTTTTATGTAGACACACCCACCAGTGCATTAAGTATACCTGGTTCTCACCTTAGCACCTCCTCCACCACCTTAGCACCACCCACCTGTCCTAGTCCCTCCTCCTCCCCATGCCCACACCTGTTGTGTTATGATAATGAGGGGGAGGGTATGGCTTTGTGATGTCACTAAAGCGCTGTTTCTCTATTGGCACGTTTGACCCTCAAGGTTTCAGCCTCCAGGAAGAAACTCCAAATAGTCAGAGAAGACATAAAACACCATAAAAACACCACCGGGGGGCTTAATGAAGTTCTATCAACCTCATAGACACATGAAAAACAGAAAAAGTGCAAAAACATGGCACCACCTCTTTAAGGGTGCCGTTCCACTAATCGATTAACGGTCGTGCCCCCTCTACTCACACAGCAGCACGCGGTGACAGTGATCTGGATGGTGTTCCTCCCGGGTTGACAGACGTGCTTCAGGTGCAGGGGCTTGTGGGACGTCTTGTTGTCCCCCCGCTCGATGGTGAGGGGCGTGGCGTTGACGCTGACCTGAACGGAGGCCGGCCAGTTGGTGTTCATCTGCCGGTCCTCGTGGTGGTAGCACTTAAACTGCAGCTCCAGGTCTGACCTGCACCACAAACACACACACACACACACAGTGCTGCAGGAAACATACACATACACTCCCCTTTGAGGATCAAAGCTGCCCCCACCGTAGGGACTTTTAAAAACATGCTTCAGACCCACCTTTTCACTGTAGAGCAGTGGTTTTCAACCCTTTTCATATCAAGGACCATTATTTATTCGGCATTTGAGCCACGGACCACCGTTTGATGAGATTTAGCCTCTCAGACCCAAAACTTTGAATATTTTGTTATCGTTGGATATGATTTTGTCCACAATTCCATGCTGTATTGATGTTGGTACCATGGGAGAGACAACAGGCAAACGTTGATCAAAAACAATTCTTTAATTAAGTAATGCAGATATTTAACAATAATGTAACTCTTGAGAGCGTAAAATGAAACCGAATGGACCCGTACGGGTCCATTCGGTTTCATTTTACGCTCTCAAGAGTTAAAGATCTATAAGGGTCCATTTGGTTATCAACTCTCCATCATTTAGCTGGGGACCTGGGTCTTGTCCTATGTTTTTCTCTTTTTGTCTTTCTCTTCTCTTTCTTCGGACTGCGCACTACAAATACCGAACCTACGAACCTATTGACCACTTTTGCACGCACACAAATGTTTATAACCTGGGAGTAACATCGTTCACAGCCTTTTCTAATCTCCGAGGAGAAAAGCCTGGTGAGCGACCAAATGCAGAGCATGTCTAATAGGGCGGGACTTCCGTTGCATGTACTTCCCCTGTACTGTGAGCTGACATTTACAGTCAATCACATCATGGCTTTCATTCACAGTGAACAGATTTGTAAAGCGTCAACGTAACGTCCTTGCATAGGCAGTACTTCCCGGTTAGACACTCTCAGTAGCAGGTCTCGCCCAGTGTGGCCTTGTGCACAGCACCTTAAAGCACCTTAAGCCTAGTAGCACATGGGTCATTCCGAAAAAGCTTAAAGGTAGGGTAAGTGATTTTCTTTGGTTAAAATAAGTAGCTAAATAGCTCTATACTCTGATAGCATATAGGAGTCTCCATATTTCTCCTGCTCTTTATTAAACAGAAAATGCAATTACAATTTTATCCAATCAGGATAAAGAACTCAGTCAGGATACATATTAAACAAGTGAAATTGGAAGTGATGAGACAAAGAAATGAGCAGACAAAATTGGAACTGGAACACTATAAAAATGAATCTGATCTGATCTGAATGAACTCTCTTCTGATTGGCTGAAATATTGTCACCTAACTGAAAATGTATTTTCTGTTTATGAAAGAGCTGGAGAGACAGGGAGACCCCTGTTACTTAACAAACACACTATAGCAAGGATTACTATCAGAATATAGAGCTTTAACCTTTAACCTTTAAACAAAAAAATATCACCTTTAATCAACTTTGTCGCTCTTTCGCCTGCTCTGCCTCCTCCAGCAGAGGGGAAAGTGGAGGTGGCTCCTCACCATAATAAACAATGCATTGAATCTGGTCCCATTCTCAGAATGCCCGAGTGGAGTGGAATACCAACCACTGCTGGTGTGAATTTGGTGTTAAAGGCAGATGAAACGCTAGGATGATTTGGTCATTTGTTTTCTAGTTCAGGTAAAAACAAAAGTACAGCAGGGCAAAAAACATAAGGCTGACCTTGTAGTACACCGAAAGTGGTTAAACATTCAAACGAAGACTCTCCCTGTGCCCCTTCTTGACAACTTTTACTTCGATTGATGCTAGTCCACTATGCAGCACATGCTAGGTTCAATGCTAGGTTCATTGTTTTCCTGGTATCCTAGTTTCAGTGAGGCACTACACTGTTCTCCCTGCATTCTATGTATGTGATTATTTACCTTGTTGTTTATTGATCAAGAGCTCATGCTCACTCTGCTTATTCCGATCTCGCACTTGTAAGTCGCTGTGGATAAGAGCGTCTGCTAAATGCTTACTGTACATCGTAAATAGGCTCTATGCACAGCAGCCATATTGGAAAGAAATTGGGCCTCTTCCTTACTTCCTTCACAGGTGTTACCTATTATACTATAGTTCCATTTAGTGTAGCACAGTGGCTCTCAAACATTTTAATTTCAAGGACCGCCCATAACTCTGAGAGTGTACAAATGGAACCAAATGGACCTGTACGGGTCCATTTGGTTCCATTTGTACACTCTCAGAGTTACACGCCCGCAAGGGGCCATTTGGAACCCCCCCTCAGGGAACCCTGAGGGTCCCTGGAACCCACTGGTGTAGCAAGAGTGCTTCCAGTGAGCCAACATGCACAATGTCAGCGACCCTGACTCTGTTTTGACCAGAATGGAACGGAGCCATAATAATTAGCATCATTGGTAACACTTGTAAAGGAAGTACTGTAACGAGGCCCGATTTCTTTCCAATACATCAGGGGTCTTCAACAGGGGGTCCGGGACCCCTAGGGGGTCCTCAGAGCTACTATAGGGGGTCCGCCAAATTTTTGTGTGATAGGATTTAGTTTTTTTACATTAACCACTTGAACCCTAGAATTCCTTTTCTGAGGGGAACATTAGCCGAAAATAGCAGATCTACAAGCTCTCAACGCCTCGCGCTGCGAGACGTTGAGAGCTTGTAGATCGGCTATTTTTGGCAAAGAGGCTATACTGTAGGTGTAGAGGGAAAAAATAGCAGACTAAGTAAAAAAAAACTTTAATCTGAAACACAATTTTATACAATATAGAGTAGGGGGTCCCTGCTTCATCTCTCTCTCAGCTAGGGGGTCCTTGGCCTGAAAACGTTGAGGACCCCTGCAAAACGGCTATTGTGCATTTAGAGCCTATTGTACATTTCAAGACAATTAAGAGGCGTTTGGAAGTGTTGTTGCGGCAGGCCGGGCGCTACATTACCTCCACATGAGGGTCTGGTGGACGGAGGGTCTCAGGTGGAACACGTGGTTACTGACGGCCAGGTTGTGCTCTAGGCGGAAGGGTTCCAACACCACCCCGTCGCGCACCGGGAACGTCAGCCGCAGCTCCTCGTTCGGGTGGGCTGGGAGAGACGGAGCACAGCTTTCTTTTAGGACACAATTATCCCGAGTTTTTTCTGAATGCCCTCAGTGCCAGAACGAGTTATCCCGAGTTAAAAAAAATAATATATATATATCATTGTCTGAAGATTTGCAGCTCCATCCACTCCTTGTTAAACTTATAACTGAAAAAGGCTGTATCTCGCTTCCTAAGCACTTTCTTTTAACTTTGAAAAAAAATAAAAAAATTGCTGGCACAGTATGAACATATTTTTTTATTTCATTGGCACTGAGAGAGTTAACTCTGAGCGTGTAAACATGGAACCAAATGGACCCTAAGGGATCCACTTGGTTCCATTTGTACACTCTCCGAGTTACAGATCTGTAACCCCTCAAGTTGCACACAAAATAGTCAAACTGCGCAAGCTCACAGTGGTTCTGAAAGACACAATGCAGTAGGCTATATGGATAATATAATAATAATAATAATAATAAAACTTTATTTATATAGCACCTCTCAAAACTGGGTTACAAAGTGCTTTACAAAGAAAACAGCAAAAGCAAAAGTACACAAAACAAAAACAATGTAAAGATTAAAAACAATGCAGAAAGCAAAGCAGAGATGCACATGAACTTGACTAGGGCTGGGCATTAAAAGCTAATCTATAGAAGTGGGTTTTAAGGAGGGATTTAAACCGGGGGATAGACTCTGTGAGCCTGATCTCTAGGGGCAGGGCATTCCAGAGGGTAGGGGCTCTGAAAGCGAAGGCCATGCGACCTTTTGCATTTAACAGACCCTTTGGAATGGCCAGGAGTGCTTGTTTAGAAGATCTCAGACTACGTGTAGGCACATATGGGGTGAGTAGGTCCAAGATATAGACTGGGGCTAGACCTAGCCTGGCTTTATGAGTAGTGAGTAAAATTTTGTAATTAATTCTAAATTCAACTGGGAGCCAATGGAGGGATGCTAGAATGGGTGTGATATGATCAAATTTTTTTGTACCAGTTAAGAGACGGGCCGCAGCATTTTGAACCAGCTGAAGGCTGTGGATCGATTTTTTTGAGAGGCAGGTGTAGAGAGAATTACAGTAGTCTAACCGCGAGAAGATGAAGGCATGAACAACTTTTTCTAAGTCGGCAATGGACAGGAATGATTTAATTTTTGCTATATTTCTAAGGTGATAGAATGACGATTGAACGACCTTTTTAACGTGCTGTTGGAAGTTGAGGTCTGGGTCAAAGGTGACACCCAGGTTTCTAACTGTGGCTTTGAGGTTTGGAACTAATGGGCCGAGGTTGTTTTCAATCTGGGCTCTGGCGAGGGGGGAGCCGAACACCAGAACCTCTGATTTGTTCTCGTTCAGCTGAAGGAAGTTGTTAGACATCCATTTTCTTATGTCGGTAATGCAGTTATGTAGGGTGGGAAGACTGTCTTTGTTGTCCGGGGTTATTGGTAGATAAAGCTGTGTATCGTCAGCATAGCAATGAAATTGAATATTGTAGGAACGGATTATGTCGCCTAAAGGGAGCATATAGAGGGAAAACAGGATAGGGCCGAGAATTGAGCCCTGGGGGACCCCACAGTGTAAGGGGGCTAGGGATGATGACACTTCCCCAATGGCGACTGAGAAGTGTCTGCCAAGTGTCTGAGAAGTGTCTGCCACTTAAATAGGACTTGAACCATCGGAGGGCCAATATGACTCTGATTATTACTTATATAAGGAGGCAAGGTAGTTGAAGGCTACAGTACCTGAGGTAATGTCAGCCAGCCTACCAGCTATCGTCTCCTCAACTTTGTTAAAAAATACTATACTATCACTACTATCACTGATGTGATTCTGAAAGTGAGTGAGACCGATTTGTCCTTCTGATGGATTTTGATTGGCTGTCAGCGTTTCTATCGTTCATAAAATAGTTCTGGAAGGGATCCAAACAATATCGTTCATGGCTATCGTTCTCGTTGCAGTGGTGGTGTGGAAGTTATAGTTTTTAGTGCTTGCTGTGTGTGTAGCCAAGAGAAAGACACTTTGGACCGGAATATCGGGGACAATGTTTGAGTGCGAAGTTCTCACCTGACAGCGGAGGAAGCGACGTCATATTTGGCTTCATGTCGGGGGGAAAGGGGGGCTTGGCGTCCTGATTGGGCGATAGGTACGGAGGAATACTGCTTCCTGGGGTCATGGGGGGCGTGGGGTTACCAGGGACAGGCGAGTGAGGGTAGTTACCAGGCCTTGGAGGCTACAGAGAGACAGACAGACAGACAGACAGACAGACAGACAGACAGACAGACAGACAGACAGACAGACAGACAGACAGAATATACAGTAGTTATTTAACACTTAATGCATTTTTAACGTACTCTACCATACAGATTGGTTAAAAATAATTGTATTCACACACACACAAAAAGGAAGTTATGGATTGCAGCTTTTAACCAGTAGAAAATAGTGATTTGAAGGGCAGGAAAACGTACCCCATTGCCTTGGCTGTAGGAGTACCCGCCCCCAGAGAAGTTGTTACTCTGACCGTTGAATTGCTCTTGCTGTGAAGGACATACAAAAGAGGAAACAAGAGCACGGTTAGTTGTTTATAACGGATTCTATAGCACAATTATTTCAAACTATTGCCTTCTTCTCAACCTTTTTCATTCGAAACGCATTAGGCCATGGACCCTCATTTTGTATGATTTGCTATGTCCGGGATCCCAATCAACGAATTTAGACTGTTTTTCATCGCACCCATGCCTCACGTTTTTACCGTCTTTGTTCATTTGGTGTTCTCTAATGTTTCCTTAATTTTCGGTGTAAATTCCTGTTAACTGTTAGGGCCTATTAAAGGGATTGTAAACAAAGAAAAAAACTCCAGCAGTTCGTTTCCCCGACCACCAGGGGGTGACGTAGGGAGGACTTCCATAGAGTTAAGGGGACTTCTAAACGGGCCATGCCGAATATAGGTTACTTTATTCGGATACAATTCGCGGAACTGCCCGCCCCTGCCGGTTCTCTGAATTTTTATTTTTAAATAGGCTCTTTCATGACAAATTGACCACATATATGAAGTTAAACAACTAAATTCTATCCAAACGCTATCTGAAAAGTAAATTATGTGCCTCAAAAACGAAGTTTGAGAGCGTTTTCAAACCGAAAGTAAAAAGTTCACACGGACACGGACGCGCACATGCGTGCGTTAATTTACAGCCCGCTACAAACATAAACAGTAGGGAAATACGATTTCAGAAAGAGGACTGTGTTTCAATGCAGGAAAACACCCCAGCATCATTATATAGTGGCTGATAGAGGGGAAAAAATGCAAAATATATATAGATATTTTTCAAATTTAGGCTTAATGTTGCCAACAATCCCTTTAACTGAAGACACCTCAGCTTTACCTTGTAGTACTGGCCCATGGGCATGCCAGGCGGGTACTGCCCCTGGCCCTGCTGCCCTCCCGGCATCCTCTGGCCAGGGTAGTTAGGAGAGGGCAGCGGTCTGGAGGCGTTGGCCGACGAGTACTGACCCTGCTGGGGCGGGAACTGACCGTTAGGTCCATACTGCTGACCGCCATACGGTGCCTGGAAGGACAATGGAGAAGATTACATATCGTCTTTGTCGGGGGGGGGGGAACTGTGTATTTCCAAAACTGTTACTTTTCAGGATTAAAATTCAATGGCAAAAGAAAGTATGGCTGATTGATGTTAAAGTAATACAATGCAGGTCCACAAATAACGATGTTTAGCAACCTCTGCTGGTCACTACCGTCATTGCAGGCCTGTAGTGGATGCCTGCATTACCCAGAATTCCATTTGTTTTCACTGGATGACGGAAGCGTTTCAAAAAGCGTTCTTTTAATTGTTTTATACTATCTGCGGATCGTTTCTCTTAGCCAGTGGAGCATTAGTTACCGTGTGCTGTGTTTTCTTTTTCTGTTGTTTTTCCATCTTCAAATCTTATAATCTCTTAAAAACAGCGTGAGATTCCCTTTTGTTATTAGCGCGGTAGTTCCTGGCCAAAAAGGAAACCGGTGCGGTAGTTCCTAGCCGTTTTCCGGCCGGATGACGTCATTTTTGCGGGAAACACGTCCCTGTCAACTTTCAATAGAAAATACACACACACACTCTCTCTCTCTCACACACACACACACACACACACACACACACACACACACACACACACACACACACACACACACACACACACACACACACACACACACACACACACACACACACACACACACACACACACACACACACACAGGAGCTGCCTGGTTCACACCACACCACACAGTATCCACAGTGCAGCTCCACTGGAGCAGTTAGTAGCGGGGGTTAGGGTGCCTTGCTCAAGGGACGACGCGGACGTGCATGTAAACAAAGCCTGTGTGCGAGACGGCGGAGGGTCCCGACTAACGCCTGCCTGGAACAATAATATTTCTAACGCGATCCTCCATTGCAGAGTGATCGCCGATCGAAAACGGCTCACTTCCACCACGTTAAAAATAAATAGGAGGATATAGGATAGGATATTAAGCTTTTAGTCATGGAGTCAACATTGGAGCGGACGAACGGAAGCATTTTTGACATGGATCCACATCCGGCCTCTCTTTCTTAGAGACTCCTTGGATGATCCCAAAGTTTCGTTAGAGCGCCCCACGTGGGAAAAATATATATATTAAAAAAATGGGCCAAAAACGGTCTGGACCGTTTATGGCACATAACGCATAGCTTCTCAAAAACGGTCCGGACCGTTTTTGGCACACAATGTGTTAAGTAAAAAAAATTGAGTACTTTTCCCACCACTGCCCCCTAAATGCTGTGATGGATTAAAATGGTCGCCACTTGCCTCTCCGGGGTACGGCCTCTTCATGGCCTGCATAGGCATGCCCTGTCTGGGCCCTCCGGGATAGCCCTGCTGTGGCATCCGTTGCCCGTGCGCTCCGAAAGGCACCATGCCCGGGGCTCGAACTTGGCCCATGCCCATGGGGCCGGGCCCGCCCATGTTGGGGTTGTTCATGGGCGACGGCATGCCGGCCGGGTTCATCCCTCCGGGGGGCCCTCGTGGTGGGCCGGCCTGGCTCATGAACTGGCTGGTGTAGGTCTGTGCAGGTCCCATCTGGAACGACGGACACATCTGGAGGGCGAAACCACACGTTGTTTTATTTATCGGGGGGGGGAAGACAGACAAGGAAAGAGGCTCTCACTCTATTAACTCATTCAGTGCTATTGACGTGTTTGACATGTTTTTTTTCCCGAAGGCCCTGGGTGCCAATGACGTGTTTGACGTGTTTTGCGAATTTCTTTTTTTTAAACACAGAACCAGGAGATAACGAGATCCTAAGATTTACTGCTCCTTTCACTTCCTGGTTAAAGTATTTGGGAAATATTCTGTATCTCGGCTCCTGTGTTTTACTATGTTTGTTTGGCGAGACATGCTATTTTCAACGGCGTATAACAAGCGAACGGGATGCCTTTTTTCTTTTTTTTACGGAAGCACAGTGAAACCCTTGGTGATTAGCAACCATCAGGGGATCGATCATAATGGAGATAAATATTCTGTGACTACTTGAAAAGGTAAGAATATCTAAAAATCGCTGGCACTATGGCCAATTATTTTTTTATTTACTTCTTTAATCTTTATTGTGAGTCCCCTTTAAGGCTTCCACTGCATATTAGCGTCACGTTTTGGTCTTTTTAAGCACTTTCAACCAGGCATCCCTGGTTGAAAGAACAAACATTTTTTTTCCCCCGAAATGTCTAAAATGAGTGAAAACATGTCCCTGTGTTGTGCTTAAGGTAAGGTAAAGCAAGTGGTTAACCACTTTAAACCTATATACTTGACTATATAGCTGACCGGGGTCCCCCAGAGGTCTATACTAGAGCCAGTAGTATATTATCTTCTACACCAGGCAAGGCAAGGCAAGGCAGTTTTATCTGTATAACACATTTCAACAACAAGGCAATTCAATGTGCTTTACACAAAACATCAAGCAAAGGAAACACAATTATAAAATGACATTAGGATGCATAAAACAATATCGTCCAAATCTCTTCCCCCGAAAATAACCGACATATTTTCGACTAATGTTTCCCCCATGAATAGGGTCGTTGCTGGGTCTCCAGCAGTGTTGATTTCGTCGACTAAAACTAAGATTTTTTTTTTGTAGACTACTTTTTTTCACTGTCAAACTGTCACAAATCAAAATTAAAACTAAACTATGACGACTAAAACTAAGACTAAATATATTGACAATTTCGTCAACAAATAAAAACTAGACTCAAATGTTAGGGAGGGACGAGTGGAGAAGAGATCCATTAGAACTAAAAGACAAGTCATTTTATGTTTGGTTGCGCTTGGGTATTGCGCTCTGAAATAGCAGATCTACAAGCTCACAACGCGTCGCCCTGCGACGCGTTGTGAGCTTGTAGATCTGCTATTTTCAGCACGCAATCAAGTGTAAGATCAGGCATTACGACGCCATCAAGGCACCGCCAAAATACATTTTAGTCGACTAAATCAACTGTAGATTTAGTCGACTATAATCTTATAATATTTAGTCGACTATAATCTTATAATATTTAGTCGACTAAAACTAGACAAAAACTAAAACATTTCAGATGACTAAAATATGACTAAAACTAAATGGAATTTTATTCAAAAGTATGACTAAAACAATCAATTTTTTTTTTGTCAAAATCAACACTGGTCTCCAGCCGTGAGGAGGCGATGGATGGCGGCAGCTTGGTTTGGCTCACCTGTCCGTACTGGTTCATATCTTTGTTCTGGGTCTCCTGCTGCATGGCCGCCACGGGTGGCGGTGGCGGTGGCCGTGGCCGTAGCGGCGGCGGCCGCCACGGCAGCAGCAGCGGCCGCCGGCGGCCGGCTGGGTGAAGTCGCCCCCCGGGCGCGAGTGGGGGGAGGTCATACCCATGCCTCCTGGAGGGGGGCCGTTGGGACCGCCGGAATAACTGCAAGAAAAATGCAAGAAAGACAACGGTAATATCGTCGCTGTCGTCGGGGAGAGAAACCTCTTATCTCAATTTTTTCTTTTTTCATAAATCAACGCCCTATACTTGATCGTACTACAGCATCACACATAAGAATCAAAAGTAGTAGATCTACAAGCTCAAAAGCTTGACATTTACTACTACTACTTTTGCCGTTTTTGACTTTAAATCATGAAAAGTAACAGTTTTGGACATATGAGGTTTCCACCCGAGGGGAGGGGAGGGGGGGGGGTTAATACGGAATAACAATCATTTTAGCCACTTTATCCATTTCTAATGTCGGCTATTCAAAAATGGCAGATTTACAAGCTCGCAGTGCGGCATGAAGTGACGCGCTGTAAGCTTGTATCAAACAAAACAAAAAAGGAAAAATGTTTGCGTATTTGAAATATTTAGTAATTTTGATTTTTTTTTACATAATTCTTCTCTCTTGGGAAGTACCTGGAACAAAAAAAAATCCGATGCGGGGTGTGTGTGTGTGTGTGTGGGGGGGGGGGGGGGGGGTGTAGTGTGGGGTGGGGCAGGGGGCGGGGGGTCCGCTGCCAAATACAGGATACATTTGGGGGTCCTTGAGCAGTGTTGCCAGATTCTGTGAGAGAAACAAGCAACCAGGTCTTGGGAAACCAGCCCAAAAGAAGCGACTATGGGCCACATGAGCACTTTAACATATACATCAGCTATTTGAAAATAGCAGATGCGACACGTTGTGAGCTTGTAGATCGGCTATTTTGAAATAAAAACTTGCAGGGAAATTATAATAAGCAGATCTGGCAACCCTGTCCTTGACATGAAAAGGTTTTGAGAAAAAAAAACTGTGTTTAAATTAACAGTATACCTGCCACTGTATCCCCCAGGGCCTCCGGGGTAGCCGCCGGGTCTGCCGTACATGCCCTGCTGCATGTAGGCCTGGTTGGAGCCTCCTTTGGATGGGAACTGCTGCTGCTGCCCGCTGAACTGCGGTGAGTTGAGCCCCGCCCCGCCGCCAGACATCCCCGGACCCATAGGGTGGTTACCCATAGGGTGGTTCCCCCCCATGTTCATAGGGTTGTTGCTGTTGACCATCGCGTTACTTACCACCTGCACACACACACAGCGTAGTCGAGGAGAAAGTCAAATACAAATACAGAATATGAATTAATGTTAACTCTTTGACTGCCAATGAAATATTTTTTTCCCGTCATATTTTGCTAAGGCTCCGATTGCCAATGACGAGAATGACGAGATTTCGTGTTTTCAGTGGTTTTTACGCTAGATGGCGCTGTTCGCTAACCTATGAGTCACCATTTGACTCCCATTGAAGCAAAGAAGCAGCGATCGCAAAAAAAAAAAAACTTAACTTCCATGTAAATGGATTTGGAAAAATGGCATTTTCTCTGCTTTCTGCTGCTTTTTGGCGAAAACAACCTACAATCAACTGCCAATAACTATGGAATGGATGATCGCGACGGCACGCTCCCCCCCCCCCCCCCGATTCTATGAGACTCAGATACGTCTTTTAAAGCGTTTGGAGGGATCGATCATACTGAAGATAGATATTCTATGATTTTTTAAAAGTTGGTGAAAACACTCGAAAATCGCTGCCAGTGGCTTAGCAAACAATTTGCTTAGCAAACAAAACAACATGTTAAAGGAAGGTACCCCCCAAAATCACAGGTTTGAGAACCACTGCACTATGACACCATGAGTCGTAATGAATGGTCTATATACATTTTAGACCATTCACTACGACTCACGGTGTCATAGTTTCTCATAGGTTCTCAACCTGTGATTTGGGGGGGGGGGGTCCCCATCCCAGATGACAGTGAAGTGACAATTTAATGACTTTTAAGACATTTTTAATACCAAAAAAAATAAACGTTACTGCATCAAAAGTAATCAACAAACTATACTATAAAAACGAGTCAAAAATTTGCCAAATTGTCAAATAAATAAGTACATCGGCTTTTTTTCACAATATTCATCTGTCGAACCCGAGTCGAAATAAATGTAATGCCTCAACTTCTACATTCCAAGTGCTTATCAGGGTTCAAATATCTCTAGACTCTAGAAATGATGTATATATTCAAGTGGAGGCACAATTGTAACCTACGTGACTTTGGGACGTGTTGGTCACACCCCACACCGTCGTGACCACGGAGAGGGACCCGGGTTGTGGCTGGTTGTGGTTGGTGTGGTTGGTTGTCTGCTGCCACGGGACCGAGTCATAGGGGAAGGAGCCATCACTGCAAAATCACACGGAGCCAAACACACACCACTGTTATCACTAGGAAGCAAAACCAGTGGAGGAAGAAGCACTCAATTTTTTGTTTACATAACCCATTAAAACCGGGAACGCATCTGTGTGACCATTATTTTATACTTTGGCTATTCAAAAATAGCAGATATACAAGCTCATAGAGTGCCGCGCTATGAGCTTGTATATCTGCTATTTTTTTTTTTATCTTGAAAATTGGTGCAAATCTTTGAATATCTATATTTTTTTTAAGCAATTTTTTTACACAAATCTTTGCTTCTGGGGGTCCCTGGAACAAAATATTTTCAGATGGGGGTCCGCGGCCAACTACGTATAATTTTAATTTTGGGGGTCCTTGACAAGAAAAAGTTTGAGCACCACTGATATCATATATTAGCAACATAAGTGTTTCAGAAAACTGCTAGGATTAAGAAGACATTTGTAGAATCGTATCTCAGGTCTTAATGGGTAAGTAAACGTATCAATACTGCAATATGGAAATACTCTGTTACAAGTAAAAGTATTGTATTCAGAAATTACTTGAGTGAAAGTTTTGGCATCAACATATACTTAAATTAAATAGACTAAAATAACATATAGCCTTTTTTTCCCTACTTATATTGATCCCAAATAACTGGCCATGGGGTCTATTTGCAGAATTTCCCATGTCGTCCAGTTTCCCCAGCAATACAACCCCCATAGCATAGAGTGAAGCCCATAAGCTTACGCTAATTGTTGTGGTCAAAAGTTTTTCATTACACACTCATCCATGCCTTGGTTTTCCCACACGTAATCTCGGAAAATATACAAATATACAACATAATTATCACAACAAAGACACATTATCTTTGTGTCTGATCCAGAAAATGTTGGGAACCACTGGGGAAAGACACATTACTGGAAAGCAAAGACCCAAACACTCAAAACTGCGTCACTACAACTTTTAGTTGGCCAAGAAAACTGCAGAGAGAGAGAGAGAGAGAGAGAGAGAGAGAGAGAGAGAGAGAGAGAGAGAGAGAGAGAGAGAGAGAGAGAGAGAGAGAGAGAGAGAGAGAGAGAGAGAGAGAGAGAGAGAGAGAGAGAGAGAGGCAAAAAGGCTTACATGCACTCCAAACAAATGTGAATAGTTTGGGGGAATATGTCCTGCCAATGGCCAGATTTGTTTTTTACTTAAGTAAAAGTAGCGATACCGCAATCTAGAAATACTACTCTATCCCAGCAAAAGAATGAATAATCGCTTTGGGATTAAATCTTAGTACTTTATAATGGCATTATGATTATGTTATTCTGACTCACAAGACATATTGTTCTAGATAATATAACTCAACTGGCTGAAAGTGCTCCAACAAGTCTTTTAGGTTTATACTTTCAAGCCGTGCTGTTTCTGCTGGACCATTGGTTCTCAAAGTGGGGTCCGGGGACGCCCAGGGGTCCTTGGGGGGGGGGTTTCCAGGGGGTCCCCAGCAAAAATGTCAAAACAGCATCACAATCATTTTTTTAACCACGTTATCCATTTATGCGTTGGCTATTCAAAAATAGCAGATGTACAAGCTCACAGCGCGTCACTTCGTGCCGCACTGCGAGCTTGTACATCTGCTATTTTTTGTGTGACGCCCATGGGTTTAACACCAGAGGGAGATCACCTGACCTCGTTCCCCCGCAATTTGGCTCAAACATGGGGGGGAAATGCATTCTACTAAGCTGCCACCAAAATGGTCTTCCATACCTAAAGTCAAAACTAATGTAACCCATTAAGACCTGAGGCGATTCTTAAAACATTTCTAAATCCTAACAGTTTTTTGAAAATAATCAAAAAATAATATTTTCATGATTTTTCAAAAATAGCAGATCTACAAGCTGATAGCGCGGCAGCTTGTATATCTGCTATTTTTGAATAGCCAAAGAAATCTAAAGTGACACAGATGCGTTCCAGGTCTTAAAGGTTCTATGACATTCATTTTCACTTTTTTTTTTTTTTGTTTTTTGGGGGGTTTTATGACCTCAATTACACCCAAAAAATCTGAACTTTGAACATCCAGTGGATTTTCTGTGGTCTGAATAATTAGGCTGAAAAGTAATCTGAGCTTGGCCCTTCGGCAGTGATGTCACAGCCGATTAATCCCGCCCACTCTCCTCCTAGCCCCTCCCCTCCCCTATCCTTTCCTTTGGGGGGGGGCGGAGCAGAGGCGATGATTGACAGGCAAAATCCCTCAACAGCGACACCAGCAGGCAAAGATTTATTTTTTCATTGCAGTTGAAAAGGCTTTATAAATGTGAGAGAAAAACACCTGCCATGGATCAATGGAGTGGATTTTTTTGTTAAAACTTTTTATGCACGTTTGAAGGACCATGACAAAGACTTTTAATGTGTGGTAAAACTGAACGTCATGAAACCTTTAATGGGCTAAAAGAACACCTGTCCTCAAACAACACAAGTGGACATAGTTTAACTTCTTTAACACCTTGATTGTAGAATCCTCTGAGCCCCGTGCCTCCTTTCTCTGTGAATATACCTATGATTCTTTATTCCAATATGTTTTGTATTGTATTGTATGTATTATATGTATTACTGATGAATTTAGTACAATGAATGGACCACAAACGAAGCAAGTCCCTGGGGCTTTTTGTGTTATGCTTTTAGCATTACCTTTTGACTGCACTTCTTGTACTAATAATGATCGTGTTAATAAAGTATTCAAACTGAACGGTGGAACCTTTTTCATACTTCCATACACCAGCCTCCCTAAGGTATATAAAGGTGGTAGTTTAATGTTGAAAATGGGTGGTAGTCCCCTTTAAGGGGATAGTTTGGGGAATATGTCCTGCCAAAGGGTTAGGCAACTCCAAATGTTTTGGATCTCAATTTCAAAACATTCTCTCCAGGAAAACAGCAAGAAGGACTTGTCTGGGAGGGGGGTTTGCATGCCCTCGTGGAAAAAAATAATAATAAACTGTGATGAAATTTGGGAGTCGCTGCCAGACAGACAGACAGACAGACAGACAGACAGACAGACAGACAGACAGACAGACTTTTCAGGCCAAAACATGAGAAAGTGTGAATCATAATAAACAAACCGGGCCCTCGTGGGGGGGAGTAGCTTTTACGGAGTAGCAATAAAAAAAACTAAGTACTTCTTCCACCGTTGCTCTTGGACGGCAGTGTGTTTTTTGTTTCTCTAGAGGTGAGCCGTTTGGAATGGACGTCGTGTTCAATATTTCCTTATAAATGCTCAACATATCCCAGCATCCTCAGCGGAGGGTGAGTTTACTCTTGGCAGCCAAGCCCAGGCAAGAGGGAGTGAGCACGGAATGTTCTACAAACTATGACTTCACTGCTCTCTTTCCTAGAGTGTGTGTGTGTGTGTGTGTGTGTGTGTGTGTGTGTGTGTGCGCGTGTGCGCGCGCAGCGCAGGCGTGTGCGTGTGTGTGTGTGTGTGTGTGTGTGTGTGTGTGTGTGTGTACGCACTTGTATTACCAAATGTCCCCACAAAATGTCCCCACAACGTCGATATAGTAGAATTTGACAAGTAGACATTGTGAGGACAATTTCCCAGGTCTTCACAAGATAAATGGTTGTCTAACCCATACATGGGCAACTGGCGGCCCGGGGGCCACATGCGGCCCGCGGCCCCCACCTTCACTTAATGTGCCCCGCAGGTTAATATCGGAATGCTGATATATTATTGATTTTAGCTGTTACAATTCCAAACATGCAAACATAACCCGCTACAATTACTTCAGTCTATATATGTAGCTTAATGACTGGTATAAAAATTGTATTGTCTTTTTTATGTCCAATGTATTTGTATTTAAGTTCATAAAGTTAACCTAAGTATAACTAAATGCATTTGAAATAAAAAAAAGTTAATTTTCAGGATTCCAATTCAAGCCAAAAATAAAATCTGATCTGAAAAATCAGATTTACAAGTTCAAAACGTGTCGCACTGCGACACGTTTTGAGCTTGTAGATCGGCATTTTTGCTACTTTTGTGTGACATAGAATGGGGAAGTACGGCATTAATTTACGAAAAAAGTTAAAATACGGAGATAAGAGGTGTCTGCCCGACAGTATATGCAATGTGGCCCTCTGGAGTGAGTGTGGAAATATAGTGGCCCTCTCCATCATTAAAGTTGCCCACCCCTGCTCTAACCCATTAAGACCGGGAACACATCTGTGTAACCACTTTAACCATTATTTTATACTTTGGGCTACTAAAAAATAGCAGATCTACAAGCTCATAGCGCTCAGTGCCGCGCTATGAGCTTGTAGATCTGCTATTTTTGAAAAATCGTGAACATTTGTGCAAATCTTTGAATATATATATATTTTTTAAAGCAAACATGTTTTACTCAAATCTTTGCTTCTGGGGGGTCCCTGGAACAACATATTTTGAGATGGGGGTCCGCGGGCAAATACATTTTGACATTAAACAGTTTGACCACTGATATAGCAACATACGCTTAAAAAAAAACTGTTAGGATTTAGAAGACATTTGTAGAATCCCCCAGAAGCAAAGATTTGAGTTACAAATGTTCGCTTTGAAAAATATGTATTGAAAGATTTGCGCGCATTTTCATGATTTTTCCAAAACAGCAGATCTACAAGCTCATAGCGCGGCACTATGAGCTTGTATATCTGCTTTTTTGAATAGCCAAAGTATAAGATAATGGTTAAAATGACAGATGCCTTGGTTAATGATTTTTAAAAAAAGAGTCAGGCTTATAATTAGGAAAAGAGGTTGGAGTTAGGGTTAGGGTTAGACATTCAGAGGTTAGGTTTAGGGGTTAGGGATGGAGTTATGCCTGTCTTAAACTTTGTTGTGTGCCCGTGCCGGGCAGCGGAAATAGCCGATCTACAAGCTCACACGACATTACGCTGCGACACATCGTGAGCTTGTAAGGCTGCTATTTCTGCTGCGTGACACTGGCACACAACAAAGTATAGCTCAGGCTGCCGTCAAAAATGTTGTATAGTAGTACCAACGTGTGTGTGTGTGTGTGTGTGTGTGTGTGTGTGTGTGTGTGTGTGTGTGTGTGTGTGTGTGTGTGTGTGTGTGTGTGTGTGTGTGTGTGTGTGTGTGTGTGTGTGTGTGTGCACTACTCCAGATCATGTGTATTCCTTCCCAAAGCCGGTTTGTGTTGGAATTATCTTATATGGAATATTTTAATTTTTGTCGCATTCCTATGCCAATAATTTGATGACGAGCAGTGGGTTCCGGTAGGAGACACAAAGGACACTCTTTGAGTAATCGATAGAAAAAGAGTCATTTTGGGGGTGAACTATCCCTTTAAGCTACCGTAAGCATGGTCTCCATGAGTGACAGCGGGTCATATCACAGAGATGCACTGTATAAAGCAGTGGTTCTCAAAGGAGGGGTCCGGGAACACCCAGGAGTCCTTGAGTGGGTTCCAGCAAGAGGGGGTGGGGGGGGTGTCCCCAGCAAAATGAGGAACAGTTTAAACTTTAAACACTAAATGTTGACCATTCGAAAATAGCCAATCTACAGATCTGGTATTTTCTAAACGTTTCGACAGATCTTCTCTTATGGAGGTCCCTCCCTGGCACAAAAGCTTTTCAAATGGGGGTCCAAGGCCAAATACATATGAATTTGGGGGTCCTTAACTCTTTCACTGCCAAGAGTATTTTCATAAAGTAGTGCCAGCGATTTGCGTGTTTTTACATTTTTTTATTTTGTAATTTTTCATTCAAATAAATTCTCTGATTGGGGTTTTAAACACTTACGACAGTTCTACCAGTAGAGAGCAGCAAATCGACACATTGATCGCCTCGTTGCCAAACAGGCTTACGTCACATCCGGTCATTAACCGGATGTGACTTTTTCGACAATCGCTGATCGGGCTAAATTACGATGTGATACACAACTACGATGACTGTTAGTCACCCAGACCAAAGAGAATAGAAGTAGACCTCTCCGTTCGTTTTTATACCGTGTGAAAAAACGTGACTTTCCCTATTCTGGCCAAAAATGACGCGGGAAAAAAATTGAACCGGAAACGGAATCTGCGTCATGAAACCGGAACCCAATGAGTCTGAAGGAATCAGAAAGCGAAAGTGATCATGAAAAATAAACAGAATAGCGCGACCACAGTAAAAAGTAAAAACTCAGGATTTCTCGTTCTGGCAGGGAGGATATTCAGAGAAAACTCGGGATAACTCGGGGCTTGGCACTGAGAGAGTTAAGATGAAAAGGTTTGAGAACAACTTGTATATCGTCTCTGTCGGGTGGAAACCTTATATGTCCAAAACTGTTACTTTTCAGGATTCAAATTCAAAAATAGCAGATCTACAAGCGTTTTGAGCTTGTAGATCTGCTACTTTTGATGCTTCCATGTGGCGCTGTAGTGTGATCAAGTAGGCCGTTAATTTACGAAAAAACACAAAAAGTTCAAATATATAGATAAGAGGTTTCTGCCCGACAGCAACGATATATATATTTGGGGGTCCTTGACATGAAAATTTTGATTCCCAAACGTTTGGCAACGGACCCCCATGGTTAGCCATTAAGTTACAGACTTGGGTAAGGGTCCATTTGGTTCCTGGGGAGACCCCCTGGAACCCCCCTCAAGGACCCCCTGGGGGGTTAGGGTATATAGGTACTGACTTGTGTGTGAGTCCAGGCTTGAGGCTGTTCATGGTGGGCTGCATGGGGGGGACTTTGCCTTGCGGTTCGTTCTGCCGGCTCTTCTGGTGACGCAGGAGTAGGAGACGACCCAGCTCCTCGCACCACGATGACAGCAGGGCTGCAGAGAGACACATACACACACACACACACACGTTAGTCTCCTGTCTCCGTCTCTCACACTGACATGGACATATGCCGACCTGTGCATGCACATGTACGCACATGGTGGGAACACAGAAAGACACACACACACACACACACACACACACACACACACACACACACACACACACACACACACACACACACACACACACACACACACACACACACACACACACACACACACACACACACACACACACACACACACACTCCATCATTCTGGTCCATTAAAGATCGGTTTTTCACCGTGCATTCCTTTCATTGCAAAGATACAGCCCAGGTATGTAAAGACAAAAAGAAACTCTCAAATACTGCAATCCGCAACCTTTTAAAAAACTCCATTCACAATAATTTACGGCTTCACATAAAACATGTCCCTGCCGTGCCTCGTACTTCAGCGTTTTACCTTGTAAAAACGTTGCCATCTTTGATTATGTCGGGGTTAAGCTGACTCAACAGAGATATATATCGACTTTGATGAAGTGCAGTGTGTGTGTGTGTGTGTGTGTGTGTGTGTGTGTGTGTGTGTGTGTGTGTGTGTGTGTGTGTGTGTGTGTGTGTGTGTGTGTGTGTGTGTGTGTGTGTGTATGTGTGTGTGCGTGTGTGTCTCCAACCGTCATTTCACACTATTCCTTTTGGCCTCCGGGGGGCAGCCTAACTCAATAAACTGCTCGCTGGCGGTGAAGGCTGTGTGTGGATTTCACTGACACACTGAAACACACACACATACACACACAGTCTCCATCTATCTGCAGAGACTGGTCTTTATCAGCCGTACTAAAGAACCCCCCCCCCCTCCCCGCCTGTGTTTCTTCAGGATGAGCAGAAACTGATCAGACACAGAGAGAGAGAGAGAGAGAGAGAGAGAGAGAGAGAGAGAGAGAGAGAGAGAGAGAGAGAGAGAGAGAGAGAAAGAGTACTAGATGGAATCTAATTGTACAGTATCCAGTATGTCTAAGGCTCAGTGGTCCTCAAATGTTTTTCAGGTCAAGGACACCCGATTATAGTGGTATTTTGGTGTCAGAGGAAACCATTGCAACCAGTTGAACATGGCAGAGAACATGCACCTCAGCCTCTTGTAATATACATCTGCAAGTAACCCCATGAACATGCATCAGCAAGTAACTAGCAACTGAAGCTGTCAGTAAAAAAAAAAAAAAATACAGTATTTTGCCTCTGAAGTATTGAAAAAAATTGCAATTAAAGTGAAAGTACCTCAAGTACCCATACGTTAACCCATTAAGACCAGGAAATCATCTGTGCCATTTTAAGATTTCTTTGGCTATTCAAAAATAGCAGATCTACAAGCTCATGTCATATGAGCTTGTAGATCTGCTATACAAAAAAAAAAGAAAACAAAAAAGGAAAATGTGTGCACATCTTTGAATATATATATACATTTTTAACTCCAATCTTTGCTTCTGGGGGTCCCTGGTCCGCGGCCAAATACATATCATTTTGGGGGTCCTTGGCATGAAAAAGTTTGAGAACCATTGATATATACAGCAACATACATTAAAAAAAAAGACATTTGTAGAATCCCCAGAAGCAAAGCTTTCAGTTAAGAATGTTCGCTTTAAAATATATATATTATGTTCAAAGATTTTTCAAAAGAATTGCAGAACTACAAGCTACATAGCTTGTATATCTGCTATTTTTGAATAGCCCAAAGAAATCTAAGAATGACACACAGGTGTGTTCCCGGTCTTAATGGCTCAAGTACAGTACTCGAGTAAATGTACTCGGATGCTTTCCGCCACTGCCGCTAAGAGCAGCACTCTATGCCTCTCTCCTCTTAGCGGCTCTCGCTCTCTTCCACGTATCGATCGGAGGAGGAGGAGGGTAATGACTAATCAGACTGCTCAGCATGCTCCGAGCGTCTGCACACACACACACACACACACACACACACACACACACACACACACACACACACACACACACACACACACACACACACACACACACACACACACACACACACACACACACACACACACACAAGAGAGCAGAGGACATGCTCTATTACACTGCTTCCCAAACAGTGGGTCGGGAACCGAGTGCCGCGCTATGAGCTTGTAGATCTGCTATTTTTGAATAATTAAATAATGGTTTAAGTGGTTACACAGATGTGGGAGCCATCTTTGGGTCGCGGACACATTTTTATGGGGTCGCAAATAAATATATATTTTCCTACATTTAAAAAAATATATATATATATATTATTTCATAAGATCAAAAAAAGTTTAAACAAAAAAATCCCAACTTCAATTAAAAACTATTCAATTAAAAAAATAAGTATTTCATAACTAAATTAGTAGTGAAAGTAGCAGATCTACAAGCTTACGACGCGTTGTGAGCTTGCAGATTTACTATTTTGCTATATATACTTGCCTGGGCAAACGTGTCATTTCTCTTTTGGGTCTCGAGCGTTTTGGCCACTGCTCTATTAGGGCCGGGGCAAATAACCAAAAATATATCGAAACCAATATTTAGAACCAATAACCAGCTTATAACCAAATAATCCAGAAGCAAGATTTTGGGGGGGATAATTCCCCCCCCCCATCAACGAATCAGCACGAATGAATTCTAATTGATTTCTTTTAAAATTATTGACCAAATTGATTAGCTTGATTAGACTTTGTTGTGCAATGGCGGCGTACAAAAATAGTGAAAACAGCCGATCTACAAGCTCACAATGCATTGTGAGCTTGTAGATCTGCTATTTATTTTACAAAGTTCACACCTTAAGTACCCCTTAAGTACCATTTAATGACTCACAGTCAAACAAGATGAACACATACAGTCAACATAGGGCTTAATTGGTTAAAAGTAACTTGTAACTAAAGTTTCTCAAATAACTGTAGTGGAGTAAAAAAAAAAAAATCCTCTAGAAAAAAATGCACACACTCAAGTAAAGTAAAAGTACCTCAAAAATTGAACTTAAAAAGTACAGTACTCGAGTAAATTAGTTAGTTTCCTCCATCGCTGCTCAAAATGCTCGGAGGGTCTCGTCGCTGACGGACAAGAGAGAGAGGAGAAGGAGAGGACGTGTTCTAGAGAGAGCGCTGGCGTTCTGCTCGGCCTCTCCATCCATAAAACAAGACGCCTCGCCCTGCACTCTTAACCCATTAAGACCGGGAAGGCTGTTCAAAAATAGCAGATCTACAAGCTCGCCGCGCTATGAGCTTGTAGATCTGCTATTTAAAAAAAAAATCATGAACATTTGTGCAAATCTTTGAATATATATATATTTTTAAGCCAACATTTGTAACTCAAATCTTTGCTTCTGGAGGATTCTACAAATGTCTTCTAAATCCTAACAACATTCATTCAAACCTTTATTTATTCTCGAAAGACATTGAGGTTGCCCTCATTTGCAGTGTCGTCGAGATATAGCACAGTACAACATCAATACAACATATATAAAAATATACAACATCATATTCATATCAATAACAAATTAAAAACAGTTACAGACATTTGTGGGTAGATCTGCAATCAAAGATTTAAATTGACCTTATGTTATGGGCGAACTGATCTTAAATTTCAGCTGCAGGTCATTCCACGTAGTTGGGGCACTAACGCAAAAGGCTGTTTTCCCCAGTTCAGTTTTTACCCTAGGGACTTTTAGCGTCAGCCAGTTATTTGAGCGTGTCCCATGCGCTCCAGGATTCCATTCCATCAAAGAGTTTATGTATAATGGCAAAGTCCCATCAATTGCCTTAAAAATAAATAGGTACCAATGTTTGTTTCGCCTGTCAGCCAAGGATGGCCAACCTACCCTGTCATATAGGATGCAGTGATGGGTCCTAAAATGTTCACCAGAAATGAAGCGCAGAGCAGAGTGGTAAACTGAATCTAAAACCTTGAGGGTAGAAGGGGAAGCATTCCTATAGATGACGTCACCATAGTCTAAAACAACAACAAAAACTTGTGTTGCTTTAATCAGTGGTTCTCAAACTTTTTCATGTCAAGGACCCCCAAAATGATATGTATTTGGCCGCGGACTCCAATCTGAAAATATTTTGTTCCAGGGACCCCTAGAAGCAAAGATTTGAGTAAAAAAATATACATATATATTCAAAGATTTGCACACATTTTCACGATAAAAAAAGAAAGAAGCAGATCTACAAGCTCGAGTGCCGCGCTATTTTTGATGTGTTCCGGGTCTTAATGGGTTAATGAACACCCAGTTCCACTGGCTGGCGCCCGGGCCATCCTCAACACATCTGAGGGCTCAATATTTTAAGACTTCTGATAATGCTGAACCTACAGATCTCAAGAATAGGTTTCATGAGGATAGGATCATCTAAATTCTTGTCAAGGCATGGAGGAGAGGAGAGGAGAGGAGAGGAGAGGAGAGGAGAGGAGAGGAGAGGAGAGGAGAGGAGAGGAGAGGAGAGGAGAGGAGAGGAGCAGTGTTGACAGGTCTGCTTATTATAAGCGACTTTGGGCTTGTTTTTCTGGATAGTTGCTTGTAAATATTGGTGGTTGTGTTTTTTTTGGGGCTTGTTTCTAAAGTGTAGTTGCTTATTTGGGCTTGCATCCAAATTTTGGGATTATTGTTTAAACCAGTGGTTCTCAAAAAGTTTAATGTCAAGGACCCCCAAATGAATGTGTATCTGTCCACGGACCGGACCCCCATCTGAAATTATAATTCGTGCCAGGGACCCCCGTACCAGATTTGTGTTGCTAAAATGTTTTTCTCAAGAGTTTTTTGAAAAGAGCAGATCGCAGCTTGTAGATTTGCTATTTTAAAACAGCTGACATATAGGTTTGAAGTGCTCATGTGGCCTACACGCTTCTTTTTTGTCTTGTTTTCATAGACCTGGTTGCTTATTTCTCTCACAAGATCTGGCAACGCTGGAGAGGAGAGGAGAGGAGAGGAGAGGAGAGGAGAGGAGAGGAGAGGAGAGGAGAGATATTTTTTTTCCCTCTAGAGGGTGGAGAGAGCCAGGCCTCCTCCTAGTTAAAGAGAAATTATTCCACCCTGCCATTACAGAGAGCTTATCTCCCCACTAAATCACCACCTCCACACTGTGGACCGGTCTGCTCAGCTGACAACCCACCATTTAGACCTAAAGACCAGCTCCACGCACACAGCCGATGCAGACAGCCAAACAGTTCTACATGGCAGAGACACGGGCCATGGGGGAATACTTTTCTGCTGGGTTTAGAAGAAGAGTGACTTCATGTACAGTATCTGCCGGGCCATGACCCCGCGCTGTGTCTAGAAGCCAGGGTTGCCAGATCTGCTTATCAAAATTTCCCTGCAAGATTTTATTAAGGCCATTCATAATAGAGAGGAGGTAT
Organism: Gymnoscopelus braueri; assembly: GCF_963280865.1. Lineage (NCBI taxonomy): Eukaryota > Metazoa > Chordata > Actinopteri > Myctophiformes > Myctophidae > Gymnoscopelus > Gymnoscopelus braueri. Next base: position 45,746,117 of record NC_137619.1, on the reverse strand, counting down.
TCTCCTGGTGCTGTACCGTGCAAATTTAGAAAAGCTTAGCAGAGTCTACATTAGCGGTTCTCAAACTTTTTTCATGTCCATGACTCCTTGACCTGAGCTTGTAGAGCTTGGAGATCGGCTATTTACAAATAGCTGATGTATATAGGGTTAAAGTGGTTAAACCATAGAGTTAAAAAAATAATAGAGAGGGCACCGGAAATCCCCTGCCCATCCACTTGGTATGGAGTAGCTCACCCAGCGCATACTACTCCCTTTTCACCCCTTCTTCCTGGTTGGGAAATGTGAAGGGCGGGGCCTATTTGGGGCCTCTGTGACACGGCCGTAATAGAGAGTATGCACATGCGTCACTTGTCCACCGGGACACGCCCCCCTCATCTAGACTGAGTGGCAAAACACTGAGCAGCATGGAGTGTTGGAGTTTGGAAGCGCTTGTTGGAAATCACTCAACGGTCCTGCGTACTACCTGTTTCTAATGTCACATAATGCAGGAGGAAGCAGGATGTTGCGTTATTGAAAACAAGCGCTTCCAAACTCTGACACTTAGAAAAATAATCACCTGCATGGAATTTATCGACAGAAAGTAGCTCTATGGTGGATCTTCTTGAAACAAAAACTTTGCAGATAGAAAGAGGATAATTCAAGCTTTCCATACAGCTGCCATGTTGGTGAGTTTAACGTTGTTTAATACAATCAGATAGGACTTTTCTGTTTGGATGTATGGACTGTCAGAAAGTAGTTTTTTGCCACTCAGTAGACGTTCCCGCATAACTTCCGGGTACGATGATGTCACTCGCATAGCCTCTATTGGCTCTATGCACAGCAGCCATATTATCACTTCCTTCACAGGTGTTACCAATGATACTAATGAAGGCTCTGTTCCATTTAGTGTAGCACAGTTGTTTCCACGACCCCCATAACTCTGAGAGTGTACAAATGGAACCAAATGGACCCGTTACACACCCGTAAGGGGCCATTTGGAAGCACATGAGGGTCCCTGAACCCCAACTTTAGACCCACTGGTGTAGCAGAGTGTTTCCAGTAGTGATGTGCGGGTCGCGTTTTTTCATGACCCGCCCCGCCACGGAACCCAACCCGTCTCAACCCGCCCCGCGAACCCATATATAAATCTATGGCTCAACCCGCCCCGCGACCCGCGTCGGGAATATATATATATTATATAGCGCTCTTTTAAGTACCCAAAGTCGCTTTAAATGTCTACAGTAGCACAACATTGTCATGGGCTAAATAAACAAGCATGTTGTTCAAAATAGTTTTATTTTATTTTTTTGCGTGTGAGAGCGGCTGACCCGCTCACCCGCAGCCCGCATAATTGCCTCTGAAATCCTGACTCGACCACCCGCGCCGCGCCGGGTGGTCGAGGGACCCGCGGGTTACCGGTCGGCCCGCTCATCACTAGTTTCCAGTGAGCCAACATGCACAATATCAGCACCCTGACTCTGTTTGACCAGAATGGAACAGAGCCTTCATTAGTATCATTGGCAACACCTGTGAATGTCTTCACACTATGGCTGCTGTGCATAGAGTGTATAAGCTGAGGTACATATGAACGGCCAGCATGTCCAATGAGCTTCACTGCTCCCTCTTGGTTCTGGGGGCTTGGGTTAAACTGATGTTGATGCTATGTTAAAGGTAGGGTAAGTGATTTGCAATTATTCAAATAATTGCAAAATGGGTCTATGTTCTGATAGTGCTCGTTACTATAGAGTGTCCTGTCCATATAAGGAGTCTCCCATGTCTCTCCAGCTCTTTATTAAACAGAAAATGCATTTTCAGTGCTCTCTCCTGATTGGCTTAAAATGTGTCACCTACCTGAAAATGTATTATATTCTGTTTACTAAAGAGCTGGAGAGACCCCTGTCTGTGACCGAACAAACGCTCTGTAGCAATGATTACTATCAGAATATAGTACTTTAACCTTTTTAACAAAAACAAAACAAAAACAAAATATATATATATATCACTTACCCTACCTTTAACTAATTTAGCTGGGGACCCTTTGGAATGCCCCCAAGGACCCCCTGGGGGTCCCCGGACCCCACTTTGAGAACCACTGCTTTAAACGCTAAATGCTAAATAAAGTGTTCTTTTATCTTGGCTAGTGGAATAACACAAGAGGATTTGCTATAAGACCAGCGCCAATCCAGACAACACTGGAACCAGAATTTTTTTTTTTACTTTCTTCGCTGTGCCCTCTCCTTCACTATCTCTCCCCTCTTTCATCCATTTCTATTAAACCTCATAATTCCTATAATTCAATCATAGTCTCTCTATCAGCTATACCTGGTAAAGACAAGGCAAGGTCACCTACTTAAAGGCTCTTTGGTAGGGCTCTATTCACCCACTAATGACTGCACATCACTGGCTTTGTGCAGTCCTGGAGAAAAAAAAGGCATTGACTTCCACAATACCCATTAAGCATTCCATTAAAAGCCTTTTTGCCATGCAGAATGTACTGTAAAGTGGATTTTGAGACGCAATGAAAATGCCTGATTACCATTTTATTAACAACATGAACCCCCGGTGTCCCTGTTCTAGGGTGAACACTCTGCCAAGATCTACAAGCTTATAGAAGTAAGTAAGTGAGTAAGTAAGTAGCCTTGGGGACCAATGGTTTCCATGCCATGTGGCCCATAGAGCAGTGGTTCTCAACCTTTTCAGGCCGTGACCCTGACTCTGTTCCACAGATGAATATTGTGAAAATAGCAGATCTACAAGCTCAAAACGCCTCGCGTTTGCGAGGCGTTGTGAGCTTGTAGATCTGCTGTTTTCACAATATTATTATTTGACAATTTGGCCAATGTTTTATAGTATAGTTTGTTGCTTAATTTTGATCCAGTAATGGTCTTTGTCTTTTTTTTTTTAGGTATTAAAAAGGTCTTAAACTTGTCAGTTCACTATCATCTGGGGACCCCCCCAAACTCATGTGGGGACCCGACCCACACGTTGAGAACCACTGCCATAGAGCAGGAGCCTCGCCATTTCAATAGTATGAGGTGTCAATGTTACAAATTCATCCCCCAGCAATGATGTAGCCTACAGGTACACCCCCCTGGAAATGACACTATACTAGTATATGTCACAGGGACCTACCCCTCAATCCAACCCCTGATGCAGCTGAGTGCCAAGCAAGGAGGCATTGGGTCCCGTGTTTATTGAACCCCGATCCTCCCAATCCCAATCAGCAGGGCACTCTAACCACAAAGGCCCAGTGAGCTAGTAGTACAAGCTCATATAGAAACAACATGTGTATCGCCACGGGATTCGAACCCGGCTCTCCTGCGTGGGATAAGGGACACTAAAAAAGGCCAAACATCTAATCCACTAGCCTAAAGGATAGATAATCCCCCCACTGACCTGGGGAGATACAGTATTAGGCTTTTTGGTGGGGTTCGAGGACCCACCAGGGGATCCTTGAGAGGGTTAAATGCGGCCTTTTGAAGAAGTCACCGCATTCATTGAGTAATACGGTACCTACAGACATATGGCTACGGGCACAGGTGGACAGTAACTAAGTACATTTACTAAACTCTACTTTCGTTTATTTTATACTTCTACTCCACTGCTTCTCAGAGGCAAACATTGAACTTTTTACTCCACTACAATTATTTGAAAATATTAGATACAAGTTACTTAAATGACTTTATTATTCGATTACTATTACCATACATACTATACATGAACCAATTAAGCCCTATTTTATACTCGAAAATAGCTGCGAAACGCCGCGTTGTTGTGAACTGCTATTTTGACAAATTCAGAAAAACAAAAAAAACTTTTAAAAAAAACTGTGAAATACATTTTGAAGCCAATGCTTTTGTACTTTTACTCAAGTAAAAGTTTGAATCCAAGACTATTACTTGTAACAGAGTATTTTCATATTGTGGTATCGCTACTTTTACGTGAGTAAAATACATCTACTTCTTCCACCACTGCGTTGGAGGCCGACTCGGTTAGCAGAGCCCCCAGCCTGTTCTCACCTCTACCTCAGCGCCTAGGGAGCGAGGTAAGCCCTGGCAACAGCCTGCAAGCCCCATTAACTAATGACAGAGTGTGTGTGTGTGTGTGTGTGTGTGTGTGTGTGTGTGTGTGTGTGTGTGTGTGTGTGTGTGTGTGTGTGTGTGTGTGTGTTCGTGCACAAACCCACTTTCTTTTACAAGGAAACCCCGATGCTAATCACCATGAGCTCAGAGTGTGTTTTCTTAGCGTGTGTGTGATTGCGCACGTACGTACGCGTGCGGTAAAAGTGCTCTCCTACTGAGCATGTCATTGGACGGTTAAACCATCTGCAAGAGGTAAGAAAATCATTCCAGGATGAGAATTAATAGTGCACACCCACTACGTAAGCGGACATTTAGTCTTTAGTTAAAAGTTTTGCTAGGCCTGTCCCAAACTGTGATTTGTGAAACAGTGTGAAAGCGCTACCACACGGCGCTAGCTCTGTGTTTCCTAAACAGTTAGCACAATATGAAAATTATGCTTCATTCTAAACCTATATTCTACACATACGCAGTGGTGGAAAAAGTTATATTTTACTTAAGTAAAAGTATCAATACCGCAATGTAGAAATACAAGTGCAAGTCCGGAATTCAAAATTTACTTGAGTAAAAGTACAAAAGTATTGGCATAAAAATGTACTTAATACCAAAAGTAAAAGTACTCATTAGGCAGAATGTCCCATTAAGTTTTCAAAATTTATAAAACTCATTTGAAAATAGCAGATCTACAAGCTCACAACACGTCGCATCACAACACGTTGTGAGCTTGTAGATCTTCAAATACCCGAAATATATATAGAGCTTAAGTGGTTAATGTATGTTTAGCAATAAAAATCTAAATCTAGAATGTAACTAGTAACTAAAGTTTTACAATATTTTCCTCTGAGATGTAGTGGAGTAAAAGTAAAGTAAAAGTATTGAAAATCGGAAATACTCCACTAAAGTAAAAATACCTAAAAATTGTACTTAAGATCGAGGCGTTAACCTTTGCTTTTAGGAAATATCCGAGACCATTGGAATTCCTGGAAGACGCTTCTGAACATGCATTCTATGGCTAGTTTGACCCATTCCAATAGTCTTGGATGTTATAGAGATGACTGAGAACTAGAATCCATGCATACGGTGAGACTTATCCGATGGTGTAAACATGCCAGACTACCGATCTCACACGTCATCACTGCTGTCTGCCTCATGGCTCCCGTCTCTCTCCACTGTACTACACAAAGTGGAAACGCCATTAAAAAATAAAGTGTAACCCGTCTACGGTGAATAGTGAAGTACAATCTTTTCTAAGCAATCTGTCAAAACAATTGACATTGCTAGTCCTCGGCAATGTAACAGACAGCTTAAAGCTTCAGTGACAATATGTATATACAGTATATATTCCCTGCACAGGCCACACTATTCACAGAAAGCTCTGACACATTAAGTCTGATTCACACTCCACAGTATGACGGTGTTGCTTGCCAAAAAGACCATGCTCTTATCTTATCGGCAAGAGACGGCAATGGAGTGTGAATCGGGTTAGGAGTGCAACAGTAAATAATACATTTACTCAATTATTTTAAATATATATATCGATAAATCAAATAATACTGAATCCCTATTTTGAGCATGCCACTTATAGGCAAAAGAAAAAGATTGTCTATTTTCACTATTTTTGCACCATTGCGCGATTGAACCCATTCAATCCGGGAACACATCTGTCTCATTTTCGATTTTAGCCATTATTTTATACTTTGGCTATTCAAAAATAGCAGATATACAAGCTCATAGTGTGGCACCGAGTGCCGCGCTACGAGCTTGTAGATCTGCTATTTTTGAAAAATCTTGAACATTTGTGCAAATCTTTGAATACATATTTTTAAAGCGAACATTTGTTAAAAATTTTGTTCCAGGGACCTCCAGAAGCAAAGATTTGAGTAACAAATGTTCTCTTTAAAAATATATATATTCAAAGATTTGCACACATTTTGAAGATTTTTCAAAAAATAGCAGATCTACAAGCTCATAGCGCGGCACTCGGTGCCGCGCTATGAGCTTGTATATCTGCTATTTTTTAATAGCCAAAGTATAAAATATGGATAAAGTGGTTACACATAATGTGTTCCCGGTTTTGCATGGGTTAAGTATAAATTGTTGGCCTTTTTGTGGGTAACCGATTTGCTGAATAAAAACAAAAAAAACACGTTTCTTCAATTAATCGAAAAGAAAACCATGTAGAGTTGCAGCCCTAGAATCAAGCTTTACACGTTGCATGCAGCTGTACGTTCGACACAGACAACAATACTACAGGAAAAAGACTCTCTCTGTAACGAGAACACACTGCAGCACTACACATTAAAAGCCTACGCAGACAATGTGTGAGATGACACCGAAAGAGGGAGAGAGAAAAAAAAAAGAATAAGAAGAAGCAGTTTTCTTCAAAGTGAAATCATAAGGAACAAGATTGGTAAAAATAAAAGAAAAAGCTTGGCAGTTATATGACTGCTGTGTGGGCAGAAAGTATGCAAAAATACAGATGAAATATGAAGGAGGGGATATATAAAATCCTATGAAATAAAACAGTCATGCTTTTTTTGCTGAAGTGTAATGGAAACCATTTAAACAGCCAATGATATCCCCCCGTCTCCAGCCTGCACCCCCCCATCAAACCCCCCCACCCGCCCGCCCGCACCCCCGTTTTCCGTTTCAAACCAACTTCTTAGCCCAGAGAGGAAGCGTATCGAATGTTTTTTTTTTTTTGTCTCCGTGGCTTCAGGGGCAGAGCCAATCACCACACCTGCCCCCGGAGGAACACCAAAGCACTGTGTCCCCAAAAAAAAAGAAGAAATCGCATCCCCGACCAAAGCCGGGGAATATGAGTACTTCACGCCTTCCTCCTCCCACTCAAAAAATCTGGGAAAAAAAGTCTCGAAAACCTGGAGTTTTCATTTTTATTTGTCGATTAAAATAGAATAGTTTTAGGGCCGTATGTTTTTTTCCCACGGGCCTTTGTTTTTGGTTTGATTTAAAGCGGCACTATGTAACTGGTTATTTTTACTGAATAAAATGTAATTTTGTCCAATCTGTATGGTAGAGTATGTTAATACACTATAACTTATACAATGGGGTGGTTGTATTTAGTCTCCTTGCTCTTCTATCGAGACATTTAGATCGTGTCAAAGGTCGTGTCTCACCTAGACACAGGATCCGACACGAATTTTGACCTGAAGGTCAACATTCAATGTATCCCCTGAGCAAGCAGGCAGGGCTCTATTAGCTCAATGTTTTAAAAAAAAATCAGGATGTACCCCGGTTCAAATCCGGGGGTAGAAGAGGAAAGTTACATAGTGCAGCTTTGACCCTGCATGCTGGTCCCTATTTGGGGCAAATTTTCAGAGGCGTCAGGCTTGTAGATTGTCTATTATCCTCTATTTGTCATACGAGGAAGTATATTGTCTCTGTCGGGGTGGAAACCTCACATCTCCAAAACTGTTACTTTTCAGGATTCAAATTCAAGAGCAGCAAAAGTAGCAGATCTACAAGCTCGAAACGAGCTTGTAGATCTGCTACTTTTGATGTTTTTGTGCGACACTGTAGTGTGATCAAGTAGGGTGTTAACCCATTAAGACCTGGGACGCAGCTGTGTCATTTTTAGATTTGAGCTAAAAAAGCATTATTTTACACTTTGGCTATTCAAAAATAGCAGATCTACAAGCTCATAGCGCGGTGATCTGACCGAGTGCCGCGCTATGAGCTTGTAGATCTGCTATTTTTGAAAAATCGTAAAAATGTGTGCAATTCTTTGAATATATATATATTTTTAAAGCGAACATTTGTAACTCAAATCTTTGCTTCTGGGGGGGGGGGGGGGGTCCCTGGAACAAAATATTTTGAGATGGTGGTCCACGGCCAAATTTTGGGGTCCTTGACATTAAAAACTTTGAAAACCACTGACATAGCAACATACGATTTTTCAAAAAAACTGTTAGGATTTAGAAGACATTTTGTAGAATCGGAACCTCAGGCCTTAATAATGGGTTAATTCGCCAAAAAAACACAAAAACTTAGAATATGGAGATAGGAGGTTTCTGCCCGACAGCAACGATACTAAAGTGGTTATGGCTATTAGCGGTTATACCGATAACACCACGCAGATGTTCCCCCTCAGTGCCGGTACGGTTTGATAGAATTCCAGCTGTGACCTCTGGGCGGTCGACCAGCAGAGGATGCAGAGAGAGAGAGAGTTGGAAGGGATGGACGGATGGATGTATGGATGGATGGGCCAGATGGATAAGATGCTGGGCAGAAGAGAGGACAGGTGGAGATGGGAGGGGGGGGAGCGGGATGGTACCCCCCCTCTTCCAGCGGATGGGATGTGGCGGTGTGTGTGTGTGTGTGTGTGTGTGCAGTGGTGTAAAGTAACTAAGTACATTTACTCAAGTACTGCACTTTAGTACAATTTTGAAGTAATTTTACTTTACCGGAGTATTTACCAATTGTCTATACTTTTACTTCTACTCCACTACATCTCAGAGGCAAATATTGTACTTTTACTCCACTACAATTATTTGAAAACTTTAGTTACTAGCTACTTTGCAGATATACATATATTACATTACAAAACTTACATTAACCACTTTAGCCCTATTTTATACCTAGGCTATTTGAAAATAGCCGATCTATGTGAGCTTTTAGATCTGCTATTTTCAAACATTTTTGTACTTTTACTTTTGGTACTTTAAGTACATTTTGATACCAATACTTTTGTACTTTTACTCAAGTAAATTTGAATTTGAATTCCGGACTTTTACTTGTAACAGAGTACTTCTACATTGCAGTATCGATACTTTTACTTAAGTAAAACATTTGAGTACTTTTTCCACCACTGTGTGTGTGTGTGTTTGCGTGTCTGAAGTGAAGTGAGTCACAAGCCAAAGGGATGCCGCAGCCTCAGAATGGAGGATATTAATGCTCTACCTGAATCACTCTGACACCTCCTGCAGCTGTTGGTTTCTGTAGGGGGTTCAAATTACACATTTTAAACTGGGGATGAAGGGGGTTTGTCAAGAGGTAGCATTGAACACCAAACATAATTCAGTTCAAACACAGCCAGTTATGGCTACAGTGCGGTACGGCCAACGTTGCAGTCCCTCCCCCACGAGCGCCGGGTTTCTGCACTCCCCCCCCCCCCCCGGTGGCCAGACGGAAAAAAAAGAAAAAAGAAAACAAGAACACAAGAATAAAATCTTTGCTAATGATGTCAATACACACATTCTAAAAAAAAACACTTCCAGTTCTTGATTCTGACTGGCTGAGACCGGTGGTAAAATACTTGATAAACACACACCTAAGACCGCTCGTATCGGTATGACTGTGGTAAAATACTTGATAAACACACAACTAAGACTGCTCGTATCGGTATGACTGTGGTAAAATACTTGATAAACACACACCTAAGACCGCTCGCATCGGTATGACTGTGGTAAAATACTTGATAAACACACACCTAAGACCGCTCGTATCGGTATGACTGTGGTAAAATACTTGATAAACACACACCTAAGACACACTTGTATCAGTATGACTGTGGTAAAATACTTGATAAACACACACCTAAGACCGCTCGTATCGGTATGACTGTGGTAAAATACTTAAACACACACCTAAGACCGCTCGTATCGGTATGACTGTGGTAAAATACTTCATATACACACACCTAAGACTGCTCGTATCGGTATGACTGTGGTAAAATACCTGATAAACACACACCTAAGACACGCTCGTATCGGTATGACTGTGGTAAAATACCTGATAAACACACACCTAAGACCGTTCGTATCGGTATGACTGTGATAAAATACCTGATAAACACACACCTAAGACACGCTCGTATCGGTATGACTGCGGCGCCCACGTCTTGTTTACAACATCCACCGTTACGTTCCAGGGATGTATTACCGTTCACAATGTTGTTGTTTTTTTCCCCATGGAAAAGGTAAGAGGAGCGCTCAATTGTATTGTCCTGTGTACGTGCACTGCACGGTTTTACAAATCCCTTTAAAACAAGGTCGGAGGATCGGATGATCTGCGATGATATCCAAACCTCACTTGCACCTCTTAGCCGTGGCAAAATCCATGTGAAACCACGGCCTCTTGTTGCTTTATTTTGCTTTAATCTGCAACTGGATTCGTAGTCTGTTATCCACTATTCTGGGGCTAACATTCGGAGAAAATAGCAGGTCTACGAGCTCACAACGTGGCGCAACGCGACACAATGTGAGCACGTAAAATTGGCTATTTTCGGGGAACATATTTAGTGTCGAGCAAAAACAGGAGAGGGGCCTCGTATAGATCCGTCAACCCAAAATCATTTATCCTGTACTAGTGGTTCTCAAAGAGGTAGTCTCAGTGAAACAGAACAGACAGGTATGTAACTCTTGAGACTGTACAAATAGAACCAAATGGACCCGTATTAAGGGTCCAATGTGGTTCTATTTGTACACTCTCAGAGTTATGGGGGGGGTCCTTGAAATCAAAATCAAAATCAAAGCCACTGGGAGGTCACGATGATGCTGTTAGTATCAGAGCTACATTTTGATGAGATAATGAAATCAGATGACAGCTCAATCTGTGACAGTGACAGATGCTCTGTGGTCGTCAGCATGTCCTCGTCAAATTACTGTCCCCAACGGGCGGGGGGGGGGGGGGGGCGGGGGGTGCATGACTTTCCATATCTGCAGCAGGGGCGTAGCCACGGGTGGGCATAGGTAGGCCTGGGCCCACCCATTTGTTTTTTCTGCCCCCCCCCCAAAAAAAAAAAAGATTATAACTTTCTTTTCTTTTATTTTCTTTTTAACTCTCTCAGTGCCAATGAAATAAAAAAATATGTTCTCTAAACTGCCAGCAATTTTTATATATTTTTTTCAAAGTAAAAAAAAAGTGCTTAGGAAGCGAGATACAGCCTTTTTCAGTTATAAGTTAAACAAAGAGTGGATGGAGCTGCAAATCTTCAGGTTTTTTTTTACTCGGGATTTTTTGTTCTGGCACTGAGGGCATTCAGAAAAAACTCGGGATAACTCGGGGCTTGGCACTGAGAGAGTTAATGTCACATTCAGCCATTTTGATAACAGCGTATATATATAGGTACCCGAAATCCGTCACAAACCCGCAAAATAAGCATCAAAAACCACTAATAACCGCAAATTTCCCTAGGACTCCCTAGGCCCAGCCTCGGCTAGCGTTCTGGCTACGCCCCTGATCTGCAGCAGACCACTGTCGCTCACAACCCACAAACAATGCTGCTAGAGATCGTCACACACATCGCTCCTCACTGACGCCCCTAAAGTTACACATCACAGTAGGTGCCACGCTTGGGCACACTTACTGTAACATGTACAGTAGTTACATACAGTAGTCCACATGCACAACACAAAAAGGCAAGCAGATAATAGGCCTGCAACTAACAATTGATCACGACTTCTCGACTATAGTCGGATAATCGAGAAGCGTGTTGGTTTATATCAATTGCCGCAAACGATGACGCGCAAACATAGCCGATCTGCTATTGTTGTTATTATTTAGATTTTTTTCCCAGCTTATTAAAGAAACAAAAATTGCTGGTCATTGCTGTTATTTAGAATTATAAATTCTTTCTCCCAATATTAAATTATTTCCTTAAAATCAATTCATTCGATTAGTTTAATTAACTGTTACACAGACGCAGCCATACAGTATATGCACGTGTTCACCAGCACACACACACACACACACACACACACACACACGCACACGCACACGCACACGCACACGCACACGCACACGCACACAGCATACAGAATACACACACAGATTGAAATCGATTAATTCCACACACAAAAATAATACATGATCGCTAAAGTGTATTTCAAAGGGCGAGGGAACAAACCAAAGGTTGGCAGAAGGGTGCTATGTGTGTGTGTGTGTGTGTGTGTGTGTGTGTGTGTGTGTGTGTGTGTGTGTGTGTGTGTGTGTGTGTGTGTAGTAACGCACCCCACACAGAGAACATGAAGGGAGCACTGAGCTGTGAATGGCGGAGCTTCTTATCAGCCACACACAGCTCCCCGCCACTGGAGGGAAACTAGCGAATATCACACGGCTAATTATGGGCAAGACACGCTACTTCTCTCAACTCGTACAATATGCCTTTCATCTCGCACTGTCGCTGCCGATGTCAATGAAATCATTAGGGCGAGAAAAAGAATAACCACACACACACACACACAATCAAAGATTCAGAGATTCAGAGAAAGAAAGAGTGATGCCTTCTCATAATTTGAGATGAAAAAGGATCCACCTAATCAAATAAAAAAATACATACAATATTTTTGAAGAAAAGAAGGATCTGAGAGGATCAGAAGAATTATGAGAGAACGCATTCACCCATTAAAACTGGGAAAACACCTGTGTCATTTTAGACTTTAGTGTTGGCTATTCAAAAATAGCAGATATATAACAATAACATCTGCTATTTTTGAAAAATCTTGAAAAGTTTGAGAGCTACTGATTTAGAAGGCATTTGCCGAATCGGGTTCAGGTCTTAATGGGTCAAGGAAGGGACAAGTAGATGTCTAACAAACAGGGCCGGACTGGGACCAAAATTCAGCCCTGGCATTTTGGTCCGGACCGGCCCACCACCCCCCGGACCGTTTTGTCAACGGGGGGGGGGGCATTTCACTGTTTCAGCCTTGCATGCAGCCGCACTGAGGCCCCTGCTGGAAAGCATCCCAGCCCAAACATTAATGTAACTAATAATTGGACCACGCGACCCTGAAATGACCGTAATAATCCTAAAATGGGAGCGAAAATATTTGATTAAAAAAAAAAAAAAAGTGGGCCAGCGGCCCACTGGCCCGCGGCCCACCGGGCATTTGCCCGGTACGCCAAATGGCCAGTCCACCCCTGCTAACAAAACTTCAAATCAATCTCTTGCAGTAGTCTTTTTGTCCACACTTCTGCTTGCTCCGTCGCCTGCTGGAACTGCAAATTCACAGAAATTAGTTTGAAACCAGAACACCGACATACGTACGGTACCTCTTCAAAACAAATGCTGCGTATTAGTGCCAAGCAGTGATTTTGGAACACAAATCAGTAAATGTAAAAATCGGTGCATTTCCAATGCCTGTGTTATTTTGGCGCGAATGTCAGGGGCAATCACTTTTTCCTTTTATTTTTTATGCATCTTTGTTTTGTTTGTACATATAGTTTTATTTTCTCTGTATTTTGTGTTGATATTTGAACTGTTTGGTTGCTATTATATATGTCTATGAACTGAATACCAAGGACCTCAATGGAAACAAGACCGCAAGGACTTTTTTGGACGGACCTTTTAGACAAAGTATTATAAATGTAATTGTGATGTTGACATTTTTTTGCCTAATAAAATATTCAAATCAATATCAATATTCAATCAAAACTGTGAGCTTGTACTTTAGATCTGCTATTATTGAAACATTTAGAAAAATCTTTAAAAAAAATTTAAGATTTGGATTTATTTTAATTTTATAATTGTTTTATTTGAACACAAATCTTCTTGCCTGGCACACCATCTTTTCAGATGGGGATCCACAGAAAAATACACAATAGTAATGAAAATAAAACTGTTTGCGAACCACTGCTGTACACATTGCGGTGGAAAGATACTTTCTCCAGCCTCTCGCCTTAAATATTCATACTGCCTGAGGCCATCAGAGAAGAAGCATGTTCACTGCTGCCAATACATGACATTAGTTTATCTAGCCAGATATTCCTCTTTGAATCCTCCATCAAGGAAACCACTCAACTTCAAGCAGCCAGCTCGCGGACGGAGGCGTCCTGGAACTATTCTAAAGTGTTGCAGGCTGACTCACACACTGGAGGGTGAGTAACTCGATACATTTACTCAAATGCTGTTACTTAACCCTCTAAGACCGGGAAATAATCTGTGTCATTTTTTAGATTTCTTTGGGCTAAAATCGTGAAAATGTGTGCAAATCTTTGAATATATAGTTTTTTAAAGCGAACATTTTTTAACTCTATTACAACTTCTGGGGGTCCCTGGAACCAAATATTTTGAGATGGGAGTCCGCAGCCAAAATTCACATAATTTTGGGGGAAAATGACATGAAAACATGAAAATGTTTGAGAACCACTGATTATAGCAACATAAAAAAATAAATTAAAAAAAACTAGGATTTAGAAGACATTTGTAGAATCCCCCCAGAAGCAAAGCTTTGAGTTAAACATGTTTGCTTTAAAAACATATATATATATTCAAAGATTTGCACATATTTTGGAGCTTCTGCTACTTTTGATGCTTTTGTGTGACGCTGTGGTATGATCAAGTAGGGCGTTAATTCACGAAAAAACACAAAAGGTTAAAATATGGAGATAAGGTTTCTGCCCCGACAACAGGCTGCACAAAACACACAGTTCATAGTCTTAACCCGTTTAGACCGGGAAAGAATCGGTGTCATTTTTAGATTTCTTTGGCTATTTTTGAAAAATCGTGAAGATTTGAGCAAATCTTTGAATATATATTTTTAAAGCAAATATTTTTAACTCAAATCTTTGCTTCTGGGGGGATTCTACTTAATGTCTTCTAAATCCTAGTTTTTTGAAAAAAAATTGAGATGGGGCAGATCTCAATATTTTGTTCCAGGGACCCCCCAGAAGTTGTAACAGAGTTAAAAATGTTCGCTATGGAAAAATAGATATTCAAAGATTTGCACAAATTTTCAGGATTTTTCAAAAAAAATTGCAGATCTACAAGCTCATAGCAGCTTGTACATCTGCTATTTTTGAATAGCCCAGAGAAATCTTAAAATGACACAGACGCGTTCTCGGTCTGACAGGGTTAATGTCATGAATGAGTCACCGAAGTACACACACACACACACACGTCACTACACACTAAAGTACACACGTCACTACACAACGGGGAAGCCCCAATACGCACATCAGTGGGTCACTTGTGCTGCGTGTACGCTGACTCAGTGCTTCTCAAAAGTGGGGTCCTTGAGAGGGGGCCCCCCAGCTAAATTAATATAGCATCAGTTCAGCCACTTTAACATTATATACATCGGCGATCTATAAGCTTGTAGATCTGCTATTTTCAATAAATAAATCATTTTGGAATGTTTGGAATAGGGGTCCGTGGGCCAAATACACATTCATGTGGGGGGTCCTTGACATGAAAGTTTGAGAACAGCTGCGTTATAACTGACACACTATGCCAAAGGGGAAGCCCCAGTACCAGGGGTGGAAAGAAACTAAGTAAATGTACTTAAGTAATGTACTTAAGTACAATTTTGAGGTACTTTTACTTCACTTGAGTATTTCCAATTTTCAGTACTTTTACTTTTACAACTTCTACATCTCAGAGGCAAATATTGTCCTTTTACTCCACTACAATTATTTGAAAACCTTAGTTACTAGTTACTTTGTAGATTTAGATTATTATTACAAAACATACATTAACCACCTCAGCCCTATATACATTTTGGCCATTCGAAAATAGCAGATCTACAAGCTCACAATGCGTCGCATCGCGACGCATTGTGAGCTTGTAGATCTGCTATTTTCAAAAGATTTCTATACATTTGAAAATTTTGAAATGGGACATTTCGCATAATGAGGACTTTCTACTTTCTACTCATTGCTCCCGATGAGCAGGTTTGGTGCCTTGCATGGTTTCCTCCACCATCGGTGTGTGAATGTGTGTGAATGGGTGAATGTAATGCACAATCTATGTAAAGCGCTTTGGATAAAAGCGCTATATAAATGCACCATTTACCATTTATTTTTACCATTTACAACTAGAATGCTATAGGCTGGCAGACTGGCTGCATGCACCGGGTGGAAGATTTTTTTTTAACTTGATTAAAAGTATCAATACCACAATGTAGAAATAGCCTATTCTGTATAGCTCATACCGAGTGCCGTGCTATGAGCTTGTAGATCTGCTATTTTTGAAAATTTGTGAAACTTTGTGCAAATCTTTGAATATATATATTTTTAAAGCAAACATTTTCTACTCAAATCTTTTCTTCTGGGGGGTCCCTGGTACGAAATATTTTCAGAATGTGTCAACCTTTCAGCTGATATCGTCCACAGTTTTACTGGTTGTAAAAGCACTTTATTGCACTGCTTTGAAAAGTGTTCCATAGTGCATTGGTTCTCAAAGTGGGGTCTGGGGACCCCCATGCGGTCCTTGAGGGGGTTCCAGGGGGTCCCCAGCAAATTTAGTCAATATAACATCCTATTTTATACTTCGACCGTTCAAAAATAGCTGATCTACAAGCTCACAAAGGGGTTAAACGGATGTTGATGCTATATATTAATTAATTGTGGGGACCCCCTGGAACTTCCTCAAGGACCCCTGGGGGTCCCCAGACCACCACTTTGAGAACCCCTGTCCTAAACTTAAAACGATTGGCTGAGGCTTCCAAGCACAGGGAGGTCAACAACTTGTAAAGAGCGCACACACACACACACACACACACACACACACACACACACACACACACACACACACACACACACACACACACACACACACACACACACACACACACACACACACACACACACACACACACACACACACACACACACACACACACAGGAAACAAGCTTCAAGTAGGTCATCATCTGTCTGAGAAGCGCGCACACACACACACACACACACACACACACACACACACTGACCCTATAAAAGACAGCGTCAGCATGTAGGTCAAGCGGTGGTCAGCTGATCAGCTCTTGTCATGTGACAAACGGCCACTGTTAGGATCAGTGCCGGAAAGTACATTACATTGTAGCTTACTTAACAAGTAGCGGAACTACTGGTTTAACTACCATCTCCAGCAGTCTATTTTTGAAAGCTGTTCAACTTCAGAATCAGAAAGGCCATTCCGGTGATCGCATGGATGTGCTTTTAATTGAAGTTAGATACTGTCTGAATAATGCACCACAGATTATGAAAATAGATCAAACTATTTTCAAAATATAGTAGCTTTTAAAGTAATTATGTTATTTCTTCCATCAAATATGTGGGCGGCTTGAACCAAAGCAATTTTTTTCCCAAGCACCAGCATAAGAAAGAGTGTATTTTATTATTATTTTTAATCAAAGTTATATTGACGTTGCATGGTAAAAAAGGTTGAAAGCAAAGATTGATGTTTAGAGTGTTCTGGCGAGGTGCGTTAAAGTTAAGTCTGGACAGACTTTATTTTATTATCCATCATCTTGCATGATACTAAAGTCTGTGGGCAGGCAATACCAATTTATAAATGAACGTACTGAACTGTAAGCAAACTAACCAGTTGAAAAACAGCTTGGTCTCTGCTGTCGTTAATGTACAAGGCCAGCATCAGTGCAAACATAGAAAGAATAGATTTCAAGATACTGCTCACCAGTGAGTACTCAGATATTTTACTTAAGTAAAAGTAACATTAACACAATATAAATATACTCTGTTACAAGTAAAGGCCTGTGTTCAAAATTATACTTGAGTAAAAGCACAAAAGTATTGGCATCAAAATATACTTAAAGTACCAAAAGTAAAAGTACTAATGTTTGAAAATAGCAGATCTACAAGCTCACAACGCGTCGCATCGCGACACGTTGTGAGCTCGTAGATCGGCTATTTTCAAATAGCCTATGTATGAAATAGGGCTAAAGTGGTTAATATATGTTTTATAATATAGTAATGTATATCTGCAAAGTAACTAGTAACTAAAGTTTTCCAATAATTGTAGTGGAGTAAAAGCACGATATTTGCCTCTGAGATGTAGTGGAGTAGAAGTAAAAGTATTGCAAATTGGAAGCACTCTAGTAAAGTCAAAAGTAACTCAAAATTGTACTTAAGTACATGTACTTAGTTACTTCTTTCCACCACTGCTGCTGCTCACCACCTACTACAAGGCCCTCGACAGCCAGGCCTCCCCGCTATAGAGCACCGAAGTCCTGACGTCACTCGTTCATCCCCAGGTTTGCGGAAGTAATTTCTCTATGGAGAATAACATTGGGTCATCTTAGAATCGTCTCATATAAGAATTGTGGTCCAAAAATAAACACCGCGTGTCGGCGTTATTGTCAGGGAGGAGGTTCTGTATCGTTTATGATAGTCAGTCACTTATATTTGATACAGTCTGTTTCTGGCGAAAATTTAACTAATTCGGCGGAAGTAACATTAGCGTTTTCTCACCGTCAGTTGATGCTTCATATCCATAAGAGTCAACCCGCCGGGGTCATGTGTTTATTTTTGGAACACAGTTCTTATTTGACGCGATATTCAATACGTCTATGGGATTCAGAACGGGGGTGGAAAACTGCAAACCAGGTAGACAAACAAAGGATGTGTAAATGACGTCAGACTTCGGCGGTCTATACCTCTCTGAACTCCTCCAACGCCACGCCCCCCTCCCACTCCCTCAGGTCTGGTGATGGGCGTGCCGACATACCCAAAACAGAGCAATGAACCTGGGGTGACAGGGCCTTCTCAGGGCCTTCTGCAGTTTCCGCCCCCCCCTCCCTATGGAACTCACTCCCAGCTCCCATCAAAAGCTGCCCCCCCCACTCTCGCCACGTTCACATTTTAAAACCACACTCAAAACCAGTGGTGTAAAGTAACTAAGTACATTTACTCAAGTACTGTACTTAAGTGACATTTTGAGGTGTCTTTACTTTATTGGAGAATTTTCATTTTTCAATACTTTTACTTCTACTCCACTACATCTCAGAGGCAAATATTGTACCTTTACTCCACTACATTTGAAAACTTTAGTTACTAGTTACTTTGCAGGTATAAATTATTACATTATAAAACATACATTAACCACTCTATCCCTATTTTCTACACAGGCTATTTGAAAATAGCCGATCAAATGTCTTCTAAATCCGACAGTAAAAAAAAAAAAAAAAAGATGTTTCTATATCAGTGGTTCTCAAACTTTTTCATGTCAAGGACCCCCAAAATGATATGTATTTGGCTGCAGACCCCCATCTCAAAATATGTTGTTCCAGGGACCCCCCAGAAGCAAAGATTTGAGTTAAAAATGTTCGCTTTAAAACATTTAGATTTAGATTTGCACACATTTTCAAAAATAGCAGATCTACAAGCTCGGTGCCGCGCTATGAGCTTGTAGATCTGCTATTTTTTAATAGCCAAAGTGTAAAATAATGCTTTTTTAGCTCAAATCAAAAAGTGACCCAGGTCTTAATGGGTTAACTGCAGATGGAAGAGGCCAACCCGTTTACTACTGTACGTACAGTAATGCTGCTAGGACGTCTATTATAAAAGTCAGTGGTGGAAAGTAACTAATTACATTTACTCAAGCATGAGGTACTCTTACTTTACTTGAGTATTTCCAATTTTCAATACTAACACTTTGTAGATTTTGAATTATTATTACAAAACATACCGTACATTAACCACTTCAGCCCTGTTTAAACTTTGTCTGTTTGTAAATGGCAGATCTACAAGCTCAATGTGACACGTGGTGAGCTTGTAGATCTGCTATTTTCAAAAGATTTGAATACATTTTATACATAATGATACCTTGTGAAACGGGAGATTCTGCATAATGAGTACTTTTACTTTTGGTACTTTAAGCATTATGTTGATGCCAATACTTTTGTACTTATACTCAAGTACATTTTGATTACCGGACTTTTACTTGTAACAGAGTATTTCTACATTGTATTGATACTTTTTACATATAGTAAGTAAAAAATAAAGTTGAACTTTTTCCACCACTGCTTAAAGTCTGTCTGAGCCCAGTGTTGCCAGATTCTATGAGAGAAACAAGCAACCAGGTCTAGGAAAACCAGCCCAAAAGAAGCGACTATGGGCCACATGAGCACTTTAACATATACATCAGCTATTTTCACATAACATCTTGCGGGGAAATTATAATTAGCAGATCTGACAACCCTGTCTGAGCCATGGTCAGTGCTAGTGGGAGGCTGCCATGTGTGAGACACTAGAGAGTACAGTAGCAGGTAACACATTTACATGATCTTTTTTCATGTTTGTGAATGCATTCAGGGAAAAAAGCAGATTAACGGCAGTCCCTGTGGGACTCCGGCCAACTAAGTATACAGGGTTAAATATATGTTTGTTTGTCTTTCATTAACTGGCTTTAATGTAGTTTGCTACTTTATTTGAATGTGCTTTATAGTTTAGCTTAACTTAGCTATTTTCAGAGTAGAATAATTAGTATCTCAGTAAAATAACTAGATTATAGCTTCCCCAACACTGGTTTTGATTCTAGTCATGCTGTCAAAACCACAAAAGAGTAGGTGAAAACGTGCGTGTGGTCGTTTGTTCGGTGGGAAATTGAGTTACTGGACTTTCATGCTAAAAGTTAAGGTTCAGAATTTGAAATGAAAGGACATTTAGACATGGACAACTAATGTCTATGTCAAGGAAATCTATTCAGATGTTCTTTGAATGAAAATGTCAACATCAAGCGTTCAGTTGGGTGCTATTAACACCTGGGCCTGGCCTCCCTACACACACACACACACACACACACACACACACACACACACACACACACACACACACACACACACACACGCACACGCACACACACGTGCACAGTCACAAAGTTTACAAGATAAGATAAGCCTTTATTGACCCCAGGAGGGATAATTCAGGTGTCATGGCAGCGACAGCAGAGTGAGAAGGAAACACAGGAAATGTTTATGCTCAGTCTATCAACGAGGATCATATGCACAGCCTATTAACAGTCTATCAACGCTGTATAGACTCTATGAATAATACCTGTACTACAGTCTATCATCAATGAATATATGAATAATTTATATACACTGTACACATGAATGAGTATATACAGATAGCTCTACGCAAAGATACACAAGTGGACTGCACGCACACACGCGCACACGCACACCTTGCCCACTTACCCACAGCCAAGTAAAGTCCCTGCTCGTTTCATCTCATTCCCTTCATAGCGCAGAGAGTGGAAAAAAAAGAAGAGACTAAAGTGTCAGATAGTCGTCCTCCTGCAGAGAGGCCAGTCAGTCAGTGGAAAACACTCAAAGATTCTGCTTCTTTTTCTCCAATAAGCCTGCTGCATGCACTTTATCTCTCTCTCTCTCTGCACATATCTCTTACTCTCCACAGTGCACTCTTTTCTCTCTCTCTCTCTCTCTCTCTCTCTCTCTCTCTCTCTCTCTCTCTCTCTCTCTCTCTCTCTCTCTCTCTCTCTCTCTCTCTCTCTCTCTCTCTCTCTCTCTCTCTCTCTCTCTCTCTCTCTCTCTCTCTCTCTCTCTCTCTCTCTCTCTCTCTCTCTCTCTCTCTCTCTCTCTCTCTCTCTCTCTCTCTCTCTCTCTCTCTCTCCCCCCCCTCTCCCCTTGTGCGGTGTCTGCACAATGCACATCAATTATTCAGAGGCAGTCTCCCGGTCTCCCCGGCTTATCCAATCAGAGCCCGGCGCTCTACCCAACTAATGGGCTCCTGCTGTACCTGCTACCGGCTCCGACACACACTCTGGAGACGAGCAGGAGGGGAGGGGAGGGGAGGGAGAGAGAGGAGGAGAGGAGGAGAGGAGAAGCTAAGGAGGAGGAGGAGGCAGGGAGGATGACAAAGAGCGATAAAGATAGGGGGAGCCAGGCAGGCTGACAAACAGGAGGAGGTATAGAGATATAGACGAGGTGAGATATTCTGGAAATAGCCGATCTACAAGCTCACAGCGCGGAACGCGCTGTGAGCTTGTGGGCTGGCCGGAGTGACCGTATACGTGGAAGTATAAATCCAGAGCTTTTCTCACCTATATGTATAGCCTCTGCCTGCTATTATGGAACGTGTTCTTTCTCTCTACTACCCCTCTCCGTTGAGCCATTTCCTCCAAGCTGCCATCACACACACACACACTCACACACACACACACGTAGTACACACACGCACGCACGCGCACGCACGCACGCACGCACGCAGGCACGCACGCACGCACGCACGCAGGCAGGCACGCAGGCACGCAGGCACGCAGGCACGCAATGCATAATACGGCAGCACTACAACTGCCATTTGTCAGCCCGGGAGGGAGGGAGGGAGGGAGGGAGGGAGGGAGGAAGGGGGGGAGGGGGGGAGGGCATTGCAGCCGGCTCACATTGCAAACTTGCAGAGAGATGGGTGGAGCTTAAAACATGCAAGACAGGCTGTGTGTCCTGGCTGGAAGCCAGAGCATATGACAAGAGAGAGAGAGAGAGAGAGAGAGAGAGAGAGAGAGAGAGATCAATCTATTCAAAGGCAGACAAATAGTGAGTCATTTGTAATATCAGATATTTCCTGTCTGTTGGTAAAAAAACAACTAGAGGAGAAAAAAAAGATGATAATCTGATGTTGTTCCCCCTTTAATCACCACAGAGCCGCGGTTGTCAAAGTGGGCTCAGGGGACCCCCACGGGTCCTTGAGGGGGTTCCAGGGAGTCCCCGAGCTAAATTAGTTGATATACGGTAGCATTAAAAAACAGTTGAACCACTTTAAGCCTATTTTATAGCTATAGGCAAATCTTTGGAAAATCCTGCAACATTGTGAACAATTTGGAATCATTTTGAAATTGAAAAAAAAAGAAGAAGAAATGACTGAATAATAACCTGACGTTGTTGGCCTTTAACCCTTTAAGACCGGGAAAGCATTTGTGTCATTTTAAGATTTCTTTGGCTATTCAAAAATAGCAGATCTACAAGCTCATAGCGCGGCACCGAAAAATATTTAGTTCCAGGGACCCCCAGAAGCAAAGATTTGAGTTACAAATGTTTGCTTAAAAATGATTTTTTTCAAAAAATAGCAGATCTACAAGCTCATAGCGCGGCACTCGGTGCCGCGCTATGAGCTTGTAGATCTACTATTTTTTTAATAGCCAAAGAAATCTCAAAATGCCACAGATCCGTTCCTGATCTGCATGGGTTAATCACCAAAGACAACGGTGTGAATCCAACCAACCCAAAGCAAAGGCCAGAGACAGGTGGGGGACCACAGAGTGGATGAATGTAATTAGATTATATGGACTTAATCTTCCCATCCTGTCCTTAACCTGGCCTGAACTCATCTGGCACAAGCCATTAGGACAAGTAACCAAAGGCCTATTAATACCAGCTGAACGTGATGTCTGCACGTACTCTGTACCTAACCACCTAACCACTTAACCACGGCTTACGCACCCTGTGTGTGTGTGTACGCTGGCAACAGGAGTCCCTTAGGGCTCTGAACAAAGCCCTGTACTTTTTCCCCCCCTCCTCTACATGCCGATCTGCAAGCTCGCAACGCGTCCCATTGCGACACTTTGTGAACTTATAGATCGGCTATTTTCAAATAAGCCGGAATGTATACAGGGTTGAAATGTATGTTTTGAAATAATAATCAAAATCTACAAAATGACTAAAGTAACTAAAGTTTTCATATAATTGCAGTGGAGTAAAAAGTACAGTATTTGCCTCTGAGGTGTAGTGGAGTAGAAGTAAAAGTATTGAACATAGTAAATACTCAAGTTAAATAAAAATACCAAATGTACTTAGTTACTTTACACCACTGCTGACTTCCCCACTTAAGTGGGGAAGTCAGGCGATGTGAAACTGTCAGATGTGTCATATCTGTCCATTGACTACAGTGGATGGTCTATGAGTGTACTATACGCGTCTGACTCAGTGAACGGCTATGTGTCCTCACACACTCATCCTGAAGAGATGCAACACGCAACACAAACAACGCACACACACAACAACACAAGCATTGTTGAGCTGCACACGCAGTACAAACAGGGTGTGTCGAAGGCCCTCGGGGCGTCGGGGACAGGCCCTTAAGGTGCCAGCGCTAGACAACCCCGCGTCCCCGAAGACAGTCGGTAACACAGTCATTTACGTCATTTGCTCATCCGGTTTTAACAAAGACTAAAGTTTGTGGTTTGGCACACTACGTCAACATCACTGTCAAAGCTTGGTTATTATCAGTTATTACAAGGCCTTTTACTTTACCTTTTATATAAATATATAAACCCAACCGATCGCCCCTCAAGACCACCTCAGCTGGAAGGTGTAGCCACACCCCCGACATAATTTCCACATGTGCTTATTCTTTTAGATCTCTGTAGTAAAATGTTGATGTGAAAGAAAGGGGGTTTGGGTTTACTGTTGTTTATTATTTATTTGGATTAGCTACCACCTTATCAGCAGCTACTCTTCCTGGGTTCCACACAGAAATACATTACATTACATAACATGAAAACATTTTACATGACAGCAGTGGTGGAAAGTAACTAAATGCAATTACTCAAGTATTGTACTTAAGTACAATTTTGAGGTCTTTTTTTTTTACTTTACTGGAGTATTTCCAATTTTCAATAATTTAACTTCAACTCCACCACATCTCAGAGGCAAATATTATACTTTTACTCCAGTACAATTATTTGAAAACTTTAGTCACTAGTTACTTTGTAGACTTAGATTATTATTACAAAACATACATTAACCACTTCAGCCCTATATACATTTCGGCCATTTGAAAATATTTTCGAAAGTTTTTTATAAATCTTCGAAAAGTTGTGAAATGGTACGTTATGCATAATGAGTACTTCTACTTTTGGTACTTTAAGTACATTTTGATACCAATACTTTTGTACTTTACTTAAGCAAATTTTGAATTCCGTATTATTCCTTGAAACTAAGTATTTCTATATTGTGGAATTAATACTTTAAGTAAACAGTGAAAAACTTAAAATACAGCCAAATGTAAAACAAATGATCAATCTCGGTGTAGTAAAGCATTGCATAAATACAACATCTTAAGGATACCTCAACAACCATATAGTTACACTTTTCAACAGAGAGGCTGACAAGAGGTTTCATCATCTAACGGCAAAAAAATAAAACACAGGAGAGCGTCAGAAACGGCCCGCTAAAAATAAACCCTGTATCCTGTTAATAATTCAGCGCGCTGCTCTTACTCAGCAGTAATTAAATATATAAGTCTGTAAGGTTGATTGGGTCAGTAACAAAAGGCGGGCGGATCTGCCCACTCTTTCCATCCATGGCTCTCTCTGCAACGTACAGGAGAGGCAGAACTCACACAATGCTGAGTGTAGGATGGGAGTCTGACGGGCAAGAGCACTGCTTTTTAAAGGAGTAGTTCACCCCCAAACAAATGACTTATTTTCTCTCGATTACACACCCCTTGAAGCCTTGAATTCATGGAGTTTTTTTTTGTTTTTTGTCACATTCCTAAGCCAATAATTTGTGTAATGAGTGTATGTGTGTGTGTGTGTGTGTGTGTGTGTGTGTGTGTGTGTGTGTGTGTGTGTGTGTGTGTGTGTGTGTTACTATACATTTGAGGGGCCAAGATGTCCCCACAAGCAGGGGCGTAGCCACGGGTGGGCTGGGGTGGGCCACTGCCCACCACAGCGCCACTGCCTCTGGTTAAAAGTGACCCATTCATAAAATCGCTGTCCTAAAAGTTTGATGTCCTCACAAGCATAGTAAGTGTGTGTACTCTGTGCGTGTGTGTGTGTGTGTGTGTGTTGGTCCACATGCCTTGAGTTTTTTCTACAGGACCATAGCATGAGTTACGACCACACCCTGGAAGTTATCTGTCACAGCTGACATGGCGGATTGCTTGCTTTGCCTGACGTGAAGCAGCAGATTGCTGTGTGAGTGTGCAGCTATAGCGCGCGCTGAGCCACTGATTTACTGACTGAGCCCGCCGCTCTGCACTCAGTGCTGGAAAAAAAGTACTCTCATTTTTTACTCAAGTAAAAGTATCAATACTGCAACGCAGAAACACTCTGTTACAAGTGAAAGTTCGGTAATCAAAATTGACTTGAGTAAAAGTACAAAAGTATTTTCATCAAAATATACTTTTGGTACTACTATATAGTCATTGTGCAGAATGACCCGTTTCACAAGTTATCATTATGTCTAAAATGTATTGATAGGATAGTGGTTTGACAGGAAATGGGGAGAGAGATGGGGGTTAACCCATTAAGACCTGAAGCCGATTCTACATGTCTCCTAAATCCCAACAGTATTCTGAAAAACGTATGTTTCTATATCAGTGGTGCTCAAACTTTTTCATGTCAAGGACCCCCAAAATTGTATGTATTTGGCCGCGGAACCCCATCTGAAAATATTTTGTTCCAGGGACCCCCCAGAAGCAAAGATTTGAGTTAAAATGTTCGCTTTAAAAATATATATATTCAAAGATTTGCACACATTTTCACGTTTTTTTCCAAAAACAGCAGATCTACAAGCTCATAGCGCGGCACTCGCGCTATGAGCTTGTATATCTGCTATTTTTGAATAGCCAAAAGTGTAAAATAATGCTTTTTAGCTCAAATCAAAAAAGTTACACAGATACGTTCCAGGTCTTTATGGATTAACACACAGCAAAGGTCGTCGGGATCGGGAGTCGAACGGGCAACACGCTGTCAAACTGGATTACCAACTTAATGTAGTATACTCCTGGACCGCTAGGCCAGCGGGCGCCCCTGCGCCTCTTCTTTTGCACGACACTCTCAATAGTTTTTCTTCTGCCATTTTCATTTGTCTTCCGTTACAGTGTATGTAAACCACTTTATAACTTTATTTCGATAAGTGCGCCGCGCTCTATAAATAACGTTTAGTACTATTATGTTTGAATTAAAACCGGCAGGGCCGCCCGTCCCGTCCCGCTCTGTCTTCCCCGTGACCTTCCTGCTCTGAGGTGACTCAGCGGTGACATCGTTGAGAACGGCGTTAATCTTCTTTTTGTTTTCCTTTTGCGATGAGAGACGAGGAAAACAAACGAGACACGACGTGTTCCCGTCTTTGAGCCCTGGCGGACGGACGACCCAAACATCGCTGTCATTCCAGCAGCTCCCAGCAGCATCCGGGTCATGTCACCGCACGTTGAAAAATTAATACTTACACATTCTAAAGCGCTCCGTTGTGTCACCTTCTGACATGCACCACTCAGCTGTGGTGGAAAGTAACTAAGTACACGTACTCAAGTACTGCACTTAAGTAAAATGTTGAGGTATTGGTACTTTACTTGAGTATTTCCAATTTCCAATACTTTTACTTCTACTCCACTACATCTCAGACGCAAATATTGTACTTTTACTCCACTACAATTATTTGAAAACCTTAGTTACTAGTTACCTTGCAGATATACATTACTATATTATAACACACACATTAACCGCTTTAGCCCTATTTTATACCGAGGCTATTTGAAAATAGCCGATCTACAAGCTCGCGTTGTGAGCAAAATGGAAATACTCACGTGAACTAAAAGTATCTCGAAATTGTACATAAGTACAGGACTTGAGTAAATGTACGTTGTTACTTGGACCTGGAACGCATCTGTGTCATTTTTTTATTTGAGCTAAAAAGCATTATTTTATACTTTGGCTATTGAAAAATAGCAGATCTACAAGCTTGTACCGAGTGCCGCACTACGAGCTTGTAGATCTGCTATTTTTGAAAATTTGAGAAAATGTGTGCAAAATCTGCAAATCTTTGAATATATATAGTTAGAACATTTGTAACTCAAATCTTTGCTTCTGGGGGGTCCCTGGAACAACATATTTTGAGATGGTGGTCCGCGGCCAAATACGTCTAATTTTGGGGGTCCTTGACATGAAAAAAGTTTGAGAACCACTTATTATAGCAACATGCGTATTTAACATGAGTTAGGATTCAGAAGACATTTGCAGAATCCCCCAGAAGCAAAGATTTGAGTTAAAAAGATTTGCACACATTTTCACGATTTTTCAAAAATAGCAGATCTACAAGCTCATAGCGCGGCACTCGGTACTCGATAGCCCAAAGAAATCTAAAAATGACACACAGATGCGTTCCCGGCCTTAACGGATTAAAGCACTGGTAGTGTATGTGTATAGTGGGGGGCGTGGTGGTGGGAGTGACGCGAACATCCGCGAACTACAGAGAGAAGAGAGAGAGAGCTGACAAGAAAAGTGGATAAGTTGTCATAATGACAAGAGGCCATTATGCAGCGAAATGAAGGACAACAAATTGACGCGAGACGGACAGCTCTGCTGACAGGCTGACACATCCAACCGAAGCAAAACCATGTCAACCCCACCGCTAATCTGATGGGCTGTCTGTTGAACTTGACGCCGGCCCCGGTACTGAAGCTCACAGTGGATTAACCCTAAAAGACCGGGAACGCATCTGTGTCATTTTTTTTTATTTCTTTTAAAATCATGAAAATTTGTGCAAATCATTGAATATATATATATTTTAAAGCGAACATTTTTAACTCAGATCTTTGCGTCTGGGGGGTCCCTGGAACGACGATATTTTGAGATGGAGGTCCACGGCCAAATACATATCATTTTGGGGGGTCCTTGACATGAAAAAAGTTTGAGAGCCACTAATTATAGCAACTTACCTCTTTTTTAAAAAACAGTTAGGAAACTTGTAGAATCCACAGAAGCAAAGATTTGAGTTACAAATGTTCGCTTTAAAAAATATAAATATTCGAAGATTTGCACACATTTTCAAGATTTTTCAAAAATAGCAGATCTACAAGCTCATAGCGCGGCACTCGGTGCTGCGCTATGAGCTTGTAGATCTGCTATTTTTGAATAGCCCAATAAATCAAAAAATTACACAGATGCGTTCCCGGTCTCAATGGGTTAAGGTTATGGGTGAGA
>NC_137619.1:45652421-45712421 GCF_963280865.1 Gymnoscopelus braueri | reverse complement strand
AAGAATCTTCCAGAACGGGGTTCTTTAATACAGTGATTGCCAAGATCAAGTGAACTTCTTTTTTTTTTTTTTTTTTTACCCAAAGACCAAGGAGATATGATTTTTCGAAGATCTAGACTGCTATCCACTTCCTTGTTAACTTAAAACTTAAAAATTCTGTATCTCGGCTCCTGAGTACTTTTTTTTTCTCAATGAAAAATCTCTGGCATAAAACTGCAAAAAATCTGAAATAATTCTGGCAGGCAATGTGTTAATAGCAGTGGTTCTCAACCTTTTCAGGTCGGTGACCCCCCCAAAATAAATCATTATGTGAACTGGGGACCCCCCCCCCCCCCCACCCTGACAAGCACTTGGAATTGTAGGAGTTGGGGCATTATTTTAGTTTGACTCGGTTCCACAGATAAATATCGTGAAAATAGCAGATCGGCTCTTTCACCATTCATGCCTCTTTCTTATATCATTTGACAATTTGGCCAATATTTGACCAGTTTTTATAGTATAGTTTGTTGATGCAGTAAAGGTCTTTTGTTTCTTCTTTTTTTTTTTGGTTGAGGTATTAAAAAGGACCCACAGGTTGAGAACCACTGCTTTACAGTAAGAACCATTATTGTTCTGTGTGTAGGGCACGCTGCAGGATGGCTGTCTTCATCATATCTGCCATGCCTCCCTCCCTCCCTCCCTCCCGCTGTGGTGTAATTACAACCCCAGTTCCCATTTGTACGGCCATGCGTAAACAAAGCCCTTCCTGAAACCCTGGCTCTGTCTGTCTGCCCGGGCGTCTATTAGATCCTAGAAGCATCAAGCTGCCCTGGACATGATTCTGACTGTCAGCTGAGCCCAGACAGTATGCCTGCCTGGACTACAATCACATTACCCCCCCCCCCCCACCAACACAGGAAAACACACAGAGAGAGAGAGAGAGAGAGAGAGAGAGAGAGAGAGAGAGAGAGAGAGAGAGAGAGAGAGAGAGAGAGAGAGAGAGAGAGAGAGAGAGAGGGGAGGGGGGGGGGGCAGAGAGAGAGACAGAGACACAGAGCGAGACAGAGACAGAGACAGAGTCAGAGTCAGAGTCAGAGTCGGAGTCAGAGAGACACAGACAGAGAGAGAGACAGAGACAGAGAGAGAGAGGAGAGAGAGAGAGAGAGAGAGAGAGAGAGAGAGAGAGAGAGAGAGAGAGAGAGAGAGAGAGAGAGAGAGAGAGAGAGAGAGAGAGAGACATCAACATCAAAGTACTCAACCCCAGTACTTGAATCAAAGTATATAGATACTCCAGGTCAAATGTTACTCACAAGTGAAAGTTGCTCTGTACTCAAGTTAATGGAGTAGTTAATACTTAAGATTGTCCAGAACTTTTCAAATAATATCAATAATATACAGATACTCAAAAGTACGGTACTCAAATAAATCGTCTCTGTCCAAACCTCATATGTCCAAAACTGTCACTTTTCAGGATTCAACAAATTCAAAAACATAAAAGCGCAGCAGATCGACAAGCTCAAAACGCGCAGCATATCTGCTACTTTTGATGCTTTTGTGTGATGCTGTAGTATCAAGTAACGCCACAGAAGGTTAAAATATGATAGATAAGAGGTTTCTGCCCGACAGCAACGAAATGCACTTTGTTACATGTCCGCCACTGAAAACATGGCGATCAATATCATACACTGTCATGTGTCTGTTCAGCCCCAGTTCCTTCCAACCAGACGCCTCCCACCACAACATGAAAGAGGATATCATTGCTGTCGGGTAGAAACCTCTTATCTCCATATTCCCAAAACATTTTGGGGGTGTTTTTTCGTAAATTAACGCCCTACTTGATCACACTACAACGTCACACGAAAGCATCAAAAGTAGCAGATCTACAAGCTCGAAACGCGGCGCGAAGCGACACGTTTCGAGCTTGTAGATCTGCTACTTTTGCTGTTTATAATTTGAATCCTGAAAAGTAACAGTTTTGGACATAATGAGGTTTCCACCTCGACAGAGACAATATCTTTGCTGTCGGGCAGAAACCTTGGTTCTCCATGTTTCATATTTATATCCTACTTTGTGGCACACTAGTGTTGTGCAAAAGTAGCTAAAATTGCTGATCTGCAAGCTCACAACGGAAACCCTCCGTGATTAGCAACCATCAGGGGATCGATCATACTGGAGAAAATATTCTGTGACTACTTGAAAAGGTAAGAAAATCAAAAAATCGCTGGCAGTCTGGGCCTTATTTAATTAGTTAGTCATACTCTGGCAGTTAAAGAGTTAACTTTTTTCCATTTCCTGAAAAGTTAACCATTTCGGACATACGAGGTTTCCACCCGACAGCGACGATGTTCCGTGGGATCAAAATGTTCACATTAAAGAAGGACCAACACGAAACTAGAAAATGGCCGCGGACGGAGAGAGACCTTTCCGCCTGTGCGTCTCCGCTGCGTATTCGGTTACGACATTATGCAGCTTATATGTGAGGAATTGAGGGATATACGATTTCAGGTTAGCTCTGCTGTCACTGCACTTCCAGTTATTATGAAACAGTGACATATTCGGCTTTGTTTCGGAAACGACCACGAAACAAAGGAATCAGACGGTTATAAAACATTCATAATATAAGTTAATCAAAACCTCTAGTTTGGTAAAAACCCACAGACACACTTAACCACTGTCACCGCATTCATTTACTGTAGGTAAAAAAAGAAGGTTGAAATCAGTGGTGTAAAGTAACTATATACATTTACTCAAGTACTGTACTTAAGTACTGTACAGTTTTGAGGTACTTTTACTTTACTGGAGTATTTCCAATTGTCTACACTTTAACTTCTACTCCACTACATCTCGGACGCAAATATTGTACTTCTACTCCACTACAATTATTTGAAAACTTTAGTTACTAGTTACTTTGCAGATTAAATTAAATTATTACATTATAAAACATATATTAACCACTTGAGGCCTTTTTATACCTAGGCTTGATGCGACGCATTGTGAGCTTGTAGATCGGCTATTTTCAAACATTTTAGTACTTTTACTTTTAGTACTTTAAGTACATTTGGATACCACTACTTTTAAACTTTTACGTAAATAGAATTCCGGACTTTTTTCTTGTAACAGAGTACTTCTACATTGCAGTATTGATACTTTTACTTAAGTAAAACATCTGAGTACTTATTTCAACCACCACTGGTTGAAATATGGTGATACAAGGTTTCCTGCCCTGACAGCGACGATAAGGTTTATCCATCTAGTATGTTCCTCTGACTGGGGGTCTTGTCAGGTCCCTGTCAGACAAAGACTGAGTGATCCAGCACGCATCAGCGACACCTCTCCATCTATCTACCCCCCCCCCCCCCCACGGCGACTTTATGAGCCTAAAGCCGAAAAATAACAGATCTACAAGCTTGTGGATCGGCAATTTCACCAGCGCAAAACTAAGTATAATCAAGCATAAATATAACTCTTAACCCCTAAACGTAACCTCTAGATGTCTAATCCTAATCTCAACCTCAATCTTTTATGTAAGCCTAACAGGAAAAAATCGTATTTTTTTTACCATAAAACAACCATTTCTCTTGTGAGGAGTGGACCAGGAGAATGGTCCTCACAACGTCTATTTCTCAACTTCTACTATACCTGTGGGGACATTTGGTACAGTACAGTCTCCCACACACACACACACACACACACACACACACGCACACGCACACGCACGTTCAGCCAGTGAGCGTTTCACTTTGACAAATAATGCAGGAGAAGAACGGGGCCGCTCCAGCAGCTCTGAGCGCGTATGGATCGGAGGAAATTGGATTTGATAGGTAAAAAAAAAAAAGTCTGAGGATAGCATTTACTGACTGCACCTCTGTGTGTGTGTGTGTGTGTGTGTGTGTGTGTGTGTGTGTGTGTGTGTGTGTGTGTGTGTGCGTGCAGTTGTGAGCAGGTGCGTTACCAGTGGTGGAAGAAGTACTCACTTTTTTTTTTACTTAAGTAAAAGTATAGCGATACCATACATACACACACGTACTCTGTCACAAGCAAAAGGCCTGTATTCAAGATCTTACTACATTTGTAGAAGTTGTAGAAAAAGCATAAAGTAGGGCATGCATTGATTAATAATGTATGTTTTGTAATAATAGTCTAAAATCCACAAAGTAACTCGTTTTCAAATCATTCTACTGGAGTAAAAACTTACAATATTTGCCTCTGAAGATGTAGTGGAATAGAAGTATAAATTATGAAAGAATACTCAAGTAAAGTAAAAGTACATGATATTGTACTTAACCCATTAAAACCGGGAAAGCATCTGGTGTCATTTTAGATTTTAGCGTTGGCTATATTAAAAAATAGCAGATATACAAGCTCACAGCGCGGCACTTGATGCCGTGCTGCAAGCTTGTACATCTGCTATTTTTGAACATTTTTTGAAAAATCTTGGAAGTGTGAGAACTGCGAAGGCATTTGCAGAATCGGCCTCAGGTCCCAATGGGTTAAGTACAGTACTTGAGTAAATGTACTTGTACTGTAGTTACTTTGCACCACTGTGCGTTTAGGGGAGAAGTAAAGAGTGTCGAGTAGACTGTTTTTGTGGATCTGCCAAACGGACGGCTCATCTCGATGGCACATTAATGTTTAATGGGAACTAAAAATATCTGGACCTTTACAACACTCTCACATACTGTGGTTGTGGTTGTCTGTGGTGCTCTTAAATAATATCAAAACCACAAAAAAAAACACTGAAACACCAGCACATCATAATGACTGGTTTCTTTCAAAACTAGCCTGAAAAAAAAGAGCTGTCATTCACTGCCGCCATTTTTCCTTTTTTTCCTTTGTACACATAGTGTTTGTATTTGTTGATGACATACTGTATTATTGTGCTAATCTTTTATTTGATTAATTGAATACATAGGACCACAATGGAAACCAGTCCCCAGGGCTTTTTTGTGTTATTTTGTGTGATATTTGGTCTTCAGGCAGAGGCTTTGAGCCTCTCTGCTACACAAGGACCAAAGCAAACCTGCTGAAATACGCATAATGAGATATCTGGGCGCCCCCCCACTAAAAACAAAATCATAACAATACACATAATGAGAGTGTCTGGCCATGAAGTCATAACATGCATTTACGCATGTGAATCCCTAACCCTGAGTTTAGTCATGAAATGGGGGTAAAGCAGCATTTTCACAGATGGGCAAATATGAGAAAGAAAATACAGTGATTTCGAGTGTGACTTCAACCGTTTCGCTTTGTTTTGAAGATTTGCTTGTTTAACTAGAACAGGGGTCTTCAACCTTTTCAGGCCAAGGACCCCCTAGCTGAGAGAGAGATGAAGCAGGGACCCCCTCTATATTGTATAAAATTGTGTTACAGATTAAACTTTTTTTTGGTTTACGTGGTCTGCTCTTTTTTCCCTCTACACCTATACCTCTTTGCCAAAAATAGCAGATCTACAAACTCACAACGCCTCGCAGCGCGAGGCGTTGTGAGCTTGCAGATCTGCTATTTTTGGCTAAAGTTCTCCTCAGAAAAGGGATGCTAGAGTTCAAGTGGTTAAGGTAAAAAAATGAAATCATATCACACAAAGATTTGGCGGACCCCCTGTAGTAACTCTGAGGACCCCCTAGGGGTCCCGGACCCCCTGTTGAAGACCCCTGAACTAGAACAAGACTGGGGGATGAGGCACGTTACCAACCCGATGTAAACAAGTTTAACAGCAGCACATTGGACGGGTTCTGTCCACGCTACGACAGCAGCGAGTCGCAACCCGTGACGACTCTGCAAGTGGGTCTCCTAATAATTGGCAAAACACTAAGATTCTAAGTTAATATAACATTAATATAAAAAATATATAGCGTCTTTGTCGGGAGGAAACGTCATTTTGTCTAAATTTGTTCAAATTCAAAAGTAGCAAACGTTGCAGATCTGCTACTTTTGATGCGTTTGTGTGACGCTGTACTATGGATCAAGCGGGGCGTTAATTTACGAAAAAACACAAAAAGTTGAAAAAGTTGAGGTTTCTGCTCCGACAGCAACGATATACAGTATACGTTATGGGCCCACCCCGTCTGACCACTTCAGTGGTCGGGTGGGTGGGCCGCGAATTTTTCAGGAGAAGGTTGGGTCACCACTGCAGTGTTGATTTTTTCCTCGACTAAAACCGAGACGAAAAATGTTCGTCGACTACCTTTTTTCACTTACGAAAACTAAATAATAACTAAGCTACGATGACTAAAATTAAGACTTAAATTGTATTGACAATCTCGTCAACAAATAAAAACTAGACTAAAATGTCAGTTAGGGACTATTGGGGAAGAGATCCAGCAGAACTAAGACAAGTTGTTTCATGTTTGGTTGTGCTCGGTGTTGCGCCCTGAAAATAGCAGATCTACAAGCTCACAACGCGCCGCGCTGCGACGCATTGTGAGCTTGTAGATCGGCTATTTTCAGCATGCAACCAAGTGTAAAATCAGGCATTGCGACGCCATCAAGGCACCGCCAAAATACATGTTTGTCGACTAAATCAACTGTAGATTTAGTCGACTATAATCTTATGATATTTAACTAAAACTAGAGAAAAATTAAAACATTTCAGATGACTAAAATATGACTAAAACTAAACGGAATTTTATTCAAAAGACTAAACTAAATCAAAATTTGCTGTCAAAATCAACACTACACCACTGCACAACAGTCTGTACCGGTCCGTTGGGTGGTCTTACCTGCAGACTTGGGGGTGAACTTGTCTCTGTTGGCGGCACACACAGCCAGCAACCTGTAGCCCAGGTCCAAGTCGTAGCCTTGCTGAGCTGCCACCCGACTCACCACCTGAGGAGAGAGACGGGGGAATGACTGTCATCCATCATACTTACTTATCCCATTATGGCCGATTCTACAAAAAAATGTGGGGTCCGTGAACCCCCAGGGGTCCCTTGGCGGGGTACCTGGGGGTCCCCAGCTAAATAAGTTAATATTTGTTATTAGTCAGAATCATTTGAACCACTTTAACCATTATTGTATACTTTGGCTATTCAAAAATAGCAGATATACAAGCTCATCGCGCGGCACCGCTACATTTTGTAACTCAAATCTTTGCTTCTGAGGGATTCTACAAATGTCTTCTAAATCCTAACCGTTTTTCTTTTTGAAAAAAATATGTATGTTGCTATAATATCAGTGGTTCTCAAACTTTTTTCATGTCAAGGACCCCCAAAATGATATGTATTAGTCCGCGGACTAATCTCAAAATCTCAAAATATTTTGTTCCAGGGCCACCCAGAATCAAAGATTTGAGTTAAAAAATGTATATATATATTCAAAGATTTGCACACATTTTCTTTTTTCAAAAATAGAAGATCTACAAGCTCACAGTGCGGCACTCTGTGCCGCGCTATGAGCTTGTATATCTGCTATTTTTGAATAGCCAAAGAAATCCAAAATGACACAGATGCCTTCCTGGATTGAATGGGTTAAGGCCGATTCTACAAAAAATGCCTTCTAAATCGGTCTCACACTTTCAAGATTAAAAAAATAAATACATCTAAAATAGCTGATCTACAAGCTCACAGCGCGCCGTGAATGCAAAGTGTTATGAGCTGATGGCAAGTTGGGAATGCATGCCCCACACGTTTATGAAATACTGCCACTGTGTGTCCTATAACAGTATGGTAGAGTCCTATAATAAATGAGTATGGTACAGTAGTATATTGTGGTATTGCTACTTTTAATTGAGTGATGAAAATGGGGTTTGCATCCTCTGCATTGTGTGCCCTCGTTTGTGTTTTTATATATTTAAATTTTGGCATATTTTGTTTCAAATCTCAGCAGGAATCCATCTCACCAACCCCCCTTCAGAAGCACAAATAAACTCACAGCAGGGAAGTATTCAAATATCGTTGCCGTCGGGGGCAGAAACGTCTCATCTCCATATTATAACTTTCTGGGTTTTTTCGTACATTAACGCCCTCCTTGATCATACACACAAAAGTATAAAAAATAGCAGATCTGCAAGCTCATTTCTGCAAGCTCGAAACGCATTTTGAGCTTGCAGATCTGCTATCTTTTGCCATTTTTGAGTTTGAATCCTGAAAAGTAACTGTTTTTGGACATATGAGGTTTCCACCCGACAGCAGTGGTGGAAAAAGTACTCAAATGTTTTACTTAAGTAAAAGTATCAATACTGCAATGTAGAAGTACTGTTAAAAGTAAAAGTCTGGTGTTCAAGTGGTTAATGTATGTTTTGTAATAATTTATATCTGCAAAGTAACTAGTAACTAAAGTTTTCAAATAAATGTAGTGGAGTAAAAGTACAATATTTGGATCCGAGATGTAGTGGAGTAGAAGTAAAAGTATTGGAAATTGGAAATACTCAAATAAAGTACAAATACCTCAAAATTTTAAAAGTAAATGTACTTAGTTACTTATTAGCCCCAACAGTATGTGTGCCATGTAGTGCACACTATATATTATTTATTTATCTATCAAAAGGGCCAATGAGGGAGCGTTTTACTTTCTCGGGCAGCACTATGAAATATTCATCTCATTGGATGAATAATGGATGCTAAGAAAACAAGCAACCACAGTGAAGTTCTTAATCCTGTCCGTGTCTAAATGCTGTTGATCTTTTGAGCCTTTGAGAAGCGATACTGAGCTGGCAGTTTATGCTGCTGACCTTTAACGCAGATATAATACACACTCACGCGCACGCACGCCAGTCGGTGGAAAGTAACTAAGTACTTGTGCTTAATGTGCTTAAGTACTGTACTTAAGTACTGTACTTAAGTACAATTTTGAGTTGACTTTTTACTTTACTAGTTTTTTACTTTTTAATATTTCCAATTTGCAATACTTTTACTTCTACTCCACTACATCTCAGAGGCAAATATTGTACTTTTACTCCACTACAATTATTTGAAAACTTGAGTTACTAGTTACTTTGCAGATATAAATTACTATTATAAAACATACATTAACCACTTTAGCCCTATTTTATACAGAGCCGATCTATACAAGCTCACAACGCGTCGCATCACTAGTACTTTTACTTTTGGTACTTTAAGTATATTTCGATGCCAATACTTTTGTACTTTTACTCAAGTAACATTTTGAACACAGGCCTTTTACTTGTAACGGAGTATTTTCATATTGTGGTAAAATATCTGAGTACCTCTTCCACCACTGACGCACACACACACACACACACACACACACACACACACACACACTACCACAGCTTAACGTGGAGGCAGAAGCCAAGTGATCCAGACTTGGAGGTTATGCCTAATGTGTAACGTAGGCTCTGTTGGCACGACTGCGGCGTGCTCCGTGCACAGCTAACCTACAAGCTCACAACGTGTCGCGGATGCAACGCGGTGTGAGCGTGTAGGGTGCGCCGTCTTTCGGCGCGCAACACCGTAACGCAATGAAGTATGAATCGGGCTTAATTGATACTTCATAGCATGACGGTGTTGCTGTTGTCGACAAAACAAACTAATCTACACGCAAAAATAATGTTCCGCCGTGAATAGAGAACCAAAATCACTGAGCCCAAAATACACACGTTATCAAATGTAACTCAATATCTTATTAAACAGAGTCACATACAGTACAGAATCGCGGGGATGATTTGTTTATTTTTGGAACACAGTTCTTATACGCAATTTAAGATTTCCCCCAGGGGTCCTTGGGGGGGTTCCAGGGGGTCCCCAGTGTTAATGTAGCACTAGCATCACAATGATTTTAACCACATTTATACGTTGGCTGTTCAAAAATTGCAGATCTACAAGTTCACAGCACGTCGCTTCGTGCCGCGCCGCGAGCTTGAAATTGTTTTGAAAAAAATCGACAATGTTCTTTTTTTTACATAAATCTTCTCTTCTGGGGGTCCCTGGCACATACCATTTTCAGATGGGGGTCCGCGGCACGAAACTTTTTTGGAGAACCACTACGTTATTGAGCTTTATTTTGACGACTACATCGGCATCCAGGAGAGGCCCCACCACTGGGGAGACAAAAAGGTAGATAATGAAGGCCTTTTACTTTGACACACACCAGGTCCCTCCCTGGCAGTGAGCTTCTAACAACGCTTTAGTGTTTAATGACTTGAGAACACTGGTTGAACATTTATGGGACAGGGACCAGGCGTCTCACACCAAAGTAAAAGGGGGGGAAACGCTAAGTGAAAGTTAAACAGGACCCGGGAGAGACCAGGAGTTAAATCATCATT
This sequence comes from Gymnoscopelus braueri, assembly GCF_963280865.1. Classification (NCBI taxonomy): domain Eukaryota; kingdom Metazoa; phylum Chordata; class Actinopteri; order Myctophiformes; family Myctophidae; genus Gymnoscopelus; species Gymnoscopelus braueri. The sequence goes on along the minus strand of NC_137619.1, from coordinate 45,702,217 downwards.
AAAGGGGGGGAAACCTCTTTGCTTCATCTGCCAACAGATGATAACTCTCCTGTTTTCCTCTTGACCCCAAAAACACACGTTTACCTTTAACAAGGTCAACGTGGGTGCCTTTTAGACACGCACACGCGCACACACACACACACACACACACACACACACACACACACACACACACACACAGAGAGAGAGAGAGAGAGAGAGCGGGCTGGCGCTCATAAAGCCATCTCTGTCACAGGCGATAAGGCTATTAGTGGCAAAACAGAGATATTATCGTCGCCGTCGGATGGAAACCGTGTATGTCCAAGAAGTGTTACTTTTCAGACAATCTGGGAACCCATCGCCAAATAAAAAGGAAAAACAGCGCCTTCTGACATTTTTTTACTTATTCATTTGGCTCTGGGCGGAGCTGAACGGACGACCCGTGCTCAGGGAAACCTGGGTTTTGGTCTGCCTTCAGCCTTTCACTTCCGGTGGTGCGACTATGTTTTCATTCCCACTAACAATATTTCTCCACGGAACACTAACACCATTTCTCCCAAAGAACATGGATCGTTTTGGTTATAAGCCCACTTGTTTCTATGATGAAAGAGCAAGTTAAAATGTTTCTAACTTTCCGTGGTTTTGTCGGCTTCGAGGACGCTATTGTTAAATGAGTTTTCGGTACACACGTAAATCCCGCCCACTACATTTGATTGGGTAAAGCGCGGCCTGCTTCCTGATCCGATGGCACGCCCCCTTGTAGCCAATGTGCACGGGTTGTCAACACGGCTACCGACAGATTCAAACGCAGAGCAGAATCTGTTCTTGAGAGATGACTTTTCAGACAATGGGAAAAAGAACCATGTGTTCCAACATCGTAGTTATTATCTAATCACACGCTCTTGTTAACGCGTTTCATTGGTTCAATATTCATAAATCCCACAGACACACTTAACCACTTTTTTTTTAATCATTCAAAAATGCAAAAAACAGCAGATCTTGTAGATTGGCTATTTTAGCTTTTGTGTGACACTGTATTATAACAAAGTATGGCATTGATCAGTGGTGGAAAGTAACTAAGTACATGTATTCACGTATAAATTTGAGGTATTTTCCAATTTTCAATACTTTTACTTCTACTCTCAAAGGCAAATGTTATACTTTTTTACTCCACTGCAATTCTTTGAAAACCATAAAACGCACATTAACCAGCCCTCTATAATACTTTGGCTATTTGAAAATAGCCGATCTACAAAGTGACGCGTTGTGAACTTGTAGATCTGCTATTTTCAAAAGATTGCTATACATATTGAACTTGTGAAATGGGACATTCTGCAAAACGAGAACTTTTAGTATATTTTGATGCGAATACTTTTACCGTGCACTTTTACTCGTACATTTTTCATACCAGACTTTTACTTGTAACAGAGTGTTTCTAAATTGCGGTATTGATACTTTTACTTAAGTAAAGAAAATTCAGTACTTCCTTCACCACTGGCATTAATTTACCCAACAAAACATGGAGATAAGAGGTTTTCCCGCCCCCCCCCCCGACAGCAACGATATGAGACTTTGACGCTCTACTAAAGTGGGAACTTCAAAAGATGTGACGGTTCTAATAGCGGTATAGGATTCTTTTCAGTGAGAGCTGCCAGAGAGCTTTTTTTTCCTCTGGAGCATCGTCTTGTCTGCCAGAGAACCTGCAGACTCACAAGGAAAGAAGCAAAAAAAAAACACGAGGAAAAAGCGCTTCCCAGGACGAAGTTAACCCGTTGAGACCGGGAAACGCAAATAGCAGATCTACAAGCTCATAGGGCGGAGCTTTTTAAAGCGAACGTTTGTAACTCAAATCTTTACTTCTGGAAGGTCCCTGGAACAATATATATATATATATATATATATATATATTTTTTTTACAAATGTTCGCTTTAAAAATGTGTATTCAAAGATTTTCACACATTTTCACAATCTTTCAATAATAGCAGATCTATATCAGCTATTTTTGAATAGCGTTCCCGGTCTTAGTGGGTTAAGTGAATCTGTTTCACTTACCGACTCCGGCATCTGACGAGACTGACATTTTTCTGACAGTCAGTCAAATCATGTCCGTGTCAATCTTTGAAAAAAAAAAAAAAAAAACGGCAGGCAGGCAGCCCAACCACAGGAGGGGGCTCGCATAGATAGATTCAACAGGGATTTTAACAGTTTCTCCTCATAAGCCCCCGCTTTTCAGCGTAATCTCCCTCCGAGGACACATAATTCAGGCCCCATATTTGAGTCTAGTGATGAAACCCCACGGTTGACGGGGGTCAGTGGGACATTCATATCCTGAGCTTGTTTATATGTATTTTTTTGCAGTGGTGGAAAAAGTACTAAAATGTTTTATTTAAGTTAAAGTATCGATACTGCAATGTAGAAGTACTCCGTTACAAGTAAAAGTCCGGAATTAAAATTTGACTTGATTAAAAGTACAAAGGTATTGGTATCAAAATGTACTTAAAGTACCAAAAGTAAAAGTACTAAAATGTTTGAAAATAGCAGATCTACAAGCTCACAACGCGTTGCGATGCGACGCGCTGTGAGCTTGTAGATCAGCTATTTTCAAACAGCCTAGGTATAAGATGGGGCTAAAGTGGTTAATGTATATGTTTTATAATGTAATGATTTACATCTAGGTCTATTTATATCTATATCTAAGTAACTAGTAACTAACGTTTTCAAATGATTGTAGTGGAGTAAAAGTACAATATTTGCCTCTGAGATGTAGTGGAGTAGAAGTAAAATAATAGACAATTGGAAATACTCCAGTAAAGTAAAAGTACCTCAAAATTGTTCTTAAGTACAGTACTTGAGTAAATGTACACCGCTGATTTTTTGGTTTATTTTTTCAAGAGAAACAAAACCAGTTCATCGTTCTCCCTACAACTTCAAACATCGCGATATCACTTTTAGGTCACATGGCTATTAAAATAGAATGGTAAATTGTGCATATATGTAGACTGTAGCGAGTGCTTTATCAATGTGCATTACATTCTCACGCCATGCCCATGGGCACCAGACCTGCTCATCAGAAGCAGTATTAGGGGATCAGTGTCTTTGCGACACTGCCTGCGACACTCCTGTATAGCCTGTAGGGGGGAGAGGCGGGGATCGAACTGGGCACCTTTTAAATTCTCAAGGGACCATTCTCCCTCCCGGGCCGCATATTATAGGGCACACAGGTGCACACATATCTACTGTACCATTCTGTTATATCAGTGGTTCTCAAACCTTTTCATGTGAAGGAAGGACCCCCCAAAATGATATGAATATGAATTTGGCTTAGCTTTTTTTTAAATCGTGAACATTTGTGCAAATCTTGGAATACATATTTTTTAAGCGAACATTTGTAAAATATTTTGTTCCAGGGACCCCCTAGAAGCAAAAAAAGCAGATTTGAGTTACAAATGTCCGCTTAAAAAAAAAAATCTAATATTTGCAGAATGTTCACGATTAAAAAAAAATAGCAGATCTACAAGCTCATAGCGCGGCACTCTGTGCCGCGCGATGAGCTATTTTTGAATAGCCAAATAAGTCTAAAATGACATGGCTAAAGTGGTTAAAATGATTGTGACGCTATATTAACTCATATTGCTGGGGACCCCTTGATACCCCCCCCAAACCCTGCCCCCCAAGGACCCCTGGGGGTCCCCGGACCACACTTTGAGAACCACCTTGTTATAGGGCAGACAGTGGGCACATAATACTGTAGCACACAGGGTTGCGTACAGCAAAAAGAAATCTGTGCCACAGCTGAGCGGTGTGAAGAATAAAGGGTTTCGCTCGCTGTATAGGCATCGAATCTGCCACTAAAAATACTCTAAAATAATGTCACTACACTGACGCGTCTCGCACTGCGCTGCGATCCGCCGCTCGCTCGCTGTGCACGAGGAGGAGTAAAAAAGAGAAAAAAAACTGTGTGTGTGTGGGGGCTGTCGAGAGGCAGACAGAGTTATCAGGTGAAGCGATGACAGCACAGACGTATCGTTCTTTTATAGAACTCAGAAAGAGAAGCTTCCCAATACAGTACAGTGTTGGGAAGTAACCAAGTACATTTACTATAACGTACTGTATTTAAGTCCAATTTTGAGGTAGTTTAACTTTACTTGAGTATTTCTTAGGGGTGTGCCGACTGCCGATATATCGTCCCGCGATATATCGTGATACGTTTTCATGACGATATGTATTGTTTTGGCGTTTTTGAAAAACGTGAGTTACAGTGAAAGTGGTCACTCCGGATTATAGTTCACAGCGTGATTTTTTATAAAACAATAAAAAAAATAACGGACAGGAATTCCCGTCCGTGGCAATGATATCCATTGCAGAATCGGACGGGAATTCCCGTCTGTGGCAATGAAAGAGTTAAGAAAACCCCCCCAAAATAGCTGATCTACAAACTCTTCCTCTAATTTAGCTATTTGTCGTATGAAAAAGCAAATAGGGTTTAAGAGGTTAAGCAAATATCCCCCCACCCCATGTGTGTGTGGGTCATAGCTATATCCTGCCAAATCCAGCAAAGATTTGAGTGAAAAATGTTCGCAACTTAATGTTAAGATTTTTCAAAAATAGCAGATCTACAAGCTCATAGTGCCGCGCTATGAGCTTGTATATCTGCTATTTTTGAATAGCAAAAGTATAAAAGGTTAAAATTATTGTGATGCTATATTAACACATTTTGCTGGGGACCCCCTGGAACCCCCACCCAAGGACCCCACTTTGAGAACCAATGCTCTAAAGATATCGGAGTCAGCCTTGAAGAATAAAAAAAAAAACTCACATTGCTAAAACCTGGAATTCAGACAGCCAACATTCAATTGAGAATTCCATTAAACATAACCACCGAGCTAATTTAATGATGACACAATTTATTTGGCACGTACTGCTACTTCTTTTCTTGCCAATGCTGCTGTAATTCTCCTGATAAGAAGCCATTTTGTTTCCCTGAGACTGATTAAACACATTTATCTGATGAGAAACAGCCCCCATGCTAAGCGGCAGCTCTGCGGGGGGTCCCCTATTGTACAGCTTCTGTATCCGCATTAAGACGCTTTTCATTCTGATTTACACGTTACTGTAAGCCCCCGGTTCGTACTTTCGTCTCGCGCCGAGAGAATAGCAGACGTACAAGCTCACGGCGAATCGCAGGCGCGACGCGCTGTTGAGCTTGTAGATCGGCTATTCTCAACGTGCGACACAATTGGGTGACGGGGCATAAATTAGGCTTTAATGGGAGTTTATGTTTTGCTGACGCGGTGGTGTGAGCCGAGGACAAATGTTGCTTCGTCTTTTTCAAAGATGAAACATTTGGTGATAAAACACCTGCGGTTGTAATTAGACTGCTTTGATGTGCGCTGGGTTGCAGGTGTTTCACTGCGTTCAGTGTGTGTGTGTGTGTGTGTGTGTGTGTGTGTGTGTGTGTGTGTGTGTGTGTGTGTGTGTGTGTGTGTGCGCGCGCCTGAGTACTAGAGCAAGTGTAGTAGAATTTGATGATATAGATGTAGCCAGGTGGAAAATAGTGTTCCCACAAATGACCACTAGATGGCACTTTACCGTTGTGGGTTTTCTCAGACTCAGGGTACCTCAAGGGGAGTAGTAGAAGAAACAGGAAGTGAAGCGTCTGCCATCTTACTATCACTGTCCATGCTTGTGAGGAGTTGTGGAGGAGTTGTTGATATTATATAAAGTGGTAAATATACTTAATCTGTTCCTTCTGTACAAAATGATCAACAGATATGCAGTAACATGATTGTATGGAATGTAAGAAATGTAACGTTTGTCAAGGATGGTCATATTATCCATTTGATGTTTACAGATTGTGTTCACATGCACTGATCAGTCAGCACTTTGAGTAAGGCAGCAGAGAAGTGTCATGCAGCTGTGTTCTGCAAGCATTGTAAGTTTATTTCTAGACAATTGTTCTTTTATATGTATTGTTTGAGAATGTTTCATTTTGTCCATTATGCTGAAAGTATATTGTGTTCATTGTATAGTGCTGAAGAAGATTGCTGAAACCTGTGTTACATTGTGCATCTGTGTGAGCACCAAGATTTCATGTAGTGAGTACATTATGAGATATGTTAGCTACTTCATTTCATATTGATGTACCAAATGTTTGCTGTTCTTTGTAAAGTAACTGTATGTGATTGTGTTTGTTTTCTTTTATTTTTGTTTAACAGAGAAGTTATCACTACAGTTATTTTGTGCATTTAAGTTCAGGATCTATATACAGAAGCTGAAGTTATTCAGTCTAGTGACCAAAGACTGTGAAAGGCCAAGAACTGAGAACTGTGACCAAGGCCTGTGGTCAAGGACTGTGTCCTATGAGAATTGTCTGAGACAGACCAATGTGATTTTGTTTGTTTTATTCTTTTATTTTGAAACCAGATTGGAAACTCTAAAACTTTATATTAATATTGCTCTCACCTTCTGAGAGCAATCCGATAATAAAATAACCCAAATACAGTCTTGTGTCCGGTGTCATCCATATCACCAGGTCACATAGACATTGTGAGGGAAATCTTCCTGCTGGTTGTTTTATGTAATACAAAAAAAAGTTAGTCTGACATGCTTAGGAAAACATATGGTTAGGTTTGGCATTTTAGAGGTTAGGGTTTAGGGGTTGCGGTTGGAGTTATGCCTGATTTATACTTCAGCACCCCCGAAATAGCTGATTTACAAGCTCACAACGTGACACTACGTCGATGTCCTCACAAATATAGTAATACAAATGTGTGTGCGTGTGTGTGTGTGTGTGTGTGTGTGTGTGTGCGTGTGTGTGTGTGTGTGTGTGTGTGTGTGTGTGTGTGTGTGTGTGTGTGTGTGCTCCAGGTTGCTGGCCTGGTGCCCAGATCAATGAGCAGCTGGTCAGGCTGACAGAGTAAGATCAGGGGTGACTGGCTATCCACTGCTTTACTCAGTCAACACCCCTTCTGTGTGTGTGTGTGTGTGTGTGTGTGTGTGTGTGTGTGTGTGTGTGTGTGTGTGTGTGTGTGTGTGTGTGTGTGTGCGTGCGCGCGCTCGTGTCAGGCACACAGTGTAAAGAGTCATAGCGGCAGGTTGCTAGGACTTTAACCTCTGTCAGCGCTCCCTGACGGCATAAGCAGCTGCTTCGGCGTTCAGCCGTTACACACAGTCTGAGAACGACAGCCTGCTAACTGTTCAGCTGGGAAAAACCTGACCACATGAACGACAAGCATCCCTCCCTATTCTGACGTAATACAGGCTAGCACCCGGTGAAAAAAAAAGGTAAACGTTTTGCCAAAACCTAAGCAAAGTACATTGTTGCTGTCGGTGCAGAAACCTCTTATCTGGCGTCCAGGCACTTGTATCGCGGGTTCGAGTCCCGGTCCTGACAAACTTTTTGCTGTGGGTCTCTCCCCGTCTCTCTCTCTCCCTCTTTCCCTCTTTCCTGTCCATCTTCACTTAAACCAGGGGTCTTCAACGTTTTCAGGCCAAGGACCCCCTAGCTGAGAGAGAGATGAAGCAGGGACCCCCTCTAAATTGCATAAAATTGTGCTTCAGATTCAACTTTTTTTGTTTACTTGGTCTGCTCTTTTTTCCCTCTACACCTATACCTCTAAAAAATAGCAGATCTACAAGCTCACAACGCCTTGCAGCGCGAGGCGTTGGCTTAAATTCTCCTCAGAAAAGGGATGCTAGGGTCCAAGTGGTTACGGTAAAAAAAATAATCATATCAAACAAAGATTTGGCAGACCCCCTGTAGTAACTCTGAGGACCCCCTAGGGGTCCCGGACCCCCTGTTGAAGACCCCTGACTTAAACTATCAATAAACGCAGAAAAGCACCCAAAAAAAAAGGGAAAATAAACCTCTTATCTCCATATTCTAACTTCTTGTCATCTTCTCTTTTTGATTGATGCTAGCGACCGACCAAGATAAGGCTACTATGCAAACATAATCTTGGTCACTCGTTCTCATGTCTTTTGTCTCTTTGATGTTTTTTCTGGACCACAAATTAATGTTAAGAATGTGATTTAAATGTGCATGTTATTTAGACAGATGCTAGATTCATGGTTTATCTGGTATCCTACTTTCTCAAGGCACTATGCTGTTCTCTCTGCATTCTATTTATGCCATTAGTTACCTTGTTTATTAATAATAATAATAATAATAACAATTACAATTACAAATATCAAATTATTAACACACGACAAACGTAGGGCTTCCATTATTACTATGTGTTTATTTTAACCAGGTTTGCCCGTTGAGGTTCACTTCACATTTTCTTAGAGTTTGGGCTCCAAAGTGGACACATCATCCGCCAACATGAGATAGAGCCAGCGCGTTTAATTACTGTTTTGCTCAGGTCTGAAGTCTGAAGTACCTGGAAAAAAAAGAGAAGAAAACCCCAAAAGAAAACCATAATTGGTGTTTTTGCGTACCGTCAGACATCCCATGAGGCTTTGCTCGAAAGGTCTCTGGAAGGCCCGGGGATCTCCACACCAGTCCAGCAGCTCCGTGGCCGCCGTCTGGAAGTTGGCCGGGTTCTGTAAGTGCTGTTACAAAAAAACAAACAAGGAAAGAGACACTGCAGTTAGAAACCACACAGAATAAGCCTTTTTCTTCCTCCCCTCCAGACATTAACCCATTAAGACCTGAGGCCTACAAATGCCTTCTAAAGCAGTAGTTCTCAAACTTTTTGGTGTCAAGGACGCCCAAAACGATATGTATTCTGGCTGCACGGGGGTTTAAATCAAAATGATTCAACACTTTCAAGATTTTTCTAAAATGTTCAAAAATAGCAGATGTACAACTTGTATATCTGCTATTTTTGAGAACCACTGTTCTAAATCCTACGAGTTTTCAGAAAAACTTGCTATATAAATTAGATGGCAAAAAAATATGTGTATGAGCAATGCATATAGTTTTACATTCTCCCTATTTAGTTTCTATGCCCATATAACAACTGAAATAATCAAATACAAAAAGGTTAGTGTAAATGAAATCTTGCCAAGGCACATTTGGTGAGGACAACAAACCACAAAGAGGTGTGAAACATGTCCACCCTTCTTTACACCTGAGAGGGGGAGGTGATTGTTTTCCTCTTTGAGAGCATTTAGGGGAGACAAAAAAATCTGCTTTCATTGATTAAAAACATATTGTTACAATGGGCAACCATGATTAAATCCCACATTCTAGCTAGAAACACCTATACTAGCATAAGCTGCTGGTGTTTGTTATTTGTGACCAAAACATAGAGATACAATTCATCTAAGTTTAAATTAGCTGTCATCTTAACTTTATACGGCAGAAGGAAAATAATACATTAAATGTACGTTTACGCCTCAAAATCTGTTTTTGTTGAAAACTTCTGCTGAGATGAAATGATCATTCTACCCTTCCATAGGCAGAGAGAGGACCCGACTGAAAATGTGCAGAAGAAGACTACCCCTCTAGCTTGTTTCTGATTAGAATTATTGAGTGTGTTACGTTTGCTCCCTGTTAATCTTAACCCCAGTCTCCATACATCTGTATAAGAGATGTCCACTTGTGATCACCCAGAATGCAACTGGTGAACAGGCCCATAGACACCCAGGATGAAATAAATCTAAAGATTGACTCAAAATATGTAGAGGGCATAGTATACACATCCAATGTGCTGATGTATTATCTATGAAGGCAGTGAGTTCATAATCATTTAGTTTTGACACATTTAATTCATCTTTATCTTGTGGCAATGACCATTCAAACAACATTTATAAAGGTAATGGGTCAAACTCTGAGTGGTAAGAGTGAGTTTCCGCTTTTATACTTTGTCAATGGAACATACGTTTGTTCTTTTGACATGTACAAAATGAGGATATCGCACCGGAGTCAGAGTGTGGTGGTAACGTTGCATACAACATTAATGGTTGTATTAATGGTAATGTTGCATACAACATTACCACCTTGCAAGAAATATGTGCATATGAGTAACTATGTAATGTCTATGTTTCCTGGAGAAGAAAGTGGAAGACTTGGTCAAAAAAATGGCCTCAGAGCACCTTTTTATTTGTAAGACATTCAGAGGATTCATTATACATGTTTGGCTCAAACATGACAGAAGCAGCAAACTTTCAGCTTACAAAGAGTTAAATACAGAACAACAAGGGGGTGTTTCTTTTAGTGCAATGTCTGTGATGTTTTAATATTCACTCAATATTCACTCATGTAAGACTGTACAACAATTACAACAGTTATGTAGAGTATCAGACCAGACTCCATTTTTGACAAAACTGACAGAACTAATTTAACTTTGAGCGTGAAGCTCTCAGATGGCTCCCTGTCCTTGATTTTCCCTAAATAGTCCATGTATACACATGTGTAACTTTAACATTCCAAAATGTTCTTTTCGAAACAAAATATGACCATGTTAATCCACAAAAGCCTGTTATTTGGGGTCAAATTATGCGTGTCAGTTGTTCACACACCTGGTGAGACAGTGACACATCTAATTGTAATCAATGACCACATTTGCATGGATATAGGTCATTTTCTACAGCTAAGTGATCATTCACAAGACAAAAGGAATGTTGCAGTGCAGGTGTGAAGTGGGTGAGGGAGATATAAGACCTTGTAATTCTACAGAACACAAGATGTTTGTCAAATAAATGAAGATGCTGTGATGTAAAATGAAGACTATGAACAGAATTTAGCAATCAGTTATTCCTTCACCTCACCAGGTTGTATTGTTCTGAATGAATTTGGAGCAATATTGTAAAATAGGAAATGGAATGGCCTATCTATCTTAATGGCTCTGCTTGACTAGCAAGATTGAGACGAGAGAAACTCATCCACACAAGGACATGACTAGAGTTGTTTATTGTAAATGAAAGCATCCTTTATAATGTGGCGAGTGTCACACAGTTCACAATCATTAAGTCATTGGTTTGCGCAAGTATGGCATTTTAGGCTGCTTAACTGACTAAAATGTATTCCACATAGACCAAATTAAGATTTCTCTCCAGTGTGAATTCTCTGGTGTGTTTTAAGGCTGGATATCACAGAGAAGTGTTTTCCACACTGATCACACCCATAAGGTTTCTCTCCAGTGTGAATTTTCTGGTGTTTTTTAAGGTTGGACATCACAGAAAAGTGTTTTCCACACTGATCACACCCATAAGGTTTCTCTCCAGTGTGAATTCTCTGGTGTGTTTTAAGGTGGGCCATTTGAGAGAAGCGTTGTCCACACTGTTCACAGCTATAGGGTTTCTCTCCAGTGTGAATTCTCTGGTGTGGTTTAAGCTGGGCCATTTGAGAGAAGCGTTGTCCACACTGTTCACAGCTATAGGGTTTCTCTCCAGTGTGAATTCTCTGGTGTGTTTTAAGGCTGGCAATTTGAGAGAAGCGTTGTCCACACTGTTCACAGCTATAGGGTTTCTCTCCAGTGTGAATTCTCTGGTGTGTTTTAAGGCTGGCCATTTGAGAGAAGCGTTGTCCACACTGTTCACAGCTATATGGTTTCTCTCCTGTGTGAATTCTCTGGTGTTTTTTAAGGCTGGACATCACAGAGAAGTGTTGTCCACACTGATCACACCCATAAGGTTTCTCTCCAGTGTGAATTCTCTGGTGTCTTTTAAGGTGGGTCATTTGAGAGAAGCGTTGTCCACACTGATCACATCCATAGGGTTTCTCTCCAGTGTGAATTCTCTGATGTATTTTAAGTTTGGACATGCAACTGAAGTGTTGTCCACACTGATCACAGCAGTGTTGTTTTGGTTTAGCCACACTTCTTTGTTCATTCACTGCTGGCAGCACAGGGAAGCCAGGCTGATGATTCAACACTGGATTGCACAAAGACAAAGGAAATATGGTTGAGAGATGGGAATAGAGATACAAATGTACAACTTAATTACATAAAGTTGTTCCCTAGAAAATTGGGAGTTAACCACCAGCCAACCATGGTAATATGTATATATTATTACTGTATGTATATATATATATATATATATATATAACAAGCAACAAAAAAGGAGACAAAGAAGCAATACAGAGCAGAAATAATCTACAGCAAATCTACGGGTCGAATTAAAATGAAGCAAAAGTTTCAGTTTAAAAAGTATAAGATTGAGACAAGTAGTGAGACCGCTTAATTTAGAACTTGAAGAGTAAAGTAATACAACATTTTTACGACAGAGCAGGGAAATTAAAACTAGAAAGGTGGTAGAGAAAGTAACATACCATTTTCTTTGGGTCCCCCCTGTTCAGCAGAACTGTCCCTGGTTGGGTTGAGAGAGTTCATCTTCAAATGAATTCTGGAGTCCACAGTCAGATCTGATCAGAATTGATTGATATCCTGGAGGAGTTGTGGATACATTACAACTACAAACTCTTGTTATACTAGAGGGCCTGGGGTGGAGCCAGTAACTGCTTTGAATGATTGGACAAAGAGAACAATACAACCAAGTCCCCACCAATCACAACCTAACATACTTCTACACCCCCTACATGTCTCACCCCCCTTAATGGCTCTGCTTGAATGAATAGCAAATGTAAATGAAAGCAGGACATGAGAAATGGTTAGCAGTGATGACCGTTACAGAAAAAGGTGAAATTAGATGTATATCTTTACTTTTCATATAAGAGGTAGTTTGAGTGAAAGTTCTATTTATGTAATGTAACTTAATTCATCACATTACATTCACAAATGTGAACCTTGACATTAAAACATCTAATTTGGTCAGCTGTTACACCATGACACATCCTGACCTCTCACCATGACACAAGGGTCAATAAGCAGAACATTGTACATCCCATCTTAAGACCCGACTCAGATAAGATAATTATTTCATATTCACTCATATATTCATTAATGAGTGAATACAACATTGTTGAAGTCTGAAGATACTGATTGTCTGTGTACTGTGCATTCATTTCATAATATATGCATTTATAAATACAGGGTCTCATATTCATATATTTTATAACAATCTTATAGGAATTAAGACATATTTGAATTACTTGATTACAAATCCATTCATCCACAAATGGATGCTCTTGGTTCTCTTGTAACAGAAAGTCAACAGTTTGTAGAAGGTTGCATGGAGCATGTCTGGGGGAGGAGGGAGGGTGGAGCACATGTTGGGACATGTAGAAACATATTTATGGTATAAATAATGTAATTAAATATATATATATATTATATGGTGTTGAAGCCAGTTAGTACACATTGCTTTATGTTTTCTGACTTCTTGTATAGTCCTTGCTGCTTTAGATACCATACCTGTCATCATGAAATGTTTAACTTCATTACACCTACTTGTTATATTGCATTGTCGTGTTATCACTGTCCTTGCTGAACATGTCCCATCAATATTTCACTTATTGTACTAAGTGAGTGACAAATAAATCCTTCTTGATTTATTCTTGATTCCCCCCTCCTTTTTCTTGTGTGAAGAATTTTCAAGGTAATAATAATAATCACAGTAAGTTGATGTCTGGAGGTGCCGCCAGTTAGTGCACTAAACAGAATACTATTTAGTAGTTCAGTTTTCAAATATTTCTTATCTTTATCTTGTTATAACGACCAAAGTCATTAGGTGGTGGTGTGCAATATGATGACTGATATAGTTATGTAGACTGTCTTTTGACTTGTTTGTAATAAACATTTAAAGTCAAGATGCAGCTTGCAATGTGTTGGTTTACTGGGTTTCTGGCAATTTAATGTAATCACATGGAAGACACTTGGTGTCATTTTCTAAAGACAGCTAAGTGATCATTCACAAGACAAAAGGAATGTTGCAGTGCAGGTGTGAAGTGGGTGAGGGAGATATTTCTAAAGACCTTGTAATTATACAGAACACAAGATGTTTGTCAAATAAATGAAGATGCTGTGATGTACAATGAAGAGAGACTATGAACAGAATTTAGCAGTCAGTTATTCCTTCACCTCACCAGGTTGTATTGTTCTGAAGGAATATGGAGCAATCTTGTAAAATAGTTCTGAATAGAATTGAGGATGACGGCTGGACGGTGTCGTGTAATCGGGTCCTGGGGTCCTGGATGTGTTAACAAAACATGTATATATGTACTATGAAGACTAAAAAACTAAATGTACAAGCTCATTCTAATTGATTGTATTTGAAGGGAGAGAGACACAGTGGAGCCGGGAGATAGCCACAATGTTCATTGGGTTGTCTGATATTTCTGCTATTGATGTGTTGATCAGTCAACACTTTAAGTATCCTGGCTTTTGTCCGAGAGCAGGAGTTCATCTTTAGGCGTGAACCAAAACAAGTCACCGGGCCAAGTCTTTTGTCACCTAGCAGTCTGATTACAATATACTATTGTCTTTATGCAAGGGTGATGGCTAAGGTGAATGCATCTGTTATCTCTCTCTCTCTCCAAAAAAACTCTGGTAAAGTAATGCAGATCTAAATTGAATTCACGTATTATTCTTATTTCACAGTAAAAGCTTATTTTGTAGTAAGTACACAAGAATGAATGTTGGTGAAATGTGGTTGGGGAAGAAACCAGTTAGTTTCATGTGACTTTTCTTCTTGAATCTAAGGAAAATGTCATGTTCTTTTAAATCATCTATTTTTGTTTAAATCATTCATACAAGGTTGAATACATGTGTGGTCTTATTTTGAAGATAATAAGATGTTAAACAAAGATGTCATAATATGAGCTTGTGTAAAACTAAAAGTACAGTTTTATAGATAAGGGTTAAAGAAAAGTGTGTGAAAATGTGTGAAGGAGGCAGATCCATTGTGTGCTAAAGGCTGGCCAAGAAGTTTATTGTTCTTAAAAACCTGTTTGTGAGTGGTCAGAAAAAGGACCAGGGGGAAGGTCCTATGTCAAATGCCTGTATAAAGGATGTTGTTCTTCTTGTCAGAAGAGGACGGGTGGTTCTCGTTTTAAACTTAAACAGTACACTAAAATATGTATCTGAAAACAGCTGAGGTGAGAAATAGGCAGTGCTGCAGTATAAACATGCTTTGGCACGGCCTCTCTCTCTGCCTCAAGACGCATGAGTGCCGACATAGCAGAAGGGATCCCATAGCCGGGGGGATGGGATCTGTCGGCTGAGAGTCTGATTGGCTGAGAGATAACCAGCCTCCGTTTCACAAGAACACTTCAAAATAAAAGGTAGAAAAAAAAGCCACCAAAACTGAACTTTAAGTACAAATTGGAAGAATAGAAACCCGGCTGAAACCTAAATAGTTTTATAGCATCTGTCCCCCTCCTTTCCCAAGCCTCCTCTGGCTTGATTTAACGCCTTGTGCTTCTGCACAACCCTGTGAGGACCCCCGGTTCCCCCTTTCATTGAAAACACATTGTTACAATTGACCCCGGTCATTACAATTCATACGTTTACAAATCCATTCATCTCAAAATCTGTTTTTGTTGAAAACTTCTGCTGAGATGAAATGATCATTCTACCCTTCCATAGGCAGAGAGAGGACCCTACTGAACATGTGCAGAAGAAGACTACTCCTCTAGCTTGTTTCTGATTAGAATTATTGAGTGTGTTATGTTTGCCCCCTGTTAATTTTGACCCCAGTCTCCATACATCTGTATAAGAGATGTCCACTTGTGATCACCCAGAATGCAACTGGTGAACAGGCCCATAGACACACAGGATGAAATAAATCTAAAGATTGACTCAAAATATGTAGAGGGCATACTGTAGTATACACATCCACAGCGCTGATGTATTATCTATGAAGGCAGTGAGTTCATAATCATTTAGTTTTGACACATTTAATTCATCTTTATCTTGTGGCAATGACCATTCAAAGTAGTAATTTGGTGGTTTGTGATCAACAACATTTATAAAGGTAATGGGTCAAACTCGGAGTGGTAAGAGAGAGTTTCCTCTTTTATACTTTGTCAATGGAACAAACGTTTGTTCTTTTGACATGTACAAAATGAGGATATCGCACCGGAGTCAGAGTGTGGTGGTAACGTTGCATACAACATTAATGGTTGTATTAATGGTAATGTTGCATACAACATTACCACCTTGCAATAATGTCTATGTTTCCTGGAGAAGAAAGTGGAAGACTCAGTCAAAAAATCAGCTTCAGGGCACCTTTTTATTTGTAAGACAATCAGAGGATTAATTATAAATGTTTGGCTCAAACATGACGGAAGTTAAATACAGAACAACAAGGGGGTGTTTCTTTTAGTGCATTGTCTGTGATGTTTTAATATTCACTCAATATTCACTCATGTAAGACTGTACAACAATAACTGTTGTGTAGAGAATCAGACCAGGCTAAAAACTAAAAGTGAAGGTAGCTACTCAGGTGAAATAAATGGTCAAAATGAGAGATTTTTGACAAAACTGACAGAACTCTTAAAGGATCAACACCATGAATTTAAAACAAAATTGATATTTAATATCATATGGTGTATGTCCCTCAAACCTTTTTCAAAAGGTTTGAGCCTAAATCATCACTCAGATATACTCATCCCAAGTCAATTGTCTCTGGCTTATACAGCACTTTCAGCTGCAATACCAAAACGTCCTCTTGGGCAGGGGGGGCTACTGAGCAATTCTGTCTGTTAATAAAAAAAAATATTTAAAAAAATATTTAAAAAAAAGAAAGGAAAATTCTGCATTAAAAGAAGCATCTAAGAAAAATACAAAATCGGAAAAAAAACACTTTGAACATTTTTGAACAATTCCACCAAGTGTTTGAGGTGCCTGTTTCACCCACTTCCGGGGGGCGGAGCCAAAATCCGAGCCCGAAGTATTTATTCGTAGACCCCCACTTAGGGGGGGGTAGAAAAAGTTTCGGAGCGATTCGGGCACTTTTCATTTAACATTGGGTTTGCCATCATTAATGTTTGTGACATCAGAAACATTTCCGTTCAGACACGCCCATTCTGGAAATCCACGAAATGACTGAATTAAAAAAAAAAAAAAACATTTTTTTGGGTACAAGAGACACTGGGGACCCCAAAAAATACCAAAAAACACGAAAAAGGTGATTTTCATGGTGTAGACCCTTTAACTTTGAGCATGAAGCTCTCAGATGGCTCCCCGTCCTTGATTTTCCCTAAATAGTCCATGTATACACATGTGTAACTTTAACATTCCAAAATGTTCTTTTGGAAACAAAATATGACCATGTTCATCCACAAATGCCTCTTATTTGAGGTCAAATTACACTTGTCAGTTGTTCACACACCTCTAATTTCAATCAATGACCACATTCGCATGGATATAGTCAAATTAAGATTTCTCTCCAGTGTGAATTATCCGGTGTTTTTTAAGGTTGGACATCACAGAGAAGTGTTGTCCACACTGATCACACCCATAAGGTTTCTCTCCAGTGTGAATTCTCTGGTGTGTTTTAAGACTGGACATCAAAGTGAAGTGTTGTCCACAATGATCACACCCATATGGTTTCTCTCCAGTGTGAATTCTCTGGTGTGTTTTAAGGTTGGCCATTTGAGAGAAGCATTGTCCACACTGTTCACAGCTATAGGGTTTCTCTCCAGTGTGAATTATCTGGTGTGTTTTAAGACTGGACATCACAGAGAAGTGTTGTCCACACTGATCACACCCATAAGGTTTCTCTCCAGTGTGAATTCTCTGGTGTGTTTTAAGGTCGGACATTTGAGAGAAGTGTTGTCCACACTGATCACACCCATGAGGTTTCTCTCCAGTGTGAATTCTATGGTGTTTTTTAAGGTTGGACATCACAGAGAAGTGTTGTCCACACTGATCACACCCATAAGGTTTCTCTCCTGTGTGAATTCTCTTGTGTGTTTTAAGGTTGGCCATTTGAGAGAAGCGTTGTCCACACTGATCACACCCATAAGGTTTCTCTCCAGTGTGAATTTTCTGGTGTTTTTTAAGGTAGGACATCACAGAAAAGTGTTTTCCACACTGATCACACCCATAAGGTTTCTCTCCAGTGTGAATTCTCTGGTGTGTTTTAAGGTGGGCCATTTGAGAGAAGCGTTGTCCACACTGTTCACAGCTATAGGGTTTCTCTCCAGTGTGAATTCTCTGGTGTGGTTTAAGCTGGGCCATTTGAGAGAAGCGTTGTCCACACTGTTCACAGCTATAGGGTTTCTCTCCAGTGTGAATTCTCTGGTGTGTTTTAAGGCTGGCAATTTGAGAGAAGCGTTGTCCACACTGTTCACAGCTATAGGGTTTCTCTCCAGTGTGAATTCTCTGGTGTGTTTTAAGGCTGGCCATTTGAGAGAAGCGTTGTCCACACTGTTCACAGCTATATGGTTTCTCTCCCGTGTGAATTCTCTGGTGTTTTTTAAGGCTGGACATCACAGAGAAGTGTTGTCCACACTGATCACACCCATAAGGTTTCTCTCCAGTGTGAATTCTCTGGTGTCTTTTAAGGTGGGTCATTTGAGAGAAGCGTTGTCCACACTGATCACATCCATAGGGTTTCTCTCCAGTGTGAATTCTCTGATGTATTTTAAGTTTGGACATGCAACTGAAGTGTTGTCCACACTGATCACAGCAGTGTTGTTTTGGTTTAGCCACACTTCTTTGTTCATTCACTGCTGGCAGCACAGGGAAGCCAGGCTGATGATTCAACACTGGATTGCACAAAGACAAAGAAAATATGGTTGAGAGATGGGAATAGAGATACAAATGTACAACTTAATTACGTTGTTCCCTAGAAAATTGGGAGTTAACCACCAGCCAACCATGGTAATATGTATATATTATTACTGTATATATATATATATATATATATATATATATATATATATATATATATATATATAACAAGCAACAAAAAAGGAGGCAAAGAAGCAATACAGAGCAGAAATAATCTACAGCAAATCTACGGGTCGAATTAAAATGAAGCAAAAGTTTCAGTTTAAAAAGTATAAGATTGAGACAAGTAGTGAGACCGCTTAATTTAGAACTTGAAGAGTAAAGTAATACAACATTTTTACGACAGAGCAGGGAAATTAAAACTAGAAAGGTGGTAGAGAAAGTAACATACCATTTTCTTTGGGTCCCCCCTGTTCAGCAGAACTGTCCCTGGTTGGGTTGAGAGAGTTCATCTTCAAATGAATTCTGGAGTCCACAGTCAGATCTGATCAGAATTGATTGATATCCTGGAGGAGTTGTGGATACATTACAACTACAAACTCTTGTTATACTAGAGGGCCTGGGGTGGAGCCAGTAACTGCTTTGAATGATTGGACAAAGAGAACAATACAACCAAGTCCCCACCAATCACAACCTAACATACTTCTACACCCCCTACATGTCTCACCCCCCTTAATGGCTCTGCTTGAATGAATAGCAAATGTAAATTAAAGCAGGACATGAGAAATGGTTAGCAGTGATGACCGTTACAGAAAAAGGTGAAATTAGATGTATATCTTTACTTTTCATATAAGAGGTAGTTTGAGTGAAAGTTCTATTTATGTAATGTAACTTAATTCATCACATTACATTCACAAATGTGAACCTTGACATTAAAACATCTAATTTGGTCAGCTGTTGCACCATGACACATCCTGACCTCTCACCATGACACAAGGGTCAATAAGCAGAACATTGTACATCCCATCTTAAGACCCGACTCAGATAAGATAATTATTTCATATTCACTCATATATTCATTAATGAGTGAATACAACATTGTTGAAGTCTGAAGATACTGATTGTCTGTGTACTGTGCATTCATTTCATAATATATGCATTTATAAATACAGGGTCTCATATTCATATATTTTACATCAATCTTATAGGAATTAAGACATATTTGAATTAATTGAAGATTACAAATCCATTCACACACCTCACCAGGTTGTATTGTTCTGAAGGAATTTGGAGCAATCTTGTAAAATAGTTCTGAATAGAATTGAGGATTACGGCTGGACAGTGTTGTGTAATCGGGTCCTGGATGTGTTTATAAAACATGTATATATGTACTATGAAGACTAAAAAACTAAATGTACAAGCTCATACTAATTGATTATATTTGAAGGGAGAGACACAGTGGAGCCGGGAGATGTTCATTGGGTTGTCTGATGTTTCTGCTATTGATGTGTTGATCAGTCAACACTTTAAGTATCCTGGCTTTTGTCCTAGAGCAGGAGTTCATCTTTATGTGTGAACCAAAACAAGTCACCGGGCCAATATTGTAATCAGCCTGCTATTTCACCTAGCAAGCTGATTACAATATACTATTGTCTTTATGCAAGGGTGATGGCTAAGGTGAATGCATCTCTCTCTCCTCTGGTAAAGTAATGCAGATCTAAATTGAATTCATGTATTATTCTTATTTCATAGTAAAATATTATTTTGTAGTAAGTACACAAGAATGAATGTTGGTGAAATGTGGTTGGGGAAGAAACCAGTTATTTTCATGTAACTTGTCTTCTTGAATCTAAGGAAAATGTCAAGTTCTTTTAAATCATCTATTTTTGTTTAAATCATTCATACGAGGTTGAATACATGTGTGGTCTTATTTTGAAGATGTTAAACAAAGATGTCATAATATCACCTTGTGTAAAAGTACAGTTTTATAGATAAGGGTTAAAGAAAATTGTGTGAAAATGTGTGAAGGAGGCAGATCCATTGTGTGCGAAAGGGTGGCCAAGAAGTCTATTGTTCTTAAAAACCTGTTTGTGAGTGGTCAGAAAAAGGACCAGGGGGAAGGTATGTCAAATGTCTGTATAAATGATGTTGTTCTTCTTGTCAGAAGAGGACAGGTGGTTCTCGTTTTAAACTTAAACAGTACACTAAAATATGTATCTGAAAACAGCTGAGGTGAGAAATAGGCAGTGCTGCAACATAAATATGCTTTGGCACTGCCTCTCTCTCTCTCTCTCTCTCTCTCTCTCTCTCTTTGTCTCAAGACGCATGAGTGCCGACACAGCAGAAGGGATCCCAGAGCCGGGGGGGGTGGGGGGGGGTGGGACTGGTCGGCTGAGACTCTGATTGGCTGAGAGATAACCAGCCTCCGTTTCACAAGAACACTTCAAAATAAAGTTAGGAAAAAAAGCCACCACAACTGAACTTTAAGTACAAATTGGAAGAATAGAAACCTGACTGAAACCTAAATAGTTTTGTAGCATCTGTCCCCCTCCTTTCCCAAGCCTCCTCTGGCTTGATTTAACGCCTTGTGCTTCTGCACAGCCCTGTGAGGACCCCGGTTCCCCCTTTCATTGAAAACACATTGTTACAATTGACCCTGGTCATTACAATTCATACGTTTACAAATCCATTCATCTCAAAATCTGTTTTTGTTGAAAACTTCTGCTGAGATGAAATGATCATTCTACCCTTCCATGGCAGAGAGAGGACCCTACTGAACATGTGCAGAAGAAGACTACTCCTCTAGCTTGTTTCTGATTAGAATTATTGAGTGTGTTATGTTTGCCCCCTGTTAATTTTGACCCCAGTCTCCATACATCTGTATAAGAGATGTCCACTTGTGATCACCCAGAATGCAACTGGTGAACAGGTCCATAGACACACAGGATGAAATAAATCTAAAGATTGACTCAAAATATGTAGAGGGCGTACTGTACTGTAGTATACACATCCACGGTGCTGATGTATTATCTATGAAGGCTATGAAGGAGTTCATAATCATTTAGTTTTGACACATTTAATTTATCTTTATCTTGTGACAATGACCATTCAAAGTAGTAATTTGGTGGTTTGTGATCAACAACATTTATAAAGGTAATGGATCAAACTCAGAGTGGTAAGAGTGAGTTTCCTCTTTTATACCCTTGTCAATGGAACAAACGTTTGTTCTTTTGACATGTAAAAATATGTTTAAGAGGATATCGCACCAGAGTCAGACTGTGGTGGTAACGCGGTTGCATACAACATTAATGGTTGTATTAATGGTAATGTTGGATACAACATTACCACCTTGCAAGAAACAAGTGCATATGAGTAACTATGTAATGTCTATGTTTCCTCGAGAAGAAAGTGGAAGACTCAGTCAAAAAATCGGCCTTAGAGCACCTTTTTATTTGTAAGACAATCAGAGGATTCATTATAAATGTTTGGCTCAAACATGACAGAAGCCGCAAAATGTCAGCTTACAAAGAGTTAAATACAGAACAACAAGGGGGTGTTTCTTTTAGTGCAATGTCTGTGATGTTTTAATATACACTCAATATTCACTCATGTAAGACTGTACAACAATAACAACAGTTATGTAGAGAATCAGACCAGACTAAAAACTAAAAGTGAAGGTAGCTACTCAAGTGAAATAAATGAATTTCAAAATGACAGATTTTTGACAAAACTGACAGAACTCATTTAACTTTGAGCATGAAGCTGTCAGGTGGCTCCCGTCCTTGATTTCCCCTAAATAGTCCATGTATACACATGTGTAATTTTAACATTCCAAAATGTTCTTTTGGTAACAAAATATGACCATGTTAATCCACAAAAGCCTGTTATTTGGGGTCAAATTACGCTTCTCAGTTGTTCATGCACCTGGTGAGACAGTAATATATCTAATTGTAATCAATGACCACATTTGCATGGACATAGGTCATTTTCTAAAGACAGCTAAGTGATCATTCACAAGAAAAAAGGAATGTTGCAGTGCAGGTGTGAAGTGGGTGAGGGATATCTTTCTAAAGACCTTGTAATTCTATAGAACACAAGATGTTTGTCAAATAAATGAAGATGCTGTGATGTACAATGAAGACTATGAACAGAATTTAGCAATCAGTTATTCCTTCACCTCACCAGGTTGTATTGTTCTGAAGGAATTTGGAGCAATATTGTAAAATAGGAAATAGACTGGCCTATCTATCTTAATGGCTCTGCTTGACTAGCAAGATTGAGACGAGAGAAACTCATCCACACAAGGACATGACTAGAGTTGTTTATTGTAAATGAAAACATCCTTTACAATGTAGCGAGTGTCACACAGTTCACAATCATTAAGTCATTGGTTTGTGCATATATGGCATTTTAGGCTTCTTAACTGACTAAAATTAATTCCACATCGACCAAATTAAGATTTCTCTCCAGTGTGAATTCTCTGGTGTGTTTTAAGGCTGGACATCAGAGAGAAGTGTTTTCCACACTGATCACACCCATAAGGTTTCTCTCCAGTGTGAATTCTCTGGTGTTTTTTAAGGTTGGACATCACAGAAAAGTGTTTTCCACACTGATCACACCCATAAAGTTTCTCTCCAGTGTGAATTCTCTGGTGTGTTTTAAAGCTGGCCATTTGAGAGAAGCGTTGTCCACACTGATGACATCCATAGGGTTTCTCTCCAGTGTGAATTCTCTGGTGTTTTTTAAGGCTGGACATCACAGAGAAGTGTTGTCCACACTGATCACACCCATATGGTTTCTCTCCAGTGTGAATTCTCTGGTGTGTTGTAAGGTGGGACATTCGAGAGAAGTGGTGTCCACACTGATCACATCCATAGGGTTTCTCTCCAGTGTGAATTATCTGGTGTTTTTTAAGGTCAGACATTTGAGAGAAGCGTTGTCCACACTGTTCACAGCTATAGGGTTTCTCTCCCGTGTGAATTCTCTGGTGTGATTTAAGGCTGGCCAGTAGAGAGAAGTGTTGTCCACACTGATCACACCCATAAGGTTTCTCTCCAGTGTGAATTCTCTGGTGTGTTTTAAGGTGGGTCATTTGAGAGAAGCGTTGTCCACACTGATCACAACCATAGGGTTTCTCTCCAGTGTGAATTCTCTGATGTATTTTAAGTCTGGACATGCAACTGAAGTGTTGTCCACACTGATCACAGCAGTGTTGTTTTGGTTTAGCCAAACTTCTTTGTTCATTCACTGCTGGCAGCACAGGGAAGCCAGGCTGATGATTCAACACTGGATTGCACAAAGACAAAGAAAATATGGTTGAGAGATGGGAATAGAGATACAAATGTACAACTTAATTACGTTGTTCCCTAGAAAATTGGGAGTTAACCACCAGCCAACCATGGTAATATATATATATATTATTACTGTATATATATATATATATATATATATCAAACAAGCAACAAACAAAGGAGGCAAAGAAGCAATAAAGAGCAGAAATAATCTACAGCAAATCTACGGGTCGAATTAAAATGAAGCAAAAGTTTAAGTTTAAAAAGTATAAGATTGAGACAAGTAGTGAGACAGCTTAATTTAAAACTTGAAGAGTAAAGTAATACAACATTTTTACGACAGAGCAGGGAAATTAAAACTAGAAAGGTGGTAGAGAAAGTAACATACCATTTTCTTTGGGTCCCCCCTGTTCAGCAGAACTGTCCCTGGTTGGGTTGAGAGAGTTCATCTTCAACTGAATTCTGGAGTCCAAAGTCAGATCTGATCAGAATTGATTGATATCCTGGAGGAGTTGTGGATACATTACAACTACAAACTCTTGTTATACTAGAGAACCTGGGGGTGGAGCCAGTAACGGCTTTGAATGATTGGACAAAGAGAACAATACAACCAAGTCTCCACCAATCACAACCTAACATACTTCTACATCCCCCTACATGTGCTCCACCCCTCCTTTGTCCCCCAGACATGCTCCATCCATTTAACCTTCTAGAAACTGTTGACTTTCTGTTACAAGAGAACCAAGAGCATCAAGATGCATCAATAATATTGTGGATGAATTGACTTGACGTGTGTAACTGTAACATTCCAAAATGTTCTTCTGGAAACAAAATATGACCATGTCATTCCACAAAAGCCTGTTATTTGGGGTCAAATTATTCTTGTCAGTTGTTCACACACCAAATTCATATAATTGTAATCAATGACCACATTTGCATGGATATAGGTCCTTTTCTAAAGACAGCTAAGCGATCATTCACAAGACAAAGGGAATGTTGCAGTGCAGGTGTGTGAAGTGGGTGGATATTTAGGAGATATTTCTAAAGACCTTGTCATTCTAGAGATCACAAGAAGTTTGGCAAATAAATGAAGACGCTGTGATGTACAATAAAGAATATGAACAGAATATAGCAGGCAGTTATTCCTTCACCACACCAGGTTGTGTTGTTTGGAAGGAATTTGGAGCAATCGTGTACAATAGGAACTTAAATGGCCTATCTATCTTAATGGCTCTGCTTGAATGAATAGCAAATGTAAATGAAAGCAGGACATGAGAAATGGTTAGCAGTGATGACCGTTACAGAAAAAGGTGAAATTAGATGTATATTTTTTACTTTTCATATAAGAGATAGTTTGAGTGAAAGTTCTATTTATGTAATGTAACTTAATTCATCACATTACATTCACAAATGTGAACCTTGACAATAAAACATCTAATTTGGTCAGCTGTTGCACCTTGACACACCCTGACCTCTCACCATGACACAAGGGTCAATAAGCATAACATTGTACATCCCATCTTAAGACCCGACTCAGATAAGGGAATTACTTCATATTCACTCATATATTCATTAATGAGTGAATAGAACATTGTTGAAGTCTAAAGATACTGATTGTCTGTGTACTGTGCATGCATTTCATAATATATGCATTTATAAATACAGGGTCTCATATTCATATATTTTATATCAATCTTATAGGAATTAAGACATATTTGAATTACTTGAAGATTACAAATCCATTCATCCACAAATGGATGCTCTTGGTTCTCTTGTAACAGAAAGTCAACAGTTTCTAGAAGGTTGCATGGATGGAGAGGGGGAGGAGGGAGGGGTGGAGCACATGTTGGGACATGTAGAACAATATTTATGGTATAAATAATGTACTTCAATATATATATATACACGGTATGGTGTTGAAGCCAGTTAGTACACATTGCTTTATGCCTTCTGACTTCTTGTGTATTCCTTGCTGCTTTAGATACCATACCTGTCATCATGAAATGTTTAACTTCATTACACCTAGTTGTTATATTGCATTGTTGTGTTATCACTGTTGCTGAACATGTCCCATCAATATTTCACTTATTGTACTAAGTGAGTGGCAAATAAACCCTTCTTGGTTTATTCTTGATCCCCCCCTCCTTTTTCTTGTATGAAGAATTTTCAAGGTAATAATGATAAATTCACAGTAAGTTGATGTCTGGAGGTGCCACCAGTTAGTGCACTAAACAGAATACTATTTAGTAGTTTAGTTTTCAAATATTCCTTATATTTATCAGTTATTCCTTCACCTCACCAGGTTGTATTGTTCTGAAGGAATTTGGAGCAATCTTGTAAAATAGTTCTGAATAGAATTGAGGATGACGGCTGGACGGTGTCGTGTAATCGGGTCCTGGATGTGTTTATAAAACATGTATATATGTACTATGAAGACTAAAAAACTAAATGTACAAGCTCATTCTAATTGATTATTTGAAGGGAGAGAGACACAGTGGAGTCGGGAGATAGCCACAATGTTCATTGGGTTGTCTGATGTTTCTGCTATTGATGTGTTGTCGATCAGTCAACACTTTAAGTATCCTGGCTTTTGTCCTAGAGCAGGAGTTCATCTTTAGGCGTGAACCAAAACAAGTCACCGGGCCAAGTCTTTTGTCACCTAGCAGGCTGATTACAATATACTATTATCTTTATGCAAGGGTGACGGCTAAGGTGAATGCATCTGTTATCTCTCTCACCAAAAAAACTCTGGTAAAGTAATGCAGATCTAAATTGAATTCATGTATTATTGTTATTTCACAGTAAAAGCTTATTTTGTAGTAAGTACACAAGAATGAACGTTGGTGAAATTTGGTTGGGGAAGAAACCAGTTAGTTTCATGTAACTTTTCTTCTTGAATCTAAGGAAAATGTCATGTTCTTTTAAATCATCTCTTTTTGTTTAAATCATTCATACAAGGTTGAATACATGTGTGGTCTTATTTTGAAGATAATAAGATGTTAAACAAAGATGTCATGATATGAGCTTGTGTAAAAGTACAGTTTTATAGGTAAGGGTTCAAGTAAATTGTGTGAAAATGTGTGAAGGAGGCAGATCCATTGTGTGCGAAAGGCTGGCCAGGAAGTTAAGACAAGGAAATTAAGACATATTTGAATTAATTGAAGATTACAAATCCATTCACACACCTCACCAGGTTGTATTGTTCTGAAGGAATTTGGAGCAATCTTGTAAAATAGTTCTGAATAGAATTGAGGATTACGGCTGGACAGTGTTGTGTAATCGGGTCCTGGATGTGTTTATAAAACATGTATATATGTACTATGAAGACTAAAAAACTAAATGTACAAGCTCATACTAATTGATTATATTTGAAGGGAGAGACACAGTGGAGCCGGGAGATGTTCATTGGGTTGTCTGATGTTTCTGCTATTGATGTGTTGATCAGTCAACACTTTAAGTATCCTGGCTTTTGTCCTAGAGCAGGAGTTCATCTTTATGTGTGAACCAAAACAAGTCACCGGGCCAATATTGTAATCAGCCTGCTATTTCACCTAGCAAGCTGATTACAATATACTATTGTCTTTATGCAAGGGTGATGGCTAAGGTGAATGCATCTCTCTCTCCTCTGGTAAAGTAATGCAGATCTAAATTGAATTCATGTATTATTCTTATTTCATAGTAAAATATTATTTTGTAGTAAGTACACAAGAATGAATGTTGGTGAAATGTGGTTGGGGAAGAAACCAGTTATTTTCATGTAACTTGTCTTCTTGAATCTAAGGAAAATGTCAAGTTCTTTTAAATCATCTATTTTTGTTTAAATCATTCATACGAGGTTGAATACATGTGTGGTCTTATTTTGAAGATGTTAAACAAAGATGTCATAATATCACCTTGTGTAAAAGTACAGTTTTATAGATAAGGGTTAAAGAAAATTGTGTGAAAATGTGTGAAGGAGGCAGATCCATTGTGTGCGAAAGGGTGGCCAAGAAGTCTATTGTTCTTAAAAACCTGTTTGTGAGTGGTCAGAAAAAGGACCAGGGGGAAGGTATGTCAAATGTCTGTATAAATGATGTTGTTCTTCTTGTCAGAAGAGGACAGGTGGTTCTCGTTTTAAACTTAAACTTAAACAGTACACTAAAATATGTATCTGAAAACAGCTGAGGTGAGAAATAGGCAGTGCTGCAACATAAATATGCTTTGGCACTGCCTCTCTCTCTCTCTCTCTCTCTCTCTCTCTCTCTTTGTCTCAAGACGCATGAGTGCCGACACAGCAGAAGGGATCCCAGAGCCGGGGGGGGTGGGGGGGGGTGGGACTGGTCGGCTGAGACTCTGATTGGCTGAGAGATAACCAGCCTCCGTTTCACAAGAACACTTCAAAATAAAGTTAGGAAAAAAAGCCACCACAACTGAACTTTAAGTACAAATTGGAAGAATAGAAACCTGACTGAAACCTAAATAGTTTTGTAGCATCTGTCCCCCTCCTTTCCCAAGCCTCCTCTGGCTTGATTTAACGCCTTGTGCTTCTGCACAGCCCTGTGAGGACCCCGGTTCCCCCTTTCATTGAAAACACATTGTTACAATTGACCCTGGTCATTACAATTCATACGTTTACAAATCCATTCATCTCAAAATCTGTTTTTGTTGAAAACTTCTGCTGAGATGAAATGATCATTCTACCCTTCCATGGCAGAGAGAGGACCCTACTGAACATGTGCAGAAGAAGACTACTCCTCTAGCTTGTTTCTGATTAGAATTATTGAGTGTGTTATGTTTGCCCCCTGTTAATTTTGACCCCAGTCTCCATACATCTGTATAAGAGATGTCCACTTGTGATCACCCAGAATGCAACTGGTGAACAGGTCCATAGACACACAGGATGAAATAAATCTAAAGATTGACTCAAAATATGTAGAGGGCGTACTGTACTGTAGTATACACATCCACGGTGCTGATGTATTATCTATGAAGGCTATGAAGGAGTTCATAATCATTTAGTTTTGACACATTTAATTTATCTTTATCTTGTGACAATGACCATTCAAAGTAGTAATTTGGTGGTTTGTGATCAACAACATTTATAAAGGTAATGGATCAAACTCAGAGTGGTAAGAGTGAGTTTCCTCTTTTATACCCTTGTCAATGGAACAAACGTTTGTTCTTTTGACATGTAAAAATATGTTTAAGAGGATATCGCACCAGAGTCAGACTGTGGTGGTAACGCGGTTGCATACAACATTAATGGTTGTATTAATGGTAATGTTGGATACAACATTACCACCTTGCAAGAAACAAGTGCATGTATGTCTATGTTTCCTCGAGAAGAAAGTGGAAGACTCAGTCAAAAAATCGGCCTTAGAGCACCTTTTTATTTGTAAGACAATCAGAGGATTCATTATAAATGTTTGGCTCAAACATGACAGAAGCCGCAAAATGTCAGCTTACAAAGAGTTAAATACAGAACAACAAGGGGGTGTTTCTTTTAGTGCAATGTCTGTGATGTTTTAATATACACTCAATATTCACTCATGTAAGACTGTACAACAATAACAACAGTTATGTAGAGAATCAGACCAGACTAAAAACTAAAAGTGAAGGTAGCTACTCAAGTGAAATAAATGAATTTCAAAATGACAGATTTTTGACAAAACTGACAGAACTCATTTAACTTTGAGCATGAAGCTGTCAGGTGGCTCCCGTCCTTGATTTCCCCTAAATAGTCCATGTATACACATGTGTAATTTTAACATTCCAAAATGTTCTTTTGGTAACAAAATATGACCATGTTAATCCACAAAAGCCTGTTATTTGGGGTCAAATTACGCTTCTCAGTTGTTCATGCACCTGGTGAGACAGTAATATATCTAATTGTAATCAATGACCACATTTGCATGGACATAGGTCATTTTCTAAAGACAGCTAAGTGATCATTCACAAGAAAAAAGGAATGTTGCAGTGCAGGTGTGAAGTGGGTGAGGGATATCTTTCTAAAGACCTTGTAATTCTATAGAACACAAGATGTTTGTCAAATAAATGAAGATGCTGTGATGTACAATGAAGACTATGAACAGAATTTAGCAATCAGTTATTCCTTCACCTCACCAGGTTGTATTGTTCTGAAGGAATTTGGAGCAATATTGTAAAATAGGAAATAGACTGGCCTATCTATCTTAATGGCTCTGCTTGACTAGCAAGATTGAGACGAGAGAAACTCATCCACACAAGGACATGACTAGAGTTGTTTATTGTAAATGAAAACATCCTTTACAATGTAGCGAGTGTCACACAGTTCACAATCATTAAGTCATTGGTTTGTGCATATATGGCATTTTAGGCTTCTTAACTGACTAAAATTAATTCCACATCGACCAAATTAAGATTTCTCTCCAGTGTGAATTCTCTGGTGTGTTTTAAGGCTGGACATCAGAGAGAAGTGTTTTCCACACTGATCACACCCATAAGGTTTCTCTCCAGTGTGAATTCTCTGGTGTTTTTTAAGGTTGGACATCACAGAAAAGTGTTTTCCACACTGATCACACCCATAAAGTTTCTCTCCAGTGTGAATTCTCTGGTGTGTTTTAAAGCTGGCCATTTGAGAGAAGCGTTGTCCACACTGATGACATCCATAGGGTTTCTCTCCAGTGTGAATTCTCTGGTGTTTTTTAAGGCTGGACATCACAGAGAAGTGTTGTCCACACTGATCACACCCATATGGTTTCTCTCCAGTGTGAATTCTCTGGTGTGTTGTAAGGTGGGACATTCGAGAGAAGTGGTGTCCACACTGATCACATCCATAGGGTTTCTCTCCAGTGTGAATTCTCTGGTGTTTTTTAAGGTCAGACATTTGAGAGAAGCGTTGTCCACACTGTTCACAGCTATAGGGTTTCTCTCCCGTGTGAATTCTCTGGTGTGATTTAAGGCTGGCCAGTAGAGAGAAGTGTTGTCCACACTGATCACACCCATAAGGTTTCTCTCCAGTGTGAATTCTCTGGTGTGTTTTAAGGTGGGTCATTTGAGAGAAGCGTTGTCCACACTGATCACAACCATAGGGTTTCTCTCCAGTGTGAATTCTCTGATGTATTTTAAGTCTGGACATGCAACTGAAGTGTTGTCCACACTGATCACAGCAGTGTTGTTTTGGTTTAGCCAAACTTCTTTGTTCATTCACTGCTGGCAGCACAGGGAAGCCAGGCTGATGATTCAACACTGGATTGCACAAAGACAAAGAAAATATGGTTGAGAGATGGGAATAGAGATACAAATGTACAACTTAATTACGTTGTTCCCTAGAAAATTGGGAGTTAACCACCAGCCAACCATGGTAATATATATATATATTATTACTGTATATATATATATATATATATATATATCAAACAAGCAACAAACAAAGGAGGCAAAGAAGCAATAAAGAGCAGAAATAATCTACAGCAAATCTACGGGTCGAATTAAAATGAAGCAAAAGTTTAAGTTTAAAAAGTATAAGATTGAGACAAGTAGTGAGACAGCTTAATTTAAAACTTGAAGAGTAAAGTAATACAACATTTTTACGACAGAGCAGGGAAATTAAAACTAGAAAGGTGGTAGAGAAAGTAACATACCATTTTCTTTGGGTCCCCCCTGTTCAGCAGAACTGTCCCTGGTTGGGTTGAGAGAGTTCATCTTCAACTGAATTCTGGAGTCCAAAGTCAGATCTGATCAGAATTGATTGATATCCTGGAGGAGTTGTGGATACATTACAACTACAAACTCTTGTTATACTAGAGAACCTGGGGGTGGAGCCAGTAACGGCTTTGAATGATTGGACAAAGAGAACAATACAACCAAGTCTCCACCAATCACAACCTAACATACTTCTACATCCCCCTACATGTGCTCCACCCCTCCTTTGTCCCCCAGACATGCTCCATCCATTTAACCTTCTAGAAACTGTTGACTTTCTGTTACAAGAGAACCAAGAGCATCAAGATGCATCAATAATATTGTGGATGAATTGACTTGACGTGTGTAACTGTAACATTCCAAAATGTTCTTCTGGAAACAAAATATGACCATGTCATTCCACAAAAGCCTGTTATTTGGGGTCAAATTATTCTTGTCAGTTGTTCACACACCAAATTCATATAATTGTAATCAATGACCACATTTGCATGGATATAGGTCCTTTTCTAAAGACAGCTAAGCGATCATTCACAAGACAAAGGGAATGTTGCAGTGCAGGTGTGTGAAGTGGGTGGATATTTAGGAGATATTTCTAAAGACCTTGTCATTCTAGAGATCACAAGAAGTTTGGCAAATAAATGAAGACGCTGTGATGTACAATAAAGAATATGAACAGAATATAGCAGGCAGTTATTCCTTCACCACACCAGGTTGTGTTGTTTGGAAGGAATTTGGAGCAATCGTGTACAATAGGAACTTAAATGGCCTATCTATCTTAATGGCTCTGCTTGAATGAATAGCAAATGTAAATGAAAGCAGGACATGAGAAATGGTTAGCAGTGATGACCGTTACAGAAAAAGGTGAAATTAGATGTATATTTTTTACTTTTCATATAAGAGATAGTTTGAGTGAAAGTTCTATTTATGTAATGTAACTTAATTCATCACATTACATTCACAAATGTGAACCTTGACAATAAAACATCTAATTTGGTCAGCTGTTGCACCTTGACACACCCTGACCTCTCACCATGACACAAGGGTCAATAAGCATAACATTGTACATCCCATCTTAAGACCCGACTCAGATAAGGGAATTACTTCATATTCACTCATATATTCATTAATGAGTGAATAGAACATTGTTGAAGTCTAAAGATACTGATTGTCTGTGTACTGTGCATGCATTTCATAATATATGCATTTATAAATACAGGGTCTCATATTCATATATTTTATATCAATCTTATAGGAATTAAGACATATTTGAATTACTTGAAGATTACAAATCCATTCATCCACAAATGGATGCTCTTGGTTCTCTTGTAACAGAAAGTCAACAGTTTCTAGAAGGTTGCATGGATGGAGAGGGGGAGGAGGGAGGGGTGGAGCACATGTTGGGACATGTAGAACAATATTTATGGTATAAATAATGTACTTCAATATATATATATACACGGTATGGTGTTGAAGCCAGTTAGTACACATTGCTTTATGCCTTCTGACTTCTTGTGTATTCCTTGCTGCTTTAGATACCATACCTGTCATCATGAAATGTTTAACTTCATTACACCTAGTTGTTATATTGCATTGTTGTGTTATCACTGTTGCTGAACATGTCCCATCAATATTTCACTTATTGTACTAAGTGAGTGGCAAATAAACCCTTCTTGGTTTATTCTTGATCCCCCCCTCCTTTTTCTTGTATGAAGAATTTTCAAGGTAATAATGATAAATTCACAGTAAGTTGATGTCTGGAGGTGCCACCAGTTAGTGCACTAAACAGAATACTATTTAGTAGTTTAGTTTTCAAATATTCCTTATATTTATCAGTTATTCCTTCACCTCACCAGGTTGTATTGTTCTGAAGGAATTTGGAGCAATCTTGTAAAATAGTTCTGAATAGAATTGAGGATGACGGCTGGACGGTGTCGTGTAATCGGGTCCTGGATGTGTTTATAAAACATGTATATATGTACTATGAAGACTAAAAAACTAAATGTACAAGCTCATTCTAATTGATTATTTGAAGGGAGAGAGACACAGTGGAGTCGGGAGATAGCCACAATGTTCATTGGGTTGTCTGATGTTTCTGCTATTGATGTGTTGTCGATCAGTCAACACTTTAAGTATCCTGGCTTTTGTCCTAGAGCAGGAGTTCATCTTTAGGCGTGAACCAAAACAAGTCACCGGGCCAAGTCTTTTGTCACCTAGCAGGCTGATTACAATATACTATTATCTTTATGCAAGGGTGACGGCTAAGGTGAATGCATCTGTTATCTCTCTCACCAAAAAAACTCTGGTAAAGTAATGCAGATCTAAATTGAATTCATGTATTATTGTTATTTCACAGTAAAAGCTTATTTTGTAGTAAGTACACAAGAATGAACGTTGGTGAAATTTGGTTGGGGAAGAAACCAGTTAGTTTCATGTAACTTTTCTTCTTGAATCTAAGGAAAATGTCATGTTCTTTTAAATCATCTCTTTTTGTTTAAATCATTCATACAAGGTTGAATACATGTGTGGTCTTATTTTGAAGATAATAAGATGTTAAACAAAGATGTCATGATATGAGCTTGTGTAAAAGTACAGTTTTATAGGTAAGGGTTCAAGTAAATTGTGTGAAAATGTGTGAAGGAGGCAGATCCATTGTGTGCGAAAGGCTGGCCAGGAAGTCTATTGTTCTTAAAAACCTGTTTGTGAGTGGTCAGAAAAAGGACCAGGGGGAAGGTCCTATGTCAAATGTCTGTATAAAGCATGTTGTTCTTCTTGTCAGAAGAGGACAGGTGGTTCTCGTTTTAAACTTAAACAGTACACTAAAATATGTATCTGAAAACAGCTGAGGTGAGAAATAGGCAGTGCTGCAACATAAACATGCTTTGGCACTGCCTCTCTCTCTCTCTCTCTCTGCCTCAAGACGCATGAGTGCCGACACAGCAGAAGGGATCCCATAGCTGGGGGGATGGGACCGGTCGGCTGAGACTCTGATTGGCTGAGAGATAACCAGCCTCCGTTTCACAAGAACACTTCAAAATAAAGGTAGAAAAAAAAGCCACCGCAACTGAACTTTAAGTACAAATTAGAAGAATAGATACCCGACTGAAACCTAAATAGTTTTGTAGCATCTGTCCCCCTCCTTTCCCAAGCCTCCTCTGGCTTGATTTAACGCCTTGTGCTTCTGCACAACCCTGTGAGGACCCCCGGTTCCCCCTGACACCCGCCCATGCAGGGCGGATCCTCTCTGATGCCCGCCCATGCGGGTGCTCTGCTGCATTGTGGGAGAGCTGGTCAGACCCCGCACACAACAATGATGCCAGTGTTTCGTGTGTTAATCTCTCTTGGCGTTAATGCCGTCTCCCTCACGCTACCCATCAGCCCCTTGACCCGCTCGCTCTCTCCTCCTTCACCCTCATCATCGCACAGCCCACTGGTTCTACCGGGGACCCCCCGGGATATTTGAGATGGTTCCAGGGGGTCCCCCAGCAAAATTAGTTTAACCACTTCAACCCTATTTTATACTTCAGCTATTCAAATACAGCTGATCTACAAGTTCACAACGCGATCAGCAAAAAGCTATGTTCGATAAATTGTGAAAAGAATGTTGAAAAATTTTGAAAGATTTGGAATAATCCTGGAAAAAAAAAACACAAATCTTTTGGGGATCCCTGGCACCAGATCTTTTCAATGTTTGAGCACCACTGCCACTGGCCTCTTAACACAATGCAACAGGCTCTGCTAGCTTGCCTGGCTTTGGCTGCAGCGCACAAAATAACACCCGTGGTCCTGGCATCTGTCTGCATGTTATCCAATCTCTCTCTTTCTCTTCCTCCTTCTGTGAGTGAGTCTTTTTTTCCTCTGCTGTGTCTGGGGGGCCTCCGCAGGCTGACAGGACACAATGAGAGGGGTTTAAAAACAAAAAAAACGGGGCTCCCTTTTCTCTGTGACTCCGTAGGTTAACCCTTTAAGACCAGGAACGCATCTGTGTCATTTTAAGATTTCTTTGGCTATATAAAAATAGCAGATCTACAAGCTCATAGCGCGGCACTCTGTGCCGCGCTATGAGCTTGTAGATCTGCTATTTTTTTTTTTAATCGTGAAAATGTGTGCAAATCTTTAGTTTGAATATATATATACTTTTTTAAAGCGAAAGTTTTTTTACTCAAATCTTTGCTTCTGGGGATTTTACAAATGTCTTCTAAATCCTAAAGTACTTTTTTCCTAAAGTATTTTTATTTTATTTTTTTTAACTTATGTTGCTATAGTATCAATGGTTTTCAAACTTCTTTCATGTCAAGGACCCCCAAAGTAATATGTATTTGACCGCGGACCGCTTCCCAACTAAAAATATTTTGTTCCAGGGACCCCCAGAAGCAAAGATGTGAGTTAAAAATGTATATGAAAGATTTGCACACATTTTCAGGGTTAAAAAAAATAAATAGCAGATCTACAGGCTCATAGCGCGGCACTCGGTGCCGCGCTATGAGCTTGTGTATCTGCTATTTTTGAATAGCCAAAGAAATCTTAAAAAATTACACACACACGCGTTCCCTTCCCGGCCTTAAAGGGTTAATAACTGTCAAATGGTTTGCGTCGCTGCAGCTCTCCGCTCCCATAGCCAGTCAGTGAGACTGAGACCACTTAAAAGCGTTTATTATTCTTCTCATCTGGGGCTGAAAAAAAGAGGCTTGTTTCGCGACTCTCTCGCGGGTGAGGCGGAGGCGTTATTGTCTTTGGGGGGGGGGGGGGGGCAGCAGAGGTGAGGCTTTTTGAATGGGGAGCTTTTTTTGGTGGAGCCCGACTTAACCTTAACCTTAAGACCTGGGGCCGACTCTACAAATGCCTTCTAAAAAATCTGTAGTTCTCAAACTATTTCGCCAAGTACCCCCAAAATGACATGTGTTTGGCAACGGATCCCCCCCCCCCAATCTGAAAATGTTTTGTGCCAGAGACCCCCAGAAGAGAAGATTTGTGTTAAAAAAAAAATGGATTCAAAATTGTTTCAAATCAGATTTTCTAAAATGTTCAGAAATAGCAGATGTACAAGCACACGGATGCTTTCCCGGTTTAAATAGGGAGGTAGGGGAGGGAGAGAGAGAGAGAGGGAGGGAGCGCGGCCGCAAACTTGCCGTGCTCCTCGGCATCATCCGCATCCATGGAGAAAAATCCTTGAAAACGGCAACGATATCATGACCTCGAGTGACTCATCTTTTGTGATGTGGAGGTTTTGGGCCAATATTGCGGAGACAGAAGCAGAGACTCTGGGTTTCTTTCTCTACCGAGGACTGATTGAGATGAAGAGACACAGAGGAGGGTACGAGAGAGGAACATCTGCCCTAGATGCCAGTGGTGCACAGTAACTAATATGTAATATTCAGTTGAGGTTTTTGTAACTTTCGCTCCATATTTTTTATTTCAAACACACATACTGTATTGTACTTTTCACTCCTCTACATTTCTAGGAAAGGAACCGAAATACTGAAAATAAGTGGATCTATACAAGGTCAAACGGAGGCTGGTTATCTCTCAGCCAATCAGACTCTCAGCCGACAGATCCATTCCCCCGGCTATGGGATCCCTTCTGCTATGTCGGCACTCATGCGTCTTGAGGCAGAGAGAGAGGCAGTGCCAAAGCATGTTTATGTTGCAGCACTGCCTATTTCTCACCTCAGCTGTTTTCAGATACATATTTTAGTGTACTGTTTAAGTTTAAAACGAGAACCACCTGTCTTCTTCTGACAAGAAGAACAACATCCTTTATACAGACATTTGACATAGGACCTTCTCCCTGGTCCTTTTTCTGACCACTCACAAACAGGTTTTTAAGCCTTTCGCACACAATGGATCTGCCTCCTTCACACATTTTCACACAATTTACTTGAACCCTTACCTATAAAACTGTACCTTTACACAAGCTCATATTATGACATCTTTGTTTAACATCTTATTATCTTCAAAATAAGACCACACGTGTATTCAACCTATGAATGATTTAAACAAAAAGAGATGATTTAAAAGAACATGATATTTTCCTTCAGCCTGCTAGGTGACAAAAGAATTGGCCCGGTGACTTGTTTTGGTTCACGCCTAAAGATGAACTCCTGCTCTAGGACAAAAGCCAGGATACTTAAAGTGTTGATCAACACATCAATAGCAGAAACATCAGACAACCCAATGAATATCTCCCGGCTCCACTGTGTCTCTCTCCCTTCAAATATAAGAATAATTAGAATAATTAGAATGAGCTTGTACATTTAATTGTTTAGTCTTCATAGTACATATATACATGTTTTATAAACACATCCAGGACCCGATTACACAACACCGTCCAGCCGTCATCCTCAATTCTATTCAGAACTATTTTACAAGATTGCTCTAAATTCCTTCAGAAGGTGAGGTGAAGGAATAACTGACTGCTAAATTCTGTTCATAGTCTTCATTGTACATCACAGCATCTTCATTTATTTGACAAACATCTTGTGTTCTGTAGAATTACAAGGTCTTTAGAAATATCTCCCTCACCCACTTCACACCTGCACTGCAACATTCCTTTTGTCTTTGTTGTGAATGATCACTTAGCTGTCTTTAGAAAATGACACCAAGTGTCTTCCATGTGATTACATTAAATTGCCAGAAACCCAGTAAACCAACACATTGCAAGCTGCATCTTGACTTTAAATGTTTATTACAAACAAGTCAAAAGACAGTCTACATAACTATATCAGTCATCATATTGCACACTACCACCTAATGACTTTGGTCGTTATAACAAGATAAATATAAGGAATATTTGAAAACTAAACTACTAAATAGTATTCTGTTTTGTGCACTAACTGGTGGCACCTCCAGACATCAACTTACTGTGATTTTATCATTAATACCTTGAAAATTCTTCATACAAGAAAAAGGAGGGGGGAATCAAGAATAAACCAAGAAGGGTTTATTTGTCACTCACTTAGTACAATAAGTGAAATATTGATGGGACATGTTCAGCAAGGACAGTGATAACACAACAATGCAATATAACAACTAGGTGTAATGAAGTTAAACATTTCATGATGACAGGTATGGTATCTAAAGCAGCAAGGAATATACAAGAAGTCAGAAGGCATAAAGCAATGTGTACTAACTGGCTTCAACACCATACCGTATATATATATATTTAATTACATTATTTATACCATAAATATTTTCTAGATGTCCCAACATGTGCTCCACCCTCCCTCCTCCCCCAGACATGCTCCATCCATGCAACCTTCTAGAAACTGTTGACTTTCTGTTACAAGAGAACCAAGAGCATCCATTTGTGGATGAATGGATTTGTAATCAGTTATTCTTTATTATATTATAAAGAGTTATTATATTATTATAAAATATATGAATATGAGACCCTGTATTTATAAATGCAAATATTATTAAATGCATGCACAGTACACAGACAATCAGTATCTTCAGACTTCAACGATGTTGTATTCACTCATTAATGAATATATGAGTGAATATTAAATAATTCTCTTATCTGAGTCGGTCTATACAATGTTCTGCTTATTGACCCTTGTGTCATGGTGAGAGGTCAGGGTGTGTCAAGGTGCAACAGCTGACCAAATTATATGTTTTATTGTCAAAGTTCACATTTGTGAATGTAATGTGATGAATTAAGTTACATTACATAAATAGAACTTTCACTCAAACTATCTCTTATATGTAAAATATACATCTAATTTCACCTTTTTCTGTAACGGTCATCACTGCTAACCATTTCTCATGTCCTGCTTTCATTTACATTTGCCTTTCATTCAAGCAGAGCCATTAAGATAGATAGGCCATTCAAGTTCCTATTTTACACGATTGCTCCAAATTCCTTACGAACAATACAACCTGGTGTGGTGAAGGAATAACTGCCTGCTATATTCTGTTCAATATTCTTTATTGTACATCACAGTGTCTTCATTTAGTTTCCAAACTTCTTGTGATCTCTAGAATGACAAGGTCTTTAGAAATATCTCCCTCACCCACTTCACACCTGCACTGCAACATTCCTTTTGTCTCCTGAATGATCGCTTAGCTGTCTTTAGAAAAGGACCTATATCCATGCAAATGTGGTCATTGATTACAATTAGATGAATTTGGCGTGTGAACAACTGACAAGAATAATTTGACCCCAAATAACAGGCTTTTGTGGAATAACATGGTCATATTTTGTTTCCAGAAGAACATTTTGGAATGTTACAGTTACACACGTCAAGTCAATTCATCCACAATATTATTGATGCATCTTGATGCTCTTGGTTCTCTTGTAACAGAAAGTCAACAGTTTCTAGAAGGTTGCATGGATGGAGCATGTCTGGGGAACGAAGGAGGGGTGGAGCACATGTAAGGGGATGTAGAAGTATGTTAGGTTGTGATTGGTGGAGACTTGGTTGTAATTGTTCTCTTTGTCCAATCATTCAAAGCAGTTACTGGCTCCACCCCCAGGCTCTCTAGTATAACAAGAGTTTGTAGTTGTAATGTATCCACGACTCCTCCAGGATATCAATCAATTCTGATCAGATCTGACTGTGGACTCCAGAATTCAGTTGAAGATGAACTCTCTCAACCCAACCAGGGACAGTTCTGCTGAACAGGAGGGACCCAAAGAAAATGGTATGTTACTTTCTCTACCTCCTTTCTAGTTTTAATTTCCCTGCTCTGTCGTACAAATGTTGTATTACTTTACTTTTCAAGTTTTAAATTAAGCAGTCTCACTACTTGTCTCAATCTTATACTTTTGTCTTAAACTTAACTTGTGTTTCATTTTAATTCGACCTGTAGCTTTGCTGTAGATTATTTCTGCTCTTCATTGCTGCTTTGCCTCCTTTGTTATATATATATATATATATATATATATATATATTTTTTTTTTTTAAAATTATATAGCAGTAATATATATATATATATTACCATGGTTGGCTAGTGGTTAACTCCCAATTTTCTAGGGAACAACTTTATGTAATTAAGTTGTACATTTGTACTCTATTCCCATCTCTCAACCATATTTCCTTTGTATTTGTGCAACCCAGTGTTGAATCATCAGACTGGCTTCCCTGTGCTACCAGCAGTGAATGAACAAAGAAGCGTGGCTAAACCAAAACAACACTGCTGTGATCAGTGTGGACAACACTTCAGTTGCATGTCCAAACTTAAAATACATCAGAGAATTCACACTGGAGAGAAACCCTATGGATGTGATGAGTGTGGACACCACTTCTCTCTACTGAAAAAACACGCATGCATCGTGAAAAAAAAACACGCATGCATCGTGACATTTATTTATTTTTGGTGGATTTGAAGTTTTTC
Source organism: Gymnoscopelus braueri (assembly GCF_963280865.1). Classification (NCBI taxonomy): domain Eukaryota; kingdom Metazoa; phylum Chordata; class Actinopteri; order Myctophiformes; family Myctophidae; genus Gymnoscopelus; species Gymnoscopelus braueri. The sequence continues at coordinate 45,661,428 of NC_137619.1, read as the reverse complement.
TGTCTTTTATATATATATATATATATATATATATAATATATATATATATATATATATATATTGTACTTTGCAATTTGTACTTTTGAATACTTTCGTATTCTTTGAAAGCATGTGCTTTTGAATACTTTTAAGTACTCTATTCTTTTGAATTTTTGAAAAAAAAATCTAAAATGAATAATTTTTTATTTCTTTAACAATAAATCTTCTCTTCTGAGACGGTCCCTGGCACAAAACATTTTCAGATAGGGGTCCAAATACATATCTCTGCTGTTCGGCCGGAACCAGCTAAATCCAAAATGGTAATTGTTCAGGAAATGAAAAACAAAATATCAATTTTTCAGAAAATGAAGAAAACCTTATATTTTTAAAACAAAGCAATACTGCCTCATCAAACTTGGTATTGTGACTTTATATATTATCAGATACTTGCATGTGTCATTATATTATCACCCCTTTACCCAAATCCAGTGCAAGTGGAGTTAGGAGGTTTTGTCCATCATTGATAAGAACAGCTGGCAATGGATCTCAAAGCTCACAACACATCACAACGCATTGTGAGCTTGGAGATCAGCTATTTATGGTGAGCGCCATCCTCATATACTATAGATCAAGCTGAATTCTGTACTTAAACAATCTACAACGTAACTAAAATTTTATTTTAACATGCATTGTAAACAACCATGCATCTAACTGTTACCACTGTTGTTCTTCTACAGTTGAGTGCAACAAACAATTCTGCCTCAATACTCAATCATGTATTTAACAAAAGCGATCATGGCACACCAACAATAAATAAATGGCATATAAATACAAAATACATTCATGAAAAATAGAATCTGTCAAATCTGTAGCCTACTGCACTAACAATAACAACCACATTTGAATTTACCTATCATATACCTATCAACATTTTATTATCACACTGTTGTGTGTTGTGTGTTGCGTGTGTGTTGTGGGTGTTTCTTAGTGCTTTAGATTGTCATAAAAGCTGTGAAAGTCTTTTGGCATGATCTCCTTGAGCTCTTGGAGATGTTTGAAACAAACTCCTGCACACACTCATTCTCTGTCCATTAACATTTAAAAAGAAAACACGAGCAGATGACCTTTGTGAAGACACCCTTTTCCTCTTTACTGGGGTGACATCTATCAAACCTTGCACATACATTCTCTTCTCTTCCCAGTTTATGTTCTCCCAAAAGCATTGAAAAATCTTCTCCCTGTCTGCCTCATACAGAGCAGAGCTTCTCGAGAGCCTGAGAGGAGAGGGGAGTTGTTTGTTTTTGACGGACAGTTTGAGGGTCCAATGGAGTTAGGAGTTTTCGTCAGAGGCGCTTTTTAATACTTTTCATATGTTATTATTAAAAAAAAAATTACGCAGATGTAGAGGGGGTTCAATAGCGTTGATTTATGAAAAAAAAACTAAAAACTGAAAATGGAGTTAGCTGGTCCCGGCTGGACACTGACGATATACATTTGGGGGTCCCTGACACAACAATGTTTGAGAACCCCTGATCCAGATGAGTGAGATAATACATACTGTAATGTAATGTGGCGTTATTGTCGTACCAGCCTTCCGGCGGCGAAATGAATCAAATCTGGAGCCGCAAGGGGGATGGAGGGGGAAGAGAGAGAGCTGTCTGTCTGGAATACCTCAACTCACACCTCTCTCTCTCTCTCTCTCTCTCTCTCTCTCACACGCTCGCTCGCTGCGGCGCTCACTCACCGCCAGACTCAGCCTGACAACCTCGACACTGAGGACAGCAGAAATGAAAATTGTCTCAATGGAAAAACCTGGTGGAGTCACGGAGAGGGCCGTGAAGCTGATCGAGTCCTTTTGTCGTGAGTGTGTGTGTGTGTGTGTGTGTGTGTGTGTGTGTGTGTGTGGGGGGGGGGGGGGGTTGGTTGAGGACGACAGTCGGAGGGGGGGGGGTCTTTAGAGGACATACAGAGAAAGGGACGAGGCGACAGAGGGAAAGAGAGAGAAGGAGAGAGTGAGAGAGAGAGAGGCAGCGGCGATGAGGTTTTCAGCGCTCGCGCACGCACACACAAAAAAAAGAAGCCAGACGTCTGACAAACTTCAAAGCGTGTTTTTTGCCCTCGGCAGAGCTGATGGGTTTGTCCTCGTTTAGCCCTGGCCAGGGCCAAGCTGCATGGATCACACTGCTCAGTGTACCTGCATGCATAAAGCTCTGTCTATCTCCAGACCAAAAACACTGTTCCAGTATACCTGCATGCATACAGCTCTGTCTATCTCCAAACCAACAAGACATGACTCAGTCATGTATACCAGCTTGCTTTCTTTTTTCTCTGTGTGTGTGTGTGTGTGTGTGTGTGTGTGTGTGTGTGTGTGTGTGTGTGTGTGTGTGTGTGTGTGTGTGTGTGTGTGTTTGTCGTGTATGCGCCGTGTATGCACAACTTGTTTTCATAGGCGTGTCTAGTACCATAGCTTGGGAGGAGTATGGGAAAGTATCCCCATTGGCTTAAAGGACAGCCAATGATTGAAAACATGTTGCGAATATGTCGAACACATGGATGACTAGTAGGTCAGTCTCTTGTTAGACCAGCTTGCAAGCTGGTAAAAACACGGTTCAGTATACCTGCCTGTAATACAGCTCTGTGTCTCCAAACCAAAAACAACCACCTCACCCACCCCCATCCACTCACTTCCGTAGAGAGTACCGGCAATAGGATCTATGCACAGCAGCTATATTGGAAAGAAAGTGGGCCTCTTCCTTACTTCCTTCACAAGTGTTACCAACAACGCTAATTGAGGCTCTGTCCCATTCTGGTCAAAACAAAGAGTCAGGGTGCTGATATGTTGGCTCACTGGAAACACTCTGCTACACCAGTGGGTCTTAAAGTGTGGTCCAGGTACCCTCAGGGTTCCTTGAGGTGGTTACAAAATGGCCCCTTACGGGTGTGTAACTCTGAGAGTGTAAAAATGGAAGCAAATGGACCCTTACGGGTCCATTTGGTTCCATTTGTACACTCTCAGAGTTATGGGGGCTCCTTGAAATTAAAATGTTTTGAGAACCACTGTGCTACACAAATGGAACAGAGCCTTAATTAGTATAATAGGTAACACCTGTGAAGGAAGTAAGGCAGAGGCCCAATTTCTTTCCAATATGGCTGCTGTGCATAGAGCCTATGCACCTCCGTATTTTGGGCGTGACATTATAGGCGGCGTTTTTCAACATCCTTTGCAAGTAAAAAAATATATATATATACAAATCACAGCTCTATACAAGCAACGCCCATAGCTCATATAGCGCTGTTATGAGTTTCTAGATCTGAGATTGTTCATCTATCAAAAAAGTTGTGTTTATGTTTTCTTATAAGTTAAAATGTTCTCAGTCTTTCAAATTGATTAGAAAATGTTGCAACTTTTTTGACAGAATATCTGTTTTCATCTGAGTTCAGGGTTGTTGTTTTTTTTCTCCAAAGTCTGAGTTTGTGGTGAGCTAAGTTACAGGTCAAGCCGTGCGGTACAATATATACTGTAAACCTGGCGTCTGTTGAAAGAGAGCTCGTTCGTTCTTTTTGAAAAGTACAGCTTGAGTGTGTTTACAAGCCAGGGCACTTGAGGGTATATCAACACTACCGGGGAAGAAGCACATATAGTTGAATTGTGACCCGCATTGTCAACAGTGTTTATTTCACCAGGTTTTCCATCTCCTCCCTCTTAATCCTGACATTAGACTACTAGATTAGTAATACTTTATTTATTTATAATAATTTAGTATTGGTAGTACCGAAGGGCAAAAAAGTTTTTTCAAGACAAAGCACATAAAAACAGTGCTTGAACGTAATTAAAATCCTACAGTAAAATTATTATAAACATAGCACCGGACGAGCGGGGAATAAACTTGGTGTTTAGTCATTCTTTTAATGGACGGTGAGTCAGATACTCCATAGTTCAGAGTTTAGACTAAACTCGACTCCCCCATGTTAACAGACCTGCAGTTTTCTGGGAGTTTGTTCCATAGAAGTGGTGCATGAAAACAGAACAAGTGCCGGTTTATAAAGCACTTACTGTAATTGTTTAGGGGCCTAAATAATATTTCTGATATTGTGCTAAGGTCGCGGATACAAGCGGCCGAAATGAGTTTTCTCAGACGGGTGGCTGGCATCTCCCTTAGAGATAGGGTGAGAAGTTCAGTCACCCGAGAGAGACTCGGAGTAGAGCCGCTGCTCCTTTGCTTGGAAAGGAGCCAGCTTAGGTGGTTCGGGCATCTAGTACGGATGCCTCCCGAGCGTTTCCCTAGGGAGGTCCTCGCTGCATGTCCCACTGGGAAGAGACCCCGGGGCAGACCGAGGACCCGATGGGGGGATTTACATCTCCACACTGGCCTGGGAACGCCTCGGGATCCCCCAGGAGGAAGTGGCTAATGTTGCTCAGGAGAGGGAATGTTGGAGCTCTCTGCTGGAACTGTTGCCCCGACTCCCGACTACACGACTCCGGATAAGCGGTTGAAGATGGATGGATGGATATTGTGCGACATCATGAACCATCCCCAGACTTCTCAGGTCGTCTTTCTGAACCCAGAGTCAGAACTAAATTAACCCATTAAGACCTCAGGCCGATTCTACAAATGCCTTCTAAATCAGTGGTTCTCAAAATTTTCCGTGCCAAGGACACCCAAATTGATATAGGTTATATTTGGCCGCGGAGCCCCCCTCCCCCCCCCCCCCCCATCTGAACATGTTTTGTTGCAGGGACCAACAAGAAGAGAATATTTTTGTTAATAAAAATATTTAAAAAAAATCAAAAATAGCAGATGTACAAGCTCGCAGCGCGGCACGAAGTGACGCACTGTGAGCTTGTACATCTGCTATTTTTGAGAACCACTGCTCTAAACCGCTTCTTCTCAATTCTAAGAGTTTTCTGAAAAACTCATGTTGCTGTAGGCCTATATATAGTTCGAAGATGTAGTATTTTGTCCTCAATCATTGGACAGACAGGGAGCCATGCCGTGTAAAGACCTGAGTAATAGAGTTATACAGTATGATCCTCTTTCTTTGGTGTCCGTAAGGGAAGCAGAAGTTCTGAATCAACTGCAGCTGTCAGATCGATTTTGTAGCAAGATCTTTATAAGACACTGCTACCGTAGTTGAGTATACTGAAGCTGAATGCATGGAGGACAAGGTTTTTTTTCTTCCAAATCCTGCAGAGACATAAGTAGGCCTACTTTAATCCACAATATATTCTTAAGGTGACACCGTGACAGTAGTCTGACTTTGTCATTTCAGGTCTGAGTCCATGGCTACACCACCAAGGTTTCTGGCTGCGTGTTGTGTTTTTTTTTAACATGACAGACGATTGAAGCTGCAGCTTCTGACTTTTAAAAGGATCCCTCGTTAATAAGCCAGATATGCCTTAATGCAGGGGTCTTCAACAGGGGGTCCGGGACCCCTAGGGGGTCCTCAGGGTTACTACAGGGGGGCCGCCATATCTGTGTGTGATTTTCTTTACCGTAACCACTTGAACCCTAGCATCCCTTTTCTGAGGAGAACGTTAGCCAAAAATAGCCAATCTACAAGCTTACAACGCCTCGCGCTGCGAGGCGTTGTAAGCTTGTAGATCGGCTATTTTTGGCAAAGAGGTTTAGGTGTAGAGGGAAAAAAAGAGTAGACCAAGTTAAAAAATTTTTTTTAATCTGAAACACAATTTTATACAATATACAGGGGGTCCCTGCTTCAGCTCTCTCTCAGCTAGGGGGTCCTTGGCCTGAAAACATTGAAGACCCCTGCCTTAATGCATTATAATTAAAAACACCTTCAATATTTTTGTTATTTTAGAAACAGTTCATCTTTTACTGAAGGGGGACAACGCCCGTCACAAGTTGAGGATGTCATGTTTTTAGCATGTCCTAATAAAAAAACAACTTAATACTTCCTACGGTTAATATGAACAATAAACACATTTTGAAATATGTTTTATTAGCATATGCATTCCATAGGACTGCACCACACACATGGACAAATGACATCATCAACCTGCGACGGGTGTTGTCCCCCTTCAGTAAAAGATGAACTATTTCTATTGAAATAAATTTATTTAATGTGTTTTTAATTTATAGAGGGCAATTCTAATGTATTAAGGCACTAGTGAGGAGCCCCCACCGTAAGGACTTAGCACCCGCTGTCCTACTCCTCTCGTTCAACATTCCTCGCAGCTGCTTATATTTTTGAAAGTCTTTGAAAAATATCGAAAATGTTTGGAACATTTAAATCTTCTTTTCTGGGGGGTCCCTGGCACAAACTCTTTACATGTCATGTCACCCAAAAAAAAAAGAGACAAAATGCTACTGTATACGGTCCCACAGCATCCTAAGGACCTGTCAATCACTCATCCGTCTCGACATATGGTGGTGTCAAATGGTTATCATTTATAATTCAGGCATTCGGCAGATAAGACGCTCTTATCCACGGCCACTCAACACGTGTAAGAGCAGAACAATCAGAGTAAGCATGAACTCTTGTTGTTAGCTCACTCCCACGCAAACACGCACACACACACAGTGTGTGCAAACAAATAAACACACAGACAGACAAGTAGCAGGCGAGCCGGTTCACCCAGGCTACTAATCCACAAGAAGACGGCAGCTTTATTGTCTGTCTGTCTGTCTGTCTGTCTGTCTGTCTGTCTGTCTGTCTGTCTGTCTGTCTGTCTGTCTGTCTGTCTGTCTGTCTGTCTGTCTGTCCGTCTGTCCGTCTGTGCAGGCAGCAGTTAACCCATTAAGACCGGGAAGGCGTCTGTGTCATTTTTAGATTTCTTTGGCTTTTCAAAAACAGTAGATCTACAAGCTCATAGCGTGGCACTTATAGATCTGCTATTTTTTTTTTACATGAATATTTGTGCAAATCTTTGAATATACATATTTTTCAAACATTTGTAAAAGATTTTGTTCCAGGGACGTCCCAGAAGCAAAGATTTTAGTTAAAAATGTTCGCTTTAAAAATATATTTACTCAAAGATTTGCACACATTTTCACGATTTTTCTAAATAGCAGATCTACAATACATCTACAAGATCTACAATACATCTACAGATCTACAAAAATAGCAGATCTACAAGCTCATAGCGCGGCACTCGGTGCCACGCTATGAGCTTGTAGATCTGCTATTTTTTTGAATAGCCAAAGAAATCCAAAAATGACACAGATGCGTTCGCCGGGTCTTAATTAGTTGTGGAAGCATTTGAAGCCAAACCACAACAAGAGCCTGCATATGTCAAAGAGTGAAACATGCAGGGAGGAGAGCAGCGTGTTACTTTACTTTACAAAAGTATTGGCATCAAAATGTACACACAGCAAGCAGCAATGTAAAGTAAGCAGCTCTTACTAATCTCTCAAGAACATATTCTGCTCTGCGTTTGAATCTGTCGGTAGCCGTGTTGACAACCCGTGCACATTGGCTACAAGTGGGCGTGCCATCAGATCAGGAAGCAGGCCGCGCTTTACCCAATCAAATGTAGTGGGCGGGATTTACGTGTGTGCCGTTCGTTCCCCACTGGAAACAAACCGAAACTCATTTAACAATAGCGTCCTCGAAGCCGACAAAACCACGGAAAGTTAGTAACATTTTAAACTGCTCTTTCATCATAGAAACAAGTGGGCTTATAACCAAAACGATCCATGTTCTTTGGGAGAAATGGTGTTAGTGTTCCGTGGAGAAATTGTGGGAATGAAAACATAGTCGCACCACCGGAAGTGAAAGGCTGAAGGCAGACCAAAACCCCGGTTTCCCTGAGCACGGGTCGTCCGTTCAGCTCCGCCCAGAGCCAAATGAATGAGTAAAAAACAGCAGAGGGCGCTGTTTTTCCTTTTTATTTGGCGATGGGTTCCCAGATTGGCAGCTTACTAAATACCTCTGACATGTAGTAGAGTAGAAGTTTAATGTATGAAAACAATGTAAAACATGTACATTAAAGTACATGTACCTCAAAATCGTACTTAAGTCAATATTCTTACGTTACTTTTCCACCACTGGAGGAGAGAACAGTAAGAGGAAACGGGCCTTTTCATTCAGTCATGACAACCTTTTGGTCTCGTATGCAGAACCCTTTGAAGCCTCTGACTGTGTTCACATACATATTTCCCTCTATGTGACCGTCTGCGGTGTGTGTGTGCGTGCGTGTGTGTGTGTGCATGTTACTCTCTCTCTGACCCTGTGTGCAACATGATCTGCATGACTGGAGCTAATGGTTAGACTAACAGATGCCCATATAAGGAGAGAGGAAAGGAGAACATGAGAGAGAGGGAAATATGGGATGAATGAGGAGAGGAGAAGGAGAGAATAGGAGGAGGAGAGGAGAAGGAGAGGAGAGGGAGAGAGGAGAGGAGAGGAGAGGAGAGGAGAGGAGAGGAGAGGAGAGGAGAGGAGAAGGAGAGAATAGGAGGAGAATATGAGGAGGAGAGGGAGAGGGAGAGGGAGAGGGAGAGGGAGAAGGAGAGATCAGAATCACACACACACCTGTTTAATGCACAGGAGCCTGTCATTGGTCTGCTGGATGTGCCGATCCATCGACGGTAATGCGTTCATCTTGATGACTCTACCGGGTCGCCATTAAGCTCCTGTTACTCTGCAAACAACAAGAGAGAGAGAAACACAGCATGAGGGCCTCGGTTACAAACAGGAGAGACGCCTGAGAAGTTTGTAGCCGGTGGGGGAGAGTTCAGAATGCGGGCTTTAACCCGCTGACAGCTCTGTGACATTGACATGACACCCTCCAGGAGGAGATCAACGTGTTCGTGTGCCTCCTCCTCCTCCTCCTCCTCCTCCTCGAGGAGGAGGCGGTACGTGCCTTCGAGCGGCGTTCCGTTGGCACGGAATGTTCCTCTTTGCGGTTCACAGTTATTCCATTGACAAAACCCAAAACAACAACGTTACAATTTTTTGGGGGGTTTTGCTTCGCGTACATATATATACGTCATCTCCGTCGGGGTGGAAACCTCATATGTCCCAAACTGTTGCTTTTCAGGATTCAAATTCAAAAACGTCAAAA
>NC_137619.1:45619921-45647421 GCF_963280865.1 Gymnoscopelus braueri | reverse complement strand
CTCACACTGTGGGAGGAGCCATTCATCTCTCTCACTGTGGGAGGAGCCATTCCACAGAAGGCATGACTGCACAAACCATCAAAGCATGCTAGCTGAGAGTGACTTCCTTTTTTTCCCTTAACCACTTAGACCCCAATATACTTCATTGAACCAGGAGTCCCGCAGGGGTATATCCTAGGGCCTAGGCTATGTCTCTACACCAAATATCTTCCACTGCATTCTCAACCACCGCCCCCCCAAAAAAACAACAACATCTTAATCAGCTGCTCCACTCGGCTCCACTTAACCAGAGGTGCAAAAGCAAAGGCTTACACATCGCAATTATACTGTGTGCATATTACAATCCTCCCTTTTAAACAGCGGTGGGAGGCTAGCTCTGATTCATAGCAGACTAAACCAACCACAAACAAACAGCATCTCTCTCTCTCTCTCTCTCTCTCTCTCTCTCTCTCTCCTGAGCGAAAACAAGCCGGGGAAGTGGGGCAAGAAATAAGTGCTCAGAAACAAAAGCAGAGTAATATGAAAAGCACTGGAGTATGTAAGAGAAGGGGCAAGAAAGGCCAGAGAGAGAGAGAGAGAGAGAGAGAGAGAGAGAGAGAGAGACACACGGACAGACAGACAGACAGACAGACAGACAGAGCTGAAATGATATCTTCATAATCAGAGTCACACCACAAACACTCATTAGAAGAAAAAAAAAACTCAGCTTTCACGTGTAAAACGTCTCCCCATTTTCATGGAAACAAGCCTTTTCTTTGCAGCGTAAGCGTTTATTTTGTGTGTGTGTGCGCACACGCATGCAAGTCAAGCAAAACGATGACTGAGATTAGAATTCTGTAGTGTTTTCACAGTTTGACTTGAAGATGTTGGCGCATTACAGTGAACATATACAGTGTATATTGTATATAGTATATACTAGAGTCTAGTGACTAGACTACTGAAACATTATAGGCTATGAAAGGGATGAATATATATGTTCATTGTTCAGTATATCATTATATTAATAAATACAATGTTTCCAGACTTTCCCCACGAGGATCAATACATGTGTTTATCTATCTAATATGGATTAATACTGTTGCACTGTTTATATTATGTATACTGTAGATAAAGAATAAAGCTGGATATAACTATGGAAACAACGTAGGTCATAAATATGAATGTGGATGAATAAATCTCACTGAAGCAGAGAAGCTTTAGGTGATGTTTGAATGCGGTGTCCTGTGTATTAAAGTATAGATGCACAATGCTGTGTCCTGTGTATTAAAGTCTTTTTGAAAAACGTATGTTTCCATATCAGTGGTGCTCAAACTTTTTCATGTCAAGGACCCCCAAAATGATATGAATTTGGCCGCGGACCCCCATCTCAAAATATTTTGTTCCAGGGACCCCCAGAAGCAAAGATTTGAGTTAATGTTTGCTTTAAAAAGAATAGATATATTCAAACATTTGCACACATTTTCACGATTTTTCAAAAATAGCAGATCTACAAGCTCGTAGCGAGGCACTCGGTGCCGTGCTATGAGCTTGTAGATCTGCTATTTTTGAAGTGTAAAATTATGTTTTTTAGCTCGAATGAAAAAGTGACACAGATGCGTTCCAGGTCTTAATGGGTTAAAGTATAAATGTGCAGTCACAGTGCAGTGCAGTCACAGTCCAGTCCAGTCCAGTCCAGTGCAGTCTATTGCAGTGCAGTGCAGTCACAGTCCAGTGCAGTCTATTGCAGTGCAGTCAAGGTGCAGTCCAGTGCAGTCTATTGCAGTGCAGTCACAGTGCAGTCCAGTGCACTACCCGGCACTGCAGAATGGACTTGCTGCAGCCAAGAGATCACCTTCATTATTCAGCAACAGTGTAAAAAGAAAAAAAAGAGACAGACAGTAAAGGAGAGGAACCATCTCTCCTGCTCTCTAGGCACGGCGGGGGACCTCGTCTCTGCCTGCTCTCTCATCTCTGCTCCTTCAGATGTGTGTTGGGCAGAGCTCTCCCTATCTATCTCCCCCCTCCTCCTCCTCCTCTTCCTCCTCCTCCTCCTCCTTTTCTTCTGCCCTCAGACATCATTACAGCCACCCAGCATGCATCTCCTTCTCGCCTCCTTCCTTTTCCCGTCCCCATCATTCTCTGCCCCCCCCCCCCCCCCACCCTCGCTCCATCCCTCATATCTGAAGCCTCCCGCCACTCCCCCCCTCCCCCCTCCCAGAGCCCCTGTGAGGGCGCTGCCATAACAGGAGGTGGAATGGATTCATTTGCTCTAATGTGGTTTGGGCTGCAGCGCGGCACGGCGCGGCACGGCGCAGCACGGCACTATGGAAGAAAAAAGAGAAAATCACAGATCCCCCCCTTTCTCTTTCTCTGGTGCGCGCCTATACCCTTCTCTTCCCTTCCTCTCCATCTCTCTCTCTCTCTCTCTCTCTCTCTCTCTCTCTCTCTGCAGTTCATGTGTTTTCAAACAGGCCAATCAACACCATTCAGCTGCAGTGGCCCTCCCTTCGCCTCCCTCCCCTTCCTCTCCCCTCACAGCCACCATCTCTGCTCTCTGTGTCTGTAAAAGCCACAAGCCCTCTCTCTCTCTCCCTCTCCCTCTCCCTCTCCCTCTCCCTCTCGCTCTCGCACGCACGCACGCACGCACGCACGCACGCACGCACGCACGCACGCACGCACGCACGCACGATAATGTGTAGTAGTGGTGAACTCACACAGTCAGCCAGACTCCCTTCATTTTCTCCAGGCCTGCTCGCCACTACACTCCGCTCTCAGCTATCATTTCTTCATTTCCCCAGCCAGGCTTCAACTTTGCCTTGTTCGCTCTCTCTCTCGCGCTCTCTCTCTCTCTCTTTCTCGCAGCGCTTTTATACTTTTTTTTTTTTTTTTTTTACTCTTTGTATTATTTGGTAGACTCTCAGCTAATCCTCTCCTCTGCTAATCCCCCCCCACCCCCACCCCCGTTCGTTCCCCTCTGAGTTAACCCATTGAGACCGGGAACACGTCTGTGTGTCATTTTTTCCCTTTGGTTATTAAAAAAAATAGCAGATCTACAAGCTCATAGCGCGGCTACGAGCTTGTAGATCTGCTATTTCTGAATATAAATGGATGCAAATATTTGAAGATAATATATATTTTTTAAGGCGAACATTTGTAACTCAGATCTTTGTTTCTGGAGATTCTAAACCCTAAAAGTTTTTTTTAAAAACATATGTTGCTATAATATCAGTGGTGCTCAAACCTTTTTCATGTCAAGGACCCCCCAAAATGATATGTATTTGGCCGCGGACCCCCATCTGAAAATATTTTGTTCCAGCGACCCCCCAGAAACAAAGATTTAAGTTAAAGATATATATAAAAAATATATATATTCAGAGATTTGCAAAGACTTTCACGATTTTCCAAAAATAGCAGATCTACAAGCTCATAGTGCGGCACTCGGTGCCGCGCTATGAGCTTGTAGATCTGCTATTTTTGAATAGCCAAAGAAATCTAAAAATGACACACAGATGCGTTCCCGGTCTTAATGAGTTAAACCCCACTATAGTCACATTGGCCCCTCTAGCCTTTTTTTTAAATAAAACTCTAGCCCTGTCAACTCCACACAACTGACAAAAAATGTGGAATGGTTAGATATTGAAGTATATAGATCATCCGTGCTCACGGCCCACCTTCGTTGCAATGGGAATGTCCTCGTTCTACACACGTTTATTTCTATGTGTTGGAATGACTCCTATGAGTACGGTTGGGATCCTTTAGCATTCCCATTGATTCCGGTTCCCGATTTCGGTTGATGATTCCCTCTAAAAAGGTCAGATTCCTGAGGTATCTCCAGAGGAGGTGCCTACTCTACATTGATTCCCACCACATCTTCACCTGTGGGTTTTGTTCACCTTTATAGCCCATTAGGCTAATATAGTTTGAATTTCTTAAATTATTAAAGAATAATCGCAATGTAAATGTAATGTGTATGGTGCATAAGGGTGTATGTCTGTCATTAATGTTGCCCATATTGCGTATAGCCTACTCACTTTTAATGTGCGCATGGATCAGATATTGTTGTGTTGCCATATACATTTCTCAATAGGCCACACATTGATTGACTGTGAATATTTACAGTTTCAAAAGAAACTCCTTCGCCGAAAATACCAGATGTGTGTTCCAGACAGACAGACAGACAGACAGACACACACAGTCTGACTGGCCGCGCACGTGTATGTTTTGTTCCGCGTGGGCATAAATTTAGCGGAACTTATCCCCCTTCCAAAAATGTTGTTTATAAATCAAGTCATTATAACGTTAACGTGGTTAATAATTTTGTCTTTGGGATGTACATAACGGATATATTAACGCGATACACTAAGTAATGGAGTACGGACATTATTGCGATTGACTGCAAAGAGATAGCAAGTGCAAAATTATTATTAGCCATTAGACATTTTGGCTAGCCTGACACTCTTCATTTTCATTTTGTTTCACTCCATTATTCAGTCTGAAAGCCCTCTCAGTGCAGCTGTTTTCTGAGATGGGGGCGTGGCCAAAGTGGGACTCTTTGGCGATTGGTTCATACTGGATTATCCCGATCCCGATTGTGTCGTTTAGATTTGCAAACGAGAAAACCCCGCCTTCTACAGCGTCACCAGACCCTGAATGCGAGGCTAGCGATTTCAGGGGCTGGAGCCAGAATACATTTTGGCTAACTCTCTGCAATCTCTTGGATTTCAGTTACACATGAATGCATTTATCTCATATTTACATGTCGATTTACAACCAGTTAGCATCGTCTATGGGAAACCCCATGTTAACGGTTAGCAGTTTGCGCTAGCGTGCTATGTCAGAGTGGTTCGCTACTGAGCCGAAATATGTCCCAAAGAGCGAATTCAAAAGTATAGTGAACAATTAAAAGTACACTATCCAAAGGCTACAGGAATATAATAGAATTTCAGGCTAAATGTGGATGAAATTGGACACGTGGTCTGACGACGACACAGATCTGCAAGCAAGAAGGGCGGCTGTAGCTGAATGGGTAGAGAGGCCACCTGGGAAACAGAAGGTCCCAGGTTTGATTCCAGGCCCCGGCTGTGTGTGTCGAGGTGTCCCTGAGCAAGACATTTATAACCCCTGCTCCCCCCTCCTGCGCTCAAGTCTGACCACTTAGGCAGCAATCAGCTGGATGAAGCTGAAATCATTTCCCCGCGGGATTGAATAGGTCTAATTATTGGTATTACGCAGATCTACGCAAGCTCACACACCATGTGTTGTGAGCTTGTAGATCGTTTTTGTGCGACACCATGTTGCACGACACACACACACACACACACACACACACACACACACACACACACACACACACACACACACACACACACACACACACACACACACACACACACACACACACACACACACACACACACACACACACACACACACACACACACACACACACACACCAATGCCAGCAGCAGCTGTGTTGACGGGATACGCGAGCGTATAAATAGTGCTGGACAAAGTATATACTCAAGTAAATACTCAAGTATTCAAAAGCACAAATTATGAAGAACATTTTCTTTTTAATATCAATGCTTTGCTGTATTGAAATTCACACTATATACTTAACTTAAAATAGTGGTTAATTCATATTTTTTTGTAAGTTTGGGTCCCTTGTTTTATCTGAAATGTAGAGGAGTGAAAGTAAAAAAATATCTGTCAAAAGTAGCAGATCGACGAGCTAAAAACGCGGCGCTCAGCGACGCGTTTTGAGCTTGTCGATCTGCTACTTTTGATGGTTTTGTGTGAAGAAACTGTAGCAGGGCATTCATTTACCCCCAAAAAAAACACAGACAGTTAAAATATGGACATAAGAGGTTTCTGCCCGACAGCAACGATATATATAACAATAATAACTCAAAGAAATGTATACTCAAGCACATGTACTCAAGTAAATAGTTACAGTATACATGTCCACACCACTGACTATAAATATGGAGGCCGAGTCGCGGGGGCATCGCTGGCATGTGCCACCAGATACCCATGGGACCAGCCCGTCATTCCACCACTCACTGTGCCGGAAGATTGAAAAGCAGATCGCTGTGTCGTTGGGCTGTCGAGGCAGAAACCTCTTATCTCCATATTCTAACTTTTGGTGTTTTTCGTAACTTTTAAGATGTCTTTGGCTATTCAAAAAATAGCAGATCTACAAGCTCATAGCGCTATGAGCTTGTAGATCTGCATTTTTTTTTATCTTGAAAATTTGTGCACATATTTGAATATAAATATTTTTCAAAGCGAACATTTTTAACTCAAATCTTTGCTCCTGGGGAGGTTCCTGGAACAACATATTTTGAGATGGGTGTCGACGGTCAAACACATATTTTGGGGGGTCCTTGACATGAAAAAGTTTGAGCACCACTGATACAGCAACATAGTATTTTTCAGAAACCAATTAGGATCTAGAAGATAATCATCCTACAGCGTCACACAAAAGCATTTAAAGTAGCAGATCTGCCGAGCTTGTAGATCTGCTACTTTTGTTACTTTTGAGTTTGAATCCTGAAAAGTAGGCCTAACAGTTTTGGACATATGGGGTTTCCACCCGACAGAGACGTTATGTTATTATGCGAAGGGATTCAAATACAAAAAACATAGATGTGTCATGTACACATGGTAAACGCACACACACACACACACACACACATGGAGAGAGAGAGACAGAGAGAGAAAGAGCAGAGAGAGAGAGGGTGCGCATTATTTTCAGATAAGCAGCACACTGTTGACATAGCGCGGTCTCATCAACCAAATTCTCAATTAATATGCGTAATAAAAATTGTATTAGGCTAATAGTTACTTAAGTATCATTAGTGTTTTAAGCGTGAATGCTACAAACAGAGTGTGTGTGTGTGTGTGTGTGTGTGTGTGTGTGTGTGTGCGGTACAGATAGACAATAAACATGTGTGTGTTTTGCATGTGTTTGCACGGGACGGGCACTCGTGCGAGCCCCTGCAGTGCATGTGTTTGCATTGATTCTCTTCACGTCAATGGGAGGGAAAAGGCCATTAATCCAGCAGCCATGAGATAGAAAATCAGGTCACCAACCGTGAGCTTGAAGCATCACATGATGAATGAATGAACTCCTTCTTCCATAGAATGTTCCACTGGCTGGAGAACTATAAATACCGGCGGCACGAGATCGTACGTACTTTATGTACGTATACGTATACGTACTCACTGCCACAGGCCATTGTTCCACTGTCACGAAAGGCAAGATTCTATCACTCACGTGATGCGCACGCCTGCAGGCGTGCGCGTGTGTGTACTTGTATTGCAATACTTGTGTGAACGGCCAAATGTCTTAGGAGTTTTAGGAGAATTTGAGAAATAAGACATTGTGAGGAAAAGTTTTCTAGATAAACGGTTGTTTTATGGATACCAGAGGTTCGGGCCGAGGTTCGGAGACAGAGACAGTAGAGATTACTTGTGTATAATTTTTGGAGTTTATTTGGAATGAGAGTAAACGTTTTATTGTGAAAGAGTTAACCGGAAGTGGCATTCAGTCTCACTCCGTCTGAGGTCACAACCTAAAAGATCGGCGGTACATGTTGTTTTGGTTCTTGTGTAACAGAGAAAGTTTTATTGTGAAAGAGTTAACTGGAAGCGGTATTCAGTCTCACTCCGTCCGAGGTCACAAACTAAACTGCATTCGCTGGGGGCGGGGGTCACGGTGCTCTGGTCCGTAGCTTTTAGCGATTATTAGCTTACTGTGAGCATCGTCTATGGGGAAACACGGAACAATGAAAAAGACGGCTTGACGTTTGTCTTTTTGGAATGTAACTGAGGAAAGGCGGAAGGGGCACTTCATTATATGAGGACTCCAGAGAAACTGGGCTCGATAGGTAACCAAATGTGGTTTTACTGTCGCAGATCGTGGATGCACTTCCGCCACGTGAGCAGGCCTAGCCAATCACAGATCGGAGCTCGAAGGAGATCCACTTTTTTTACAACAACGACCTGTGGGAGGCAGCAAAGTGCCTTAAGGCATCCAGTGTGGCGGAAAGTAGATGAAGAAGGATAGAATAGTGAGCAACGGAGGCAAAAATATGGGCCAAATAACGAATACAAATGTATGGTGAACAATTGAAAGTACGCTATCCAAAGGCTACGGGCATGCTCGATTTTTGGGGGCGAAATGTTTTCGAAATTGGAGACGTGATCTGGCAGAACACAGCTAGAACGTAGCAGAGACAATGAATAACACAAAGAATACGACGGAAACAATAAGACGGAAACGACAATACCGAACCACTAGCGGATTTTAAATAAAGATAAAACGGGGTTAGGCTTTACAATTGGGATAAGGTTCAGATTGGGGTTATAAGATTAGGATTCGAAGTTTAGAGGTTAGGTTAAAGGGGTTATAGGGTTAAATTACACCTGATTTATGCGTAGTTGTGAGCTTGGTAGATCGGCTCCTCTTGGCTTTAGGGTTAGAATGCCCTGGAGAGGAGAGGAGAGGAGAGGAGAGGAGAGGAGAGGAGAGGAGAGGAGAGGAGAGGAGAGGAGAGGAGAGGAGAGGAGAGGAGAGGAGAGGAGAGTGAGGAAAAGGTGGCGGTGTGATTGACAGCGTGGGCTGACAGGCTTGTGTAAAGCTAACCTTACAGGCCTGACTCCAGCATGGCTGTTAGCACACACGCCGCCCCCCCTGTGATTGCTGAATGGGTAAACTGAGAAATTCCATGTCCTTCAGTTGCAGCGCCGGCAAACTGCTGACCCAAACGCAATTACTCACCACCAGCCAGCCACAGGGGTGAGCGTCTCGCACACAGCAACGACGCACGGCCACGCCACGCACACACACACACACACGACAGGGCCAGTGTACGAGTGAAGCGCGTGATAGTGTGAGAGAGAGCGCCGTGTGAAGAGAGAGAGAGAGAGAGAGAGAGAGAGAGAGAGAGAGAGAGAGAGAGAGAGAGAGAGAGAGAGCGATCGAAACCGTGTGCGCGAAACAGTGAGACACAGAGAGACAGTGAGAGAGAGAGAGAGAGAGAGAGAGAGAGAGAGAGAGAGAGAGAGAGAGAGAAATAGACACGTTTGGACGATCCATCTATACTGTGATTTCAGCGTTTCAGAAAAAGGCAGAAAAACGTTACCAAAGCGATGGTGGAAGATATATAGGCTATATCTGCTACTATAACGTTGCTGTCAGGGCAGAAACCTCTTATCTCCATATTTAAACTTTGTGTTGTGTGTTTTTTTTTGTAAATTAACGCCCTACTTGATCATACTACAGCGTCACACAAAAGCATCAAAAGTAGCAGATCTACAAACTCGAAACACGGCGGAGAGCGACGCGTTTCGAGCTTGTAGATCTGCTACTTTTGATGTATTTGAATTTGAATCCTCAAAAGTAAGTTTTGGACATATGGGGTTTCCACCCGACAGAGACAATAAACAACCACGCTGCCCTCGTATCTGATGCCCCGAAAGCACAGGAACACACACACACACACACACACACACACACACACACACACACACACACACACACACACACACACACACACACACACACACACACACACACACACACACACACACACACACACACACACACACACACACACACACACGTTTGTATTTCTATACATGTGAGGACAATCAAGATTTTAGGATTTTATGAATGAAGTGGTCTCCACCCCCCTTTTTTTTCTTTTTTTCATTTTGAACCCTAAAGCCTAAAAATAGCCCATCTACAATCTACAAGCTCACAATGTGTCGCAGCACGAGGTGTTGTGAGCTTGTACATCTGCTATTTTCGATTTTACCATAAAACAACCATTTCTCTTGTGAGGACCAGGAAGTAAGTACGCGCGTGCGTGCGTGCGTGCGGACCTCACACACACGCACACACACACACACACACACACACACACACACACACACACACACACACACACACACACACACACACACACACACACACACACACACACACACACACACACACACACACACACACACACACAGTAAGCCCTGCTGAGCAGGATCTCCTGCAGTGCAACTTGTATTTCTTCTTCTGATCTTTTATAGGACAAATCCAATTAAGCATAAAAACCATTCTGAAGCATTTCCAATAAGAAATCACACTGAAATCTGTGTGAGGCAAAACTCACGCACGCTATACGCACACATGCACGCGTCGCACACAAACACACACACACACACACACACACACACACACACACACACTACAGTATGCACACATGCACAAAGAAACGTGCACAGACCCAAATACAAGATCCTTCTTTTCTCCTCATAATTTCAATGAAAAGCACATTGGACGCATTTTAACCCATTAAGACCTGGAACGCATCTGTGTCACTTTAGATTTCTTTGGCTATTCAAAAATAGCAGATCTACAAGCTCATAGCGCGAGTGCCGCGCTACAAGCTTGTAGATTTGCTATTTTTGAAAAATCGTGAAAATTATTTTTTTATATTTTTTTCAAAAATCTGTTAGGATTTAAGAATCGGACTCAGGCCTTAATGGGTTAATTGGCAAGGTCTGGCAAGGCTTGATGGAAAAACTAAAAGGTGAATTTTGTGAGGAAAACAACTCGCGACCTTCATGCTCACGGGGCCATGGCGATAATGACAAAATCATAATGAAATATTTTTTACCACATCGATATTGTGATGATAATATCAATAGGCTACATTATGTAACGATGAGATCGTATATATATAGTTTTTTGTTCTCCCCAATTGTCACTGCTTTTGTATCATACTGACTCACCTGCCAGTGAGGAGCCCCCACCGGGAGGATGTAGAGATGTTTGAATTATTAACCCTTTAAGACCTGGAACGCATCTGTGTCACTTTTTGATTTGAGCTAAAAAGCATTATTTTACACTTTGGGCTATTCAAAAATAGCAGATCTACAAGCTCGTAGCGCGGCACCGAGTGCCGCGCTACGAGCTTGTAGATCTGCTATTTTAGAAAAATCGTGAAAATGTGGAAATCTTTGAATATATATTGTTTAAAGCGAACATGTGTAAAATATGTTGTTGTAGGGACCTCCCAGATGCAAAGATTTGAGTTACAAATGTTCGCTTTAAAACTTATATATTTGCAAAAATGTTCATGATTTTTCAAAAAATAGCAGATCTACAAGCTCATAGCGCGGCACTCGGTGCCGCGCTATGAGCTTGTAGATCTGCTATTTTTGAATAGCCAAAGACATCTTAAAATGACAGAGATGCGTTCCCTTCCCGGTCTTAATGGGTTAAAAAGAAAATGGAAATACTCCAGTAAAGCTAAAGTACCTCCGATTTTTATTTAACCCCGAGCATCTTTATTCTGGGAGAACCCGCGACACGTTGTAAGCTCATTTCAGCAAATATATTCAATGGAGGAGCGAAAACAGAAAAGACACTAGTATAGACCCCTGAGGGACTCCGCGCTCAACGACGACGTATTGGTGGTTTAAGTGGTTAAGAGTAAATGTACTTAAGTTACTTTCCCCTCCCACACTACTACTACTACTCTCTCTGGCTGCATGTCGGTCTGTCTTTGTTATTCATGTCACACTGTAATTGGTTTACCTGCTCTCTGTGTGTCTGAGAGCAAAACAAATTACCCAGCGATGACCTCTCACCATTCTCCACCGTCTCTCCTACCTGCTCCTCATATCTCCCTGCTCCTCTCTCTCTCTCTCTCTCTCTCTGCCTGTGTTCTACCCCTCCCCGCCTCCCGCTATTATCGGCGCTGTCAAGTGGAAACCTCGCATGTCCAAAGAAGCGGTTTGTTGCTTCTCAGGAAATGGGTGGGAGACAAAAAAAAGAACCTGTCAGGATTCAGTGTAGTTATTATTCACAAGCTCTTGTCAAGTACTTTTCGTCGGTTCAGTATTTATAAAACCCCCACACCTAAGAGAGAATGTTTCAAAGAATAGCAGAGAATAAACCATTCCAATCGACAAGCTCTACGACGCGTCCGTCGTTCGCGTCACAACCCGTTCTGAGCTTGTAGATCACACTTTTTTTATCGCTACTTATGTGTGACACTATCTTGGGTATACGACAAAGTAGGGCGTTGGTTTTACGGGAAATAAAAACGTTAAAAAGTTGAAATATGGAGATACGAGGTTTCTGTCCGACAGCGACAACATCATGTAATTTGGTGTGTGAGTGCACCGTCTCTCTCTCTCTCTCTCTCTCGCCCCCTTGTGCCCCCACCTCCATATTTTCCCTTCCTTTCCTAGCATCTTATGAGGAGAGAGAGAGAGAGAGAGAGAGAGAGAGAGAGAGAGAGAGAGAGAGAGAGAGAGAGAGAGAGAGAGAGAGAGAGAGAAAGGTGGAGGGCGGGAGGAGGAGTAATTCACAGGGGAGAGTACATATCGTTGCTGTCGGGGCCGAAACCTCTTATCTCCGTATTTTAACTTTTTTTGTTTTTTGGTAAATTAACGCCCTACTTGATCACACTACAGCGTCACACAAAAGCATCAAAAGTAGCAGATCTACAAGCTCGAAACGCGGCGCGAAGCGACGCATTTTGAGCTTGCAGATCAGCTACTTTTGCTATTTTCGAATTTGAACGCTGAAAAAGTAACAGTTTTGGACATCAACATATCAGATAGTAACACAATCAGGTACACACTACTACATCCTCTGTAGACTAGTGCAACGCAAGCACGCGTTTCCCTGCAACTAGGTGGCTAGTACTGTACGTATAGGGGGAGCATGTCAGCGCGCTATGCGCACGCGCTTGTGTGAAGATAAGCGGCTGGCACGCGCTCTTGCAAGCACAACAAATGCAGACATACGTACACAAGGGGTACACAAACACACTTATATTACTAACGAGGACGTCAACATATGTTCTAACGCAAAAAGTTAGACTATGGAGATAAGAGGTTTCTGCCCGACAACAACGATATACCAATATATCATCAGGCATCACCCGAACTCTAACCCCTAAAAGTAACCTCTTAAATGTCTAATCGCAATTCTAAACCCAACCTGAATCTTTTCCTAAAAACAAACATTTCTCTTGTGAGGACCAACGAAATTATTCTCACAATGTCTATTTCTCAACTTCTACTACACATGTGGGGACATTTGGCCCTCACAAGTATAGTAAATACAAGTACACACACACACACACACGCACGCACGCACGCGCGCGCGCCGGTATAGTGTGTTGTAACACTAAGTGTATAAGTGTCACTCTCACATGAGAGCTCGCAGTGAAGCACATTAGCTTTTCGGCGCTGGCCCGCATACCTGCTGTGCCAAATAGCACCTGTATGGATGATATTATGGTCCCTGTACTGACTGAAAGCAGTGCTTTTGTTGCATCATTACAGCCTGTTTCATTTACACAGCAGGGCTTTGTTCTTTTTTGGGGGGCTTTTCCTTCTGCACACACTCCTCTCTCTATACCGCAGCCGTTCTGAGCCGGTGAGCCCCCCGGCTCCCAAATACTTGACAGAGCACCACGATTTTATTGATATTATGACATTCATATAAATAATAATGTAAAAAAAACAATATGTCATGGTATTTTTTATTTAACCCATTAAAACCTGAAGCCGATTCTACAAAAGCCTTCTTCTAAATCAGTTAGTTCTCACACTTTCAAGATTTTTCAAAAATAGCAGATGTACAAGCTCACGGCGTGGCACAAAGTGACACACTGTGAGCTTGTATACCTGCTGTTTTTGAAAAGCCAACGCAAACATCTAAAATGACAGGTGGCTTTACTCGTTGTAATGGGTTAAAACCTTGAAAACATTTTTCTAGTCCTGCAAGCCTTGCGACAAGAAAACAGAGACCCTTTGTAATAAAGTGCGTTGGAGTTGCGTCCATGACGGAATCTAAAGGCGCTGTGGCCTCGTAAATGTTTGAGCTTTCGCATAGAAATTTCACTCTGGGAAGAATATAATATACACCAGAAAATGTGTCCATTTTCCCCATGAAATCATCGGGGGGACACATTATGTTTTCAGTCTGCTATCCTCACTGTGACTCGGCATTTAGCAGCATGCTAAAATGTTTTTTTTTTCAAGGACCCCCATAACTCATAACTCTCAGAGTTAACAGACCTGTAAGGGTCCATTTGGGACCCCCTCGAGGAACCCTGAGGGAACCCCTGGACCCCACTTTGAGAACCACTGTTATAGGCCATTCACTGTCACATCATGACGTGTTGAGAGCTTGTAGATGTGATATTTTCAGTATTATTTTCTGTATTATTCTGAAAACTTTTCTACCCCCGTCCCCCGTCCGCCCTGTCCAATTATTGATTATTAATTCAATTAAATCAATTTTGCCACTGCCTGGTCACTCGTAAAGCAAAGGAAATGTCCCTCCCCGGGGGCCAAAGATTGCACATCTGGACGGAACAGGCTGGAGGGTGGGGGGCACCAACCAGGGTTGCCAGATCTGCTTATTATAATTTCCCCGCAAGATTTTATTTGAAAATAGCCGATCTACAAGCTCACAAAACTCAAAAACTCACAACAAGTTGTGAGCTTGTAGATCTGCTATTTTCAAATAGCTGATGTTAAAGTGCTCATGTGGCCTATAGTCGCTTCTTTTGGGCTGGTTTTCCTAGACCTGGTTGCTTGTTTCTCTCACAGAATCTGGCAACACTGGCACCAAGTCCCACCCCTGCCTTAGTGTCGAGGGCTACACATGAGGACGTGACAGATGTTTACATTAGCATGATAGGATTTAGATGTTGTTCTTCTGGGGATAACACAACTGCAGGGGGGGGGGGGGGCAACCATCCATTATTTCCTTATAGCGATTATTCTATTGATTTCTTTTTAGATGAATCAAATCATTGAGGACTTTTTTAAATACCGTATATCGTCTCTGTCTGGGTGGAAAACTGTTCATTTTCAGGATTAAAAAATAAAAAAATAGCAAAAGTAGCAGATCTGCCGGCTCAAAACGCGCCGCGAGAGCTTGTGGATCTGCTACTTTTGTGTGAGGCTGTAGTATGATCAAGTAGGGCGTTCATTTACGAAAAAACACAAAAAGTTGGAATATGGAGATAAGAGGTTTACACCTGACAGGATATATCCCTACCACGTGAAATGTTGAAGATAATGATGACTTTTTTTCTTTTAAGTAGGGTGGTGAGTGAGTGTGGTAAGCATGGTATAACATAACGGTTACGCATTCACACAACAACAACAACAACAAAACTCTAGCAATTACTTGTAATTTCGTTAATCGCCTGCCGGCTGTCAAAACGATGTCACGGCAAAGACTCCATCAAACGTCGGCCACCGGCGGCAAACGAAAGCCAAGTAGCAGGGAACGACGTGTAAATAAACAATGAGCTAGTTCCCTACACCACCCCTCTCTCTCTCTCTCCCTCTCTCTCTCTCTCTCTCTCTCTTGGGCTACGGCGCTAATCCTCCCGTTGATGCTAAACTGACAGGGAACGTCATGAAAATCCGCCCGCCGTCAGAGAAGGGGGAGAGAATGAAGTTGACAAGGAGAAGGATTGGACTGGATTAGATATCTGCTTTGGCACTTGGCTTTATTTCATGTCGGCCTTGGTGGGTGCGCTTGTAGATTCCAGCGGAGGGGAGGGAGGGGGCGAGGAGGAGGGGAGGGGGAGGAGAGGAGGAGGGGGGTAAATATTTGATGAAGGCCATTGTGCTGTTGGACTTGCTGCTGCCGCTGCTAGGGGAGCAGCTAATAAAGATGGCAGCAGGGCCAGGGTGTTGGTCATTACACTCTGCCAGTAGTGGACAAAGTACTCACTCAACCCCTGCAGTACTTGAGTCAAAGTACAGGCACTATCCTATAGTCAAATATTACTCAACTACTAAGTGAAAAGTTGCTCGGTCAAATGTGTACTACAAAATGCCTTCTAAATCAGTAGCTCTCACCATTAAAAAAAAAAATGCAATAAATAGCAGATGTACAAGCTCACAGCGCGGCACAAAGTGACGCACCGCAAGCTTGTTTATCTGCTATTTTTTTTAAAGCCAACGCTAAAATCTTAAAATGACACAGATACTTTCCCGGTTTGAATGGGTTAAAAAAAAAATACTTAAGTATTAAAAAATACAAATGACAACAGTATAAAACAATATATACGCTAATATTGAAAATAGCAGATCTATAGACTGAGTTTCAGCCACGTCACTCATCGCTGTTTGGAGGAGTAGGTTGTAGGGGTGTCACAATATATTATTGATATTTTTAATAATGTTTGTTAAAGAAATAATAATAATCACTTTTCCCCCCAATTTTCTTTTGTTTGGCTGGTGAAAGTTACAGGAGTTCTTACTGTATGGTGTGTGATGTGATATGTGAGCTTACCATAATCACAGTAATCATTAATCATATTCAAGGGCTTTTGGAGAGAAATTAAACAGACTCCAGTCACTTTCAGTTTAGAGCACAGCAGGGTGTGTGTCTGTGTCCAGCTGACGCTCATTGACGCTCGTTAATGTTACACGCACCAAGGCAATAATGTTTCTGCAATCTGTACTGTCAAATGTACAAGCGACACTGGTATTATATATATTATGTTCGAGCTGTTGTTAATAACTAGGCTACAATTGGTTGGTAAAGTGCAGATGGCAACATGATGACTATGAGATTATGTCCCTTAAGCTTGTATAATTTTAAAACACCTTATTTTTTTAAAGTGCTTTAAAGATAATTTAGACCATTTGGACCGATTGAGGCCAATTTTAAAAACGCCTTCTAAAACCTAACCTAAGTTTTCTGAAAAAAAGTATATTTATTTTTCTATATAACATAAAACATTACACAGATGCTTTCTCACTACACCATGAATTTTAGCTTTTCCTTATTTTTTGTGTTTTTGGTCTCCCCTACCTCTCTTCTATCCCAAAAAATACCCCAGTTTGAGCACTCAGGCTTTCACAGCATATCTGGGGCCAATGTAAATTGGTCTCAAAACAGACCAAACTGATTTGGCCCCGAAAGTGACTTAGAAACATAGAAAAAATAAATAAATAATAATAATGATTATTTCATTTTTTTTTACTTTTTCCACTCAGAACCAGGAGATAACATGCATACAAACTGGCTCAATAGCGCCTCGTGCAAATCAGGACAATGTGGTATTGCAGGTGAAAGTGCTTTATAAGCCAGAGAGAAGTTAGTTGGAATGAGTATATCTGAGGCTTGATTTAGGCTCAAACCTTTTGAAAAACGTTTGAGGGACAAAAACAATATGATATTAAATATTAAATATATTTTCTAAATTCATGGTGTAGATCCTTTAAAGGTATAACAACGTATAGGCTTTCCAAATGAAGATGATGGCCAATGTTGATGATAATTGGAATCCAAAATAAAATAATAATATCCCAAGGGGCCTTGCATGAATTGTGGGCATCACTTCCTGTTGTCAGCGATTCAATTCATTTTAGTGATCAATGTCAGTCAATAATAATGTGGGAACACAACCTGACAGAAATCAAAACGGGTCATATTGCCTACTTATCCTACAAGATCTCCCTCCACACAGCTGATTCAAATTAATAATCAATGCGTATTGTTATGAGCACTGAAGTCACTTCAAGCACCATTTACAGAGATTCAGGTGTCACAGCAGCAACTGCAGCCAGTAAGAATGAAACACAGGACAGGTGTTAGGCAGTGGTGTAAAGTAACTAAGTACATTTACTCAAGTGCTGTACTTAAGTACAATTTTGAGGTACTTTTACTTTACTGGAGTATTTCCAGTTGTCTATACTTCTACTCCACTATATCTCAGAGGCAAATATTGTACTTTTACTCCACTACAATTATTTGAAAACTTTAATTACTAGTTACTTAGGCATATATAAATGATTATATTACAAAACAAACATGAACCACTTCAGCCCTATTTTATACCTAGGCTATTTGAAAATAGCCGATCTACAAGCTGACAACGCGTCGCGATGCGATGCTTTGTGAGCTTGTAGATCTGCTATTTTCTAATATTTTAGTACTTTTACTTTTGGTACTTTAAGTATATTTTGATGCCCATACTTTTGTACTTTTAACTCAAGTACATTTTGAATACCGGACTTTTACTTGTAACAGAGCATTTCTGCATTGTGGTATCGATCCTTTAACTCAAGTAAAAACATTTGAGTACTTTTTCCACCACTGGTGTTAGGCTACAGCTAAGAGGACATTGATCATTCATTTGAATCAGCTGTGTAGAGTGCAGCTTGTAGGCAGACCATTTGATTTGTGCATTCAGGCGTCGTCGACCAGACCACCTATCTGCCCGCTGGTACTTACACGCCACCGTACGACGACATATAAATCAGGCTTCAAATGATCGATTAGCGATCATTGTTTATGATCATTATTAGTAGTCGGATTGACCGCCGCACGCCTAGCTGCAGTATAGTGCTTGGCAACGTGTCGTCACCACGGGGGGGCGTGGCATAGTAGCTGCAGACATACTAGGTGGGGGTCAATGTTAAGTCAACCTGTTTATCCCCCACCAAGATGTCCGCCGCTCCAAATGACACTTGTTGACGCCCCCCCTTCAGGACTTTTTGCTACGCACCATAGCACACATTGAAAAGTGACTTCCTAAGATGTTAACCCATTTAAACCGGCAAAGCATCTGGTGTCATTTTAGATTTTAGCGTTGGTTATTCAAAAACAGCAGATACTATACAAGCTTGTACATCTGCTATTTTTTGTTTTTGGAAAAATCTTGAAAGTGTGAGAACTACTGATTTAGAAGGCATTTGTAGAATCGGCCTCAGGTCTTTCACTGCCAAGAGTATTTTCATAAAGTACTCCCCCAGTGCCAGCAATTTGCGTTTTTTTTATTTTTTTATTTTGTAATTTTTCATTCAAATAAATTATCTGATTGGGTTTTTAAACCCATATTACAGTTCTACCAGTAGAGAGCAACAAATCGACACATTGATGACCTCGCTGGCTCACTCGCCCCCTCCCAAACAGGCTCACGTCATATCCGGTCATAACCGGATGTTGACATTTTCGACAATCGTTGATCGGGCTAAATTACGATGTGATACACGACTATGATGACTGATCGTCACCCAGACCAAAGAGAGTAGACGTGGACCTCTCCGTTCGTTTTTTATGCCGTGTGAAAAACCGTGACTTTCCCTATTCTGGCCGAAAATGACCGCGGGAAAAAAATGAGAACCGGAAACGGAATCTGCGTCATGAAACCGGAACCCAATGAGTCTGAAGGAGTCAGGAAGCAAAAGTGATCATGAAAAATAAACAGAATAGCGCGACTACAGTCAAAAGTAAAAACTCGGGATTTCTCGTGCTGGCAGGGAGGGTACTCGGGAAAAACTCGGGATATCTCGGGGCGTGGCACTGAGAGAGTTAATGGGTTAAATGTAGCATCTTGTGCCCCTTGAAACGAACAAGGGTCTGTGAGCTGTCTGTCTGTGAGCTGTCTGTCTGTGAACAGTCTGTCTGTCTGTAAGCTGTCTCTCTCACCGCCACTAACTGGCCATTTGCACTGTGAAGCAGAGGCACTCCCTGTACTGTGTGTACTGCTCTGCTCTCCTGCACCCTGAGCAAAGTGTCTCTCTCTCTCTCTTTCTCCTCTCTTCTCTCTCTCTCTCTCTCTCTCTCCCCCCCCCACTCCCTGCTCCATCTCCTGCACCTTGAGCTCTCTCTCTTAGTCTCTCTCTCTCTCCTTCTTCTATGCTTTTTCTCCATCACAACCTCTCTTTCTCTCTCTTCTGTTTTTCATCCCTCCCTTTTGTATTTCTACCCACCTCGGCTGCCTCATCTCCTCCTGTCTTTTCAATCCGTCTGTCTCCCCCCCTCACCCCTTTCCTCTCTCTCTCTCTCACTCTGTCTCTCCATCTCCCTCTCCTGCCCCTCCTCCCCTTTCTCTCTGCTCTCCCCCTCTCCTCCTCTCTCTGTATATCTCCTCTCTCGCTCTCCCTCTTCTCTCCCACTCTCTCTCTCTCCCTCTCTCTCTCCTCTCTCTCTCTCTCTCTCCATTCCTCTGGCCCTAAAACCAGCCCCTGGGCCGCCCGCTTTGCTTTTGCGCTGCACTCCGACGACGGCTGTTACCATGACGACGCTCGCCGTTCTTTCGGTTCCCTTTTTCGCAAAAATAATGAAGACAATGTGTTTTCCATTTAGATGAGTTGTGTGGCTGCAGCAGCAGCAGCAGCAGCAGCAGCAGCACACACAGCATGTGTGGAGATATGGAGTGTCCATCTTGCCTCCTCTTTCACTGCGGAGGAAATGTAATAAAAATGGGTCTCTAACCTCCCTCCCTCTCTCTCTGCTATTGCCTCACTTTCCCTCTCTCCACACACACACACACACACACACACACACACACACACACACACACACACACACACACACACACACACACACACACACACACACACACACACACACACACACACACACACACACACACACACACACACACACACACACACACACACGTGTAACTATACTTGTGAGGACAGCAACATATTAGGACGGAGATTTTATGAATGAAAAAAAATGTTGCCTTCGTTTTTTTTGCGATTTGTAGCCCTGACCCTGAATCGGAAAACAGCAGATCTACAAGCTGACAAAGGGTTGTCAGCTTTCAGATCCGCTATTTTCGGGGCGTGACACTCACTATTTAACCATACAAACATCAAAGACATTGTGAGGAAAGTTGTCCTCGCAATGTCTATTTCGAAAGTTCTACTATGCTTGTGGGGACATTTGGCCCTCATAAGTAAGGAAATTACAAACACACACACACACACACACACACACACACACACACACACACACACACACACACACACACACACACACACAGCTGGGTGGCTCCACTGTCTTTTCAGCAGAGAGCAGCGGGATAAGTCCAAGTTTGATTTGTATCGTAACAAGCACAGAGTCAGTCACACACACACACGCACACACACACGCACACGCACACACACACACACACACGGCCAAGTGTGTCCCACATACGTTAAATAGAGTAACAGGAGGAGACCGGATAAAAAAAACACCTAGAAGAAATGACCTGTGTTCCGATGGATGTATTTATCAATTAGTCACAAGCTCTTGTTAACAATTTTAATTGGTTCAATATTCATAAGACCCACACAGACACACTTAACCACTATCACTTTCAAAAGTTTTCAAAAACAGCAGATCTACAAGCTCACACCCGCGTCACGACGCGACGCGTTGTGAGCTTGTAGATCGCCGCTAATTCCTCCTACTTTTGCGTGACGCCGTTGCGTTGCGGCGGAGTGGGGGCATTCATTAACCAAAAAACAAACACAAAAACTTTAAACGGGGAGATACAAGGTTTCTGCCCGACGACAACAACGACGACGATATATGACAGATTACAAAGTACAACTTCCTTGATGTCAGAGAGCAGCTCTCTGATGAATGATGGACTGTGAGGTGAAACATATTCAGTCTTTATTTGGGTGTCTGTGGCTCACAGATGATATCACTCTCCAGTGCGGGGATAAAACGCCACGACAACCAGCATGGATGGGAAGGTGCTTATCCCATTAAGACCGGGAAAAGCATCCTCCTGTGTCATTTTTCAGATTTCTTTGGCTATTCAAAAATAGCAGATATACAAGCTCATAGCGCGGCACAGAGTGAGCTTGTAGATCTGCTATTTTTCATTATTTTTTCTAACTAGAATCTTTTGCTTCTGGGGATTCTACAAATGTCTTTTAAAATCCTAACAGTGAAAACAAATTATGTTGCTATAATATCAGTGGTGCTCAAACTTTTTCATGTCAAGGACCACCCACAATTATATGTATATGGCCTGCGGACCCACATCTGAAATTATTTTCTTCCAGGGACCCCCCAGAAGCAAAGATTTCAGTTAAAGATGTTCGCTTGAAAAAAAAGATTTGCAAAATATTTCACGATATTTTTTTTTTGCAGATCTACAAGCCAGAAGCAAAGATTTAAGTTACAAAATGTACCCCTTAAAAAATGTATATATTCAAAGATTTGCGCAAATTTTCACGAAAAAAAATAAAATAGCAGATCTACAAGCTCATAGCGCGGCAATCGGTGCCGCGCTATGAGCTTGTATATCGGCTATTTTTGAATAGCCAAAGAAAAAAAAAATTATTACAGACACTTCCCCCGGTCGTAATGGGTTATTCTTCCCCTCCTCTGCTGGTGTAGATAGACAGAACGCTACATCAGGGGAAGGAGCAGTCCAAACAATGTTCAGTGGGGTGAGAGACAAAGCGAGAGAGCCTGTAGCAGTTACTGTACTCTATAAGTGGGGTTCAGGGACCCCCCCAGGGGGGTCCTTGGGGGGAGGGGTCCCAGTAGGTCCCCAGCAAAATGTGTTAATACAGCCTCACACTCATTTGAACCACTTTATCCATGTTTTATACGTTGTAGGGGTGTGCCGATTTTTTGCCTATCGTTTCATTTCATGAAATGATACGATACGATATTGGGCTCACGACATCGATACGATATATGACACTTTTTTATTATGAAAATATATGGGGGGGGAAAGCAAATGCAAACTAATACTTCTGTTTTTGCATTATTATTATTTCCCAATTTTCTTTTAATAAAAAATAAAACATATTTTTCATTTTTTCATTTTTTTCAAAAATTAAAAAAATATATATACGCGGCCGAATACATATCAATTTGGGGGTCCTTGACATGAAAATGTTTGAAAACCACTGCTCTCTAGAGTCTGTTTTAAAAGTGTAATAACCACACTGTGCAAAGTAACTACAGCCAGTATTTCCTGCGTAATAATAATATATATATATATATATATAGAATGTGTGTGTGCTCATTAAATATGCATGCTGTGCATTGAGCTTAGGAGGCCAATTATCCCACCTAGCTCCTTCACAATGGCTGATAATGAATACCCCTGCAGTCTCTCTCTCTCTCTCTCTCTCTCTCTCTCTCTCTCGTGGTGTAAAGTAACTTAAGTACATTTACTCAAGTGCTGTACTTATGTACAATTGTGAGGTACTTTTACTTTGAGTATGTATATTTTTCGATTCTCATCTCAGATGCAAATATTCCACTTTTTTTTTTACTCCACTACAATTATTTTGACAGCTTTAGTGACTAGTTACTTTTCAGATTTCGATTACTATTATTACAAAACGCACATGAACCATTTATGAGCTGTGTTATATATCGGCTATTGGAAAATAGCCGGTATCTACAAAGACAAATACAAAGAAATACTTAGAAAATTCTCTCTCTCTCCCTCCCTCCCTCCCTCCCCCCCCCCCCCCCGGCCCACACTTGAGACTGGTGTCTTCACACCAGGTCCACAGCAAACCGGCTTTTCACTGCATGTTATGGAGCACAGTGTTTTGATATGGTAGGGCTGTGAGTGTGAGTGTGTGTGTGTGTGTGTGTGTGTGTGTGTGTGTGTGTGTGTGTGTGTGTGTGTGTGTGTGTGTGTGTGTGTGTGTGTGTGCGCGCGCGTGTTGTGCTCTCTAACGCTGGCCGCTATGCTCTGCAGGTGGCCAACAGAGACTGCATCCACAGTATACATTTACTACAGTACCCTTTTGGGGTGCTTTTACTTCTACTTGGGCATTTCTATTTTCTAAATAGCAGATCTACAAGCTCGTAGCGCGGCACAGAGTGCCGCGCTACGAGCTTGTAGATCTGCTATTTTAGAAAAATTGTGAGCAATGTGTGCAAATATAGGCCTATGTATTCTTTTGAAGCGAACATTTTTAACTTCAATCTTTGCTTCTGGGGGTCCCTGGAACAAAATATTTTGAATTGGGGGGGTCTGCGGCCAAATACATAACATTTTGGGGGTCCTTTTGACAATTATGAAAAAGTTTGAGAACCACTGATATAGAAACATATGCTTTTTAGAAAACTGTTGGGATTTAGACAACATTTGTAGAATCGGCTTCAGGTCTTAATGGGTTAAGGACATTATTATCGGTCCTCCTCACTAACGCTCAGGATAAATAAATGGTAACATTGTGTGTGCGCGTCTCAGAGGAGGGCTGTGGACAGTTCAGAAACCCACCTACCAGTGACATCATCGTTATAGGCAGGACTTTTTTGAAGATTTCATTTTTATTTTATTTTATGCGAGAACAATGGCTTCCAGGAATAGAAAGCCTGCAGTTTCTATTAGCTTGGATTCCCCATCGATGAGGTCACTCGCCTGGCGGGTTTCTTAACTGTCCACACAGCTCTCCTCTGAGAGTGAGTCGACAGAAATTGTACCATATTATAATGAGCATTAGTATAGACCTATTCTGTCTACATAGGTTGAAAATGGCTGAAGTCGTCCTTTAACCCATTAAGACCGGGAACGCATCTGTGTGTCATTTTAAGATTTCTTTGGGCTATTCAAAAATAGCAGATTTACAAGCTCGTAGCGCGGCACTGTAAATCTGCTATTTTTGAAAAATCTTGAAAATTTGAAGATACTGTACATTTTTCAAAGCAACATTTGTAACTCAAATCTTTGCTTATGGGGGGTCCCTCCCTGGAACAAAATATTTTGATATGGGGGTCCGTGGCCAAATACATATACATTTTGGGGTCCTTGACATGAAAAGGTTTGAGCACCACTGACATAGTAGCTTAGATTTTTTCACAAAACAGATTTAGAAGACATTTTGTAGAATCGGCCTCAGGTCTTAATGGGTTAAGCCCTTTTTCATACTCAATGCGTCACACTTTTACTTTGGTACTATAAGTATTATCTTGTTTAACGTTTTTCTACTTTGTGGTATTGCTACTTTTACTATATGTATATGCTATACATTAATACAATATAACGTATACAATTGGGGTGGTTATATTTAGTCTCCCTGCTCTAAGGTTAAGTCTCAACTAGACACATGATCTGACACAAATTTTGACCTGATGGTCAAGATTAAACGTATCCCCCGTACCGAGCAAGCAAGCAGGCAAGGCTCTATTAGCTCATTGGTAAAAAAAAAGAAAATAAAATGTCAGCACTTGCGCAGGAAACCCGGGTTCAAATCTGGGGTAAGAAGAGGAAAGTTACGTAGTGCTGCTTTAAGGAAGAAGAACATTTTTTTTTTAGTACTTCCTCTTCCACCACAGACAGACAGTACATCCATACAGGCGTACCGGAACTGTATAACGAGGCACACGGCGGCACGCGCAATTGCATGGTCTTTCTTTGGCGTTCGTTCGCGCTCACCCCCCAGAACCCCTCCAGATAATGCTGTTCCAGCGCATAGTATTTCCATCATGCAATGTGACAGCAATCTCTTCAACATGATCACAGCGCCAGCAGCACAGAGCGCTGTTTCCCTGCCACATGCTGTACATCAAATATGGATGTGTGTGGGAAGAGAGAGAGAGAGAGAGAGAGAGAGAGAGAGAGAGAGAGAGAGAGAGAGAGAGAGAGAGAGAGAGAGAGAGAGAGAGAGAGAGAGAGAGAGAGAGAGAGAGAGAGAGAGAGAGAGAGAGAGGGGGGGCAGAGAGAGAGAGAGAGAGAGAGAGAGAGAGGGGGGGGCAGAGAGAGAGAGAGAGAGAGAGGCAGCATCACTGGAATACTTGAAAGCCCCCATATGTGAAGCCTGCCTCTCATCAAAGAGCTGCCATCATCAGCGTACGCGCAAGCGCGCACACACACACACACACGCACACACACAGCTCTATATCGTCTCTGTCGGGTGGAAACCTCATATTGTCCAAAACTGTTACTTTTCAGGATTCACATCCAAAAGCGTGAAAAGTAGCAGATCTACAAGCTCGAAACGAGCTTGTAGATCTGCTACTTTGCGCTGACGCCGTAGTATGATCGGGTGAGGAGTTAATTTACGAAGAAACACAAAAAAGTTCGAATTATTATGGAGATAAGAGGTTTTAGCTCTACATAATGTAGTGCGTCCCGCCCTCTGTGTTTGAACATGCATTTATGTCGCTGTCGTCGGTCGCGCGGAAACTATATGGGGGGAATTATCTAGTTAATACTTTTCATTGGTTCAATATTTATAAAACCCACAGATGACACCGAACCACTTTCACTCTACCTTCAACTCCTGCCAATCTACGAGATCACAGTTGTGAGCTTGTAGATCAGCGATTTGTTTTGCTACTTTTGTGTGACAATGTAGCAGTGTAGCGTGTGATGGAGTGGAGGGGGCATTCATTTACATAGATACATAAAAAGTTGAAATACGGAGATACAAGGTTTCTGCCCGACAGCAACGGTGTGTGTGTGTGTGTGTGTGTGTGTGTGTGTGTGTGTGTGTGTGTGTGTGTGTGTGTGTGTGTGTGTGTGTGTGTGTGTGTGTGTGTGTGTGTGTGCGCGCCCTGTTGCAGGTGTGTGTCATAGAAGGATCAAACACGGATGGCTTTATCACACAGAGCAGTGTAAACAAGACTCACGCAGGCAGAATGTAAAATGTCTTGCTAGCACAGCCTGAGCACATCATACAGTCTGACTTTAAATCCATCATGCTGACTGACTGCTGGTTTGAAACCAAAGCCCCCTTGGGGCACGGTGGCACCTGAAACTAGCCTGGCATGGCCAGACTTAGCCTGGCATGGCCAGACTAATATCACAGCGTAGATATTAGTCTGGAATCTCTGTGTGGAACCTGCATTTCCGAGGGGCAAATAAAAAAATGCCTCCGGTGATAACCCCGCCCCATATTTGCATACTGGGCCCTGATTGGTCCCTCAGAACTTCAGAGGGAGAGAAATCCAATCTCTTTTGTGTGACGCTGTAGTATGATCAAGTAGGGTGTTAATTTACGGAAAAACACAAAAGTGAAATATGGCGATAAGAGATTCTGTCGACAGCGACGTTATCACAGCATTTCCAGTTGAATCTGGAGTCTGAATAGCAGCAGAAGTTAATGCAGTTATGATTATGCATATTCGTTCAAATCTGTGATGGGACCACAGCCTGTGTGGCTATGTGTGGAAAAATAACACACACTCCTTCCCCGGCCAATCTAGAACAGAGTATTCTCCGACCGTGGCTAGGATATAACATGCGGTATATACTACTTATATGTTCTCTATATGGAAAATATATACAGCCCACTGATGAGGAATAGAGAGGGGGGGGGAAGGCACACAGCGAGAGTCAGTCAGACAGAAAGGCCGCAGTATGCTCTGTGTGTGTGTGTGTGTGTGTGTGTGTGTGTGTGTGTGTGTGTGTGTGTGTGTGTGTGTGTGTGTGTGTGTGTGTGTGTGTGTGTGTGTGTGTGTATGTATGTGCTTGTTGCGTGTGCGTGCGCGTGTTTACAGTGGAAATAGTGAGTCTGGGACATTTTCTTTGGGTCTCTTTTCCACTGTTTATGGAGAGCGGCAAGAAGGAGCAACACTTCCTGAGAGGAAGGCCAGCTTTCCGAGAGCACCAAGCCCTCTCTCTCTCTCTCTCTCTCCTTCCAAAGGCCCTGCAGACGCAGAACGCTCTGTCTCCAATTTATGTTTTCCACCCAGTTGCCCCGGTAAACACATGTGCAGACCCTGGTGTGTGTGTGTGTGTGTGTGT